>NC_031768.1:22733658-22890580 GCF_001522545.3 Parus major
TTTTTTTGGGGAGGGTGGGTGTGTTGAGGTTTTTTTGGTAGGTGAGTTTCTAGAGACACTGTTTCATCAGCAGGTTTCATGGGGATTTTGTAGCATTAGAGGCTCAGATAAGTTCAGTTTGAAGAGAAAGGCATTGATTTACTCAGTCTCCCAAATATGACCCTTGATGTTGAACTTGCACCTCTGCTGATAAGTTTTGAGTTGCTTCCAACATTTCTACATGCTACATGTGTATAGTAAAGTTTCATGAAAACAGTTCTACTAATCCCTTTAGAAAAGAGAGAAAAATCCTTATCTTTCATATTATCAGATCCACTAGGTAATCACTGTGTACCCAGTAGTATACTCCAGACCCTGGCCTAAAAACAAGACAATTGCAAGTTCCTGCTCCACTATATGCTAATTTATTCCTCAAGAAGGCATTTTACTCCTTGTTGCTTCCCTTGTTATCTTTAACAACTTCCATAATTTAATTGTGGGTTTGGTTTATCATTTATACACATGGCTTGAGTGCTGTCTTCCCATACACAAGGATTTCTTTGTATTTTTATTTTGTCGAGAGACAATAGAAGCAATGAGTTTGATTTAAATTAGAAGCTTTATTTTATCTTTTAGTTTGAAACCTACAATAACATCTCTACATACATATACATATACATATACATATACATATACATATACATATACATATACATATACATATACATATACATATACATATACATATACACACATACATATCAGCATTATATCACACAAATCACAGTGTGATTTGTGCCATGTTAGTAGTGCATCCTAAATATCTATTTGTTCCACAATGCAAGAATGGCCTTGAAAAAGAGATTGGGTGGTCTCTAAATACGTGTGTGTTTAAGAAAAATTATGAATATTAGTAATATTATTTACATATTATTTTTTCTATGTGGAAAAAGAGGTTTTTCTTAGGCTCTTTTACCTCTTATAGCTGAAGAAAACCAGGAAAATCTGCCAGCAGCTGGAGCTATAGGTTTATGCAGTAGCTCATACATTAAAAGCCCTGGAGATACCTGTGTATCTTATTATAAAACAACTTTCTTGAAACTATGGCTTTGCATGTTTAATAAAAGAAGTTGAGTAATACAGAAGTAACACTAATCTTAAAAGGATTACTTTAAAAAGGTTAGCTCAGAGGGGTTGCTTTGTTTGCAGTCAGTGCCTGCCCTGCTCCATAGCAATATAGTCCTCTGAGTACAGAGCCCTCAAGGGTTTATCAAGACTGCTCTCCCTCTAGTGCTGATGCAAACGCATTCACACTCAGGAGGTGAAAGGGAAACACATCTGATGGCACACCAGAGGCAACATTTCATTGTGTTGAACTCCTTTTCCCAAAGAAGAATGACTTCTTTCCAATTCTTGGGAAGCACCTCTTACACAAGTACTACATGGATTGATACCTTTAAAAGGCTCTGTGCTCTCTAGCCCTGCTGAAGTCAGTGGGAACTGAAGTGCACTTTTCTTCTGAGAGTGATCAAAGCTTGGCCTGAGGGACACCTATCCTGATGGTCAGAGTCATTGCTAACACTGAGACAGGAGGAATCTCTATGAAATGTGGAGGTGCAGACAACACACACTTTCAGACACAGAATAGGAGTGTTTTCCTTCACTTACAGTCTGCCAGCTCTCAGTTCCTCAAAGCTGTCCTCAGTCTCTAGCTCAGCAAAACTCTTGAGACAGCACCTAAAGTAAGGTGTGTGAATATTCACACTCAAATAACACTGAAATGGGTAGTATTACTGTACTATTAGGATTTATTCTCTCCTCTATCTTATAGCTAAATTCTCCTCCACTTGCACGAGACCCACAGAATAAGCTTGGAAAGCCTTTGGGAGCTTTCCCAGGCTGAGAATTCTCAGGAATATTCATCTGCATTTCTAACCTTATCTGTCCTGCTAACATTTTTACAAATAAAACATTGTTTACTTTATTTGCAAGAGGAAAAAGGGGGTCAGTAAAGTGGCAAAATAAGGTTTTCCACCTTTTTCTTTAGGTTTTCCTTATTTTTTTTAATCAATTAATTTTATACAACTGCTATATTCTATTTTTACCTGAATACCTGACTGATTTTTTAATATAAACTAATTCATTTCAGCTGCGGGCTTCTCAATGTCATTAGCTGATTTAATACTATTTTGATTTTAATGTGTCAATGTAAATCAATAGCAAACTGGATATTTGAGCTGTTATGGCATCTTCATTGTTACCCTAAGCAATTATTTCCCATATTGTCAGATTTATTTATTTTTTAAAGCAAATATTTTTTTTGCTTTGTCTCTAGGATGTTCCTTCAGCTTGTTGATTAAACTACAAGTTACAAAGTTTGACTTCAAGCCCTTGGGGTGCTCTGATCCCACACTGAGCAGAGCAGAGCTTTCCAAAATAAGCTTGCTAACGTCAGAACCTCTTGTTGCTAAGAGAATGAGCTAGTGTAGCCTGGTAAAAGCACGTTGTTTCAACAAATCCATTTGAACTGGCAGCCAACCTGTCCAGAGACAATGGAAGTAGCTTTAAGCAGTACATACCAAATTGTTACATCCTGTTTTACTGGAGCAAGAAAATATTGGAAGGCTATTGAGGAAAATAGCGGGGGGGAACCCATATTTTCTATTTACAGAGATTGGAGAATGTGTATGTGTTCTATCAGTCAGAAAACTAATGGAGGTGAGAATGACCTACCCCAGGCTAAAAATGTACAGTACTTGCAAGTTCTCAAAAGAATTTCCATTTAAGCTTATTTTTATTACCACACTAACCAAAGGCTCCACTACCACATGGTACATTACTTTTGAGAATTAAATATTAATTTAGAATAGAGGTATGTATTCCCATTACTGCCAGGAGGAATGCTACACAATTCTGACCCTCCTCTAGGAGCAGCATGTAAATTCATCCTTACTTCACAATATATAAAATTTACATTCACCTGGTGGACCACCTAGATGAATCTCTGCACTGTGGTGCTTTGTTTCTCTGCAACTGTTAATCTATTAAAATGAAACACCCTTCAGTCAAGCCTTCTGACCTTCTTAAAGACACATGCAAACACACATACATGAAATGAGAGCAAAATTCAAGAGAATTCTTAGCCTTCAATAATTAAAAAATGACACATTAGACTGGCTACATGGATAGGAATTAAAAACTTGTGACTTCTTTGAAGGTTCACAAGTTTTCCAAGTAAATGGTAGCTAATATATGTTTAACTATTTAACTAAGAGGAATAAACTTTACTGATCCCTACTGTGTCATCAGACAAAGCAGAACTGAGGCTCCACAGAATGAGAGTATCCAATGAGTGTCAGCATGAGAAATTTACCTTAGCAGGAAAACCACATTTGTATGTTTGATTCATTTATAATGTATTTTATAGAAAAAACTTACATATTAGTGGTGTTGACTTGATTTTTCTGTGC
Source organism: Parus major (assembly GCF_001522545.3). Taxonomy (NCBI): domain Eukaryota; kingdom Metazoa; phylum Chordata; class Aves; order Passeriformes; family Paridae; genus Parus; species Parus major. The sequence goes on from NC_031768.1 coordinate 22,737,108, forward strand.
AAAACTATTATCTCAAAAGTACTGAAATTTCAAAAGCAAAAGAAGAGCCGTTCTGTTGGCTTGTGTGTCCTACCTTTGCTTTTGTTGTTTTTTTTTTATTTCTTGCATTTTAATTCCCTTTAAATCACTGCAGGATGAAATGTCATCTTTTAATGACCAATTTTCATAGCCTTTATGGATACACATATATTGATACATTTAAGCCAAAACCATTCTGTTTTAAATCCCTAAAGTAAGAAAAATATATCTGTGCTCAAAAGGGATAAATATTCCAGTTTTAGAAAATAGGTCTTGATTCAAAATCTCATCTTTTAGTGTTCTTTTTATTGGCTTGGGAGGGTTTTGAATCCTCTCTGATGAAACACAAACAACTGAGACTGACTTCAGGAACGTTGTCTCAGTTCAGGGAAGCTCTGCCTTGCTTACCTATGTGATTATGCTAACTGTTCTGAGGAAAAATAACATCTAAAACACCCCCAAACTATTGCTCTTATCATTCAGTCAACGCTGGAAGGCAGTATCAGTTTTTCATGACCCCAGACTAATTTCCCTGGGAGTACACAGAAAGACTTGGGATTTTTCAGTGGTCTTTCCAATAGATGCAATAGAGAGATGCAAGTAGAGCTTCCTGCTCTCTGGGCCTCATTCATGTTCCCCCTTTCTATGTGGTTTTACTGATTTCAAAGACTGAATACCAAACTCTGCCTTGATTTTCTCAGAGTTATTAAACCCTGTAAGCTATTAAACTCTGCTATTAAATCTGCAAGGTCCTGTACATTAGCATAGTGTCCTGTTATCCAGCATGATGAATTGCAAAATAATTGTCCCTTAAATACAAGTTTAACTCAACCACGATCTTTTGAGATCCATCGCAATGTATTTCCAAATGAGACTCTAACTGTAGATAGATTTAATAGAAAACAGTTTGCAGGGTTTTATTTCATTTTTATATACAAGACCTTGAAGGTGAAATGTACAGTTACACAATCACAAGGCAAAGATTTAATGTGTCTCTAATTAGGAACACGACCAGTTCTGTTAATTTACCTGAAGGAGGAAAGGCTGCTCATGGGGCCTCGGGGACTGCAGCTCAGCTCCCAGCTTTTCCAGGAATCTCCTCTGTGACTGTGTATGGATCACATATACCCAGATTCTGACAGATATTTTATTGTCTGCTGCTAAAACCTTGTTTAATCTCAGTCCATTGCCTAAATCAAAGAACTAAAAATAAGCCTATGAAAATAAAAAAGGATGTTTGATATCTCAGAATATTCCCTATCCCACTTAAAAAGACCATTTATATCTATAGCATTGCTTATAAATGTGTCCTTGGTATTGCCACCAGCTTGGTCTGCTTTAATACAAAGCTCATTTCTTACAAAACATTATTCTACTACTAATGTATTCTTAAATCCTCATTTCTGTTTAAAGAATTAAAATCTTCCATGCTTTATTTATTCACTTAGAAAATGGGATGAATTTAACTGAATTGTTGGAAGAACAAAATCTGAAGAATTTCCATCTGAGAAATTTCTATTAATCAAGTTTAGGTGCTGAAATCAATGTACTTCACATTTCAAGAGCTCATGTGAATTACTAATCATTACTAAGCACTAAAATTCGGGAACTTTAAAAATGGTTCACACAAAGTAATTATCTGAAACATTAAAATCAAGAGAAATGGAGTTTTTTTAATAAATCATATTCTGTTGATAGCAACAAATACAATTTTTTTCAAAACAAAATAGAATATATTACTCCATAGAATTTTTATAAGGAAAAAAAATTGATTCAGCTTTATTTTATTGTCTTCACAAATTCCTGTTACAGAAATTGAATGTGAGAATACTATATTCAAAGGATACACACAAAACAAATATATTCTGTCTACTCATTAATGCACAGCAATGAAATTCTTTCAAAATTGGACTCTGGAAAAGGTGTTACAGATGCTAAAAACCATGAAGTTTAAAAGAAGACATAACCCCAGGTTTCCACATATTTTGAACTTTATAATTCACAGTTCATATCTTCAGTAAAAACATCTTTTTTCTGATTCAGACTATGATTTTTAAATTTCAGTTTTAATTTTTATGGAAAAATGTAAATATCTAGAAGAATTGGAATTCAGGACTTTCAAACAACCAAATGAAATATTTTATTGGTCAATTACAATTTTCTGTTAGATTACTGGATCATGCAAATGCTTAGAAATTTGATTTATTGTCTTGGTGGAAACATTTATTTTAGACTTGAAGTGCAGGAGAGATTTTCTTCCTACTTTGCCTTCCTAATAACAGTTAAAACTGATATAGTTTTTTTCACCAGGAAATATCAGGTTTGATTTATTTGGCAGCTGGCATTCAAATGGCAATTTAAATTCAGCAGCCTATTGCACAAATTTTGGGAAAACATGTCTCCCTTTGTCAGTGTTCCCTTTCCCACAACAGATTTTAAAATTTATCATGTGTGAGTTAACAAGAGAAGTCTTTCTCTGTTTCTTGTCAGCATTTTATAACAGAGTAGGATTGTTGTTTCTAAGATATATAATTGAATATTTACTCTGACCTAAATTTGTTCAGCTGTGGCTACATCAGGCAAAACAGAAGAATCAGGACCCTTTTATCATTGTGCATGATGAGACATGGAGTTTGCACTGTAACTTCATTCCCCACCACCTCTATAAGTACCAACTCTGTTCCTTACTTGTGTTCACCTGCTTTTTAATTAGCACCTTACAAAGCTGTGCACCTGCAGCAGCTCTGTTCTCACCTCACTGCTCATTGCCCATTATGTTTCCACAGCACACCCTACGCAGAAATGATTTTGTCACTACATCATTACACCTCCTTCCCTTGCAAGGAATCCAGGCAAAAGCCACCTGTTTAAAATGATGTTATTCTTGGGTAACAAGAGCTATTCATTTTCTTTTTAAAACATTAAACATTTTCACATAAAAATCTTGCATATCCAATATCAGTTTTGCAACTGTTAAGATCAGTGTAAGTGGTTGGGAAAAAAAACACAAAAAAACCAAAACACAGAAACACAGAGTTTACTTTTTGGATCTCATTAGCAAGTATGCCAAACCACAGCCAAAGGTTATGAAATGTTCTCACTGTTGAAACATATAATTTTGTATTAGGTGTATTTCTTGTAAAGTCACACCAACCCTTTCAGTTGGGCTGGTTGCTCCTCACGAGGGGTTCTTTTACTTTTCTGTGTTGCATCACATTTTGTGTAAATCACATGCACATACAAACACCTATCACACTCACCCATGAGCCCAGCTGCTCAAGAATAACTTAACTGAGAGGTAATTCAGCAAACCCCAAAAACCTTCTGAGCTTGAGGGGAGTCTGATGCTTGGTCACAGTTTCAACTGCAGTAAGGATCTGCATTTCCATACAGTGGAAGAACTGTGTTCCTCTGAGCCTCTGCCATATGATAAATATCCTGTCATAGAGTGTATTTTCCTCAGATTCCCAGACAGGTGTGCACATGTACATTTGTGAGTGTATGTCTGCAGGAAGTGCATAGAGTGATAATCTGCTGCAATGCTATATAAATCACTAATTGGGATTATAAATGATAAATTACATACAAAATGGAACTTTTAAAAAATGTCACAGTAGCTTTATTTTTCCTCTCCACATATTTGATATGTCTTATTTAAGAAAAAATACTGAATTTTCTTTGATTTTCTTATCCCCTAGGATCTGTAATTCTGTTTCTACATGATCACTTATGTCTCTTCGAAGCAAGTAGGATAGGATGCAAAATGCTACCCAAGTAAAACTATCATGTATCACTATCATTTTGTGGTCATGTTGCAGAGTTGTAAATAATTTCACCAAAGCTAGCAAGGACTTCTTATACAGTCATATACTCTTACTCTTGTCTTCACAAAACATAAAATTACAAAACACAGTAATGGAAAATTATGGTGGGGAAGAAACTGTGATCAAAATTACTAAAATTAATATACCCACAAAAAAAAAAAAGAGCATGTGGAATGACATTTTTTACCTGATCCATATCTTTTGCTTAGAAAAAGTGTGTGTTTTTGCCTTCATTGGTACATCACTGGTATACCAGCTAAATTCTGCACTGCTTACTGATATTTTTAAGAAAGGACTGTGCAACTGATCCTTGCTGAATAGAACAGTCATAATTCATTTACTTTAATGGCAAAAAAAGAGCTAGGACTAAAAAAATATACAAGCAATTTAAGAGCAAAGACATGTCAAGGAAATTACAGAGTATTTGAGATCAGAGCTTTCAGCACTGAAAAATGGTTTAAAAAATTGAAAACCCTGTTGAATGGTGTAAATATGTAAGAAAATTAACTGCCATATATTTATATACAAAATCCACAGACATTTGCAAAGTAGAGATGATGTTGCATGTTTGCAACTCAACAATTATCAAATATTAGTTTCACAGCATGCTTCTTCTAACATTCCTGTGGATTAGCATGAAAGGACTTCTGTCAATGAAGTACAATTAAAGCTCAAATTGGTCATATGACATAAATATGTCAAATGATTCAGTTTAAGATATTTTTTTTAATATTAAATGAAAATAAATATAGAGTGGAAAAATTAATGAAGTTGAAATTTACTGGTTGAAAACAGTACCTTTAGAATGGGAAAACTCCATTCCATTTCCTGTCCTAATTCTTGCTCCAACTTGCACAGAATATTTAGTTCCAATGATTGCACTCCTCAGCAGATGCATTCCTGCCTAAGAAACCCAGCCAAGTGTTGAGATTAAATCTTTATTTAAATTATAAGATAAAAATAGTGCCACATGCATATTTTTTTCTCTGTGCCCCACGGTATTAAGACCTAGATATTAATCTCTGCAACAATGAGTCAGTGAAAGAAGCCATAACTGTAAAATCCCACTGAGAAAACACACATCATGTGGCCACAGGGTCACAGAACAACTGGGTTTGAAAGGGACATCTTGTGGTCATCTGTGGTCAACTTCTAATCCCTAGAGTTGGGCCATATCCAGGACCATGTCCAAACAAATTTTATATACCTACAAGGACAGAGATATAACAACAACCTGTTAGGCAGTGCCAACAATGTCACCATCACAGTGAAAAGTGCTTCCTGATATTCAGGGGGAACCTCCTGTGTTTCATGTTGTGTCCATTGTCTCTTTCTGTCACTGGGCACCTTTGAACAACAGCCTGATTCTGTCTTCTTTATAACCTCCTTTCAGATAGTTATACACATGAAAAAGAGCCCCCAAAGTGCCAATTCAACTTCATGTATCACAATGTTTAGCTCAAACCTGTTTCATCACTCAATCGACATTTAAAGGCTGAAGTAGGCTGCAGACATTGTAATATTGTAATTACAGTATATTGTAATACCTAAACCATGGATGTCTGTCCTTAGTAAGTTGAGTCCTGATGCTGTTAAACAGGCGGGACTCTTTGATTTATTTTTTTTTAACATTGCAAATCATCTTGGTAGGCCCTCTACTTATCTTCTTGGTTAGTCAGTAGAAAAGCTCAGTACGAGTGGTTCTCTCCCTGGGTGTGTCCATACACCCCAGAGAAGGAACACAGTAGCTTAAGTGTGTCCGTACTCACCCATATTGTCAAGACTTCAAAGACAGGACACAGTACATACAATCAGTTAAATGTCTGAGGAGGCACTTCAGAAGTTTGCACACTGACAAGGAAACACTAACAAGGAAACCACCTGAAGCCATCTGGTAGGATATGTTAAGCCCATCCCATTTGGGGAATCCAAACCAGAGTCATCTCTTGGTCTTTGCCCTAAAACTAGCAGGGGATCATGCTTTGAAAAAAGTAGGAGGATGCAATTTTGGCATGCATGTAACCATGCAGCTTTTCTATCATTACAAAAAATGGTTAGAACACTCAGATGAGATTCTTGTACTTTATCAGTGATGTCTTCTTCTATGGAAGTGTTCAGCAACCCAAATATTGAATTGACCAAGAGAGAACACACTTTGCTTCTGTCTTATAGCTGGATGACTATATAGCCAAGAGATAAGAGTAGTTATTTTTGTTCACAAATATTTCTTCTAGATCACTCTACTATTATTCATAATTTTAAAAATACTGTTTTAATTATACTAATCACATATAATTAAATAAATCCACTTGTCAATCTATCTCTATTCTTTGTTCTTTCTTCAACAAATGCCTTCTGAAATGTCTCTATGCAGTCTGAGAAAAATTCCTTCCTATAAGTCAAATAAATTAATCATACAGAAGACAAGGATTATGAAAATATCACATCACACACACATAAATACTGAAATGAATGTGCTTTGCAGGGCAAATGCAAGTAAGTCCTGTCATTTTTGTGTGCAGCCTTGGGAATAACAGCATCAGTTATCATCAATCAGAGGAAAGAATACAATAAATACCAATCTGCAGAAACAAAAATAATCTGTACTTTTTTGACCACTACCAAAAATAAAGCATAATGAGAACATAAGTCATTTATATTTATAAGACTTACAGGCTTAGATACACAGAGAATTTAGCATTTTAACTGGACTTGATTGATTAAAAATAATGTCTCAGTAATTAGTCAAGACCTGTACGCTGAAAATTCACACACGGTCTCTATATGAAATATATTAGCAACACAACTGGGAGACCAGGTCTTAATAAACTATTTCTTGAAAGAGCTACGCTGCTAATGAAATACATGCCACATTCTCAAAATTCATTTTTTCTCAAATGCTTTATTACCTTCTGTCACCCCAGATGAGGGGGGACAAAGGTGGGGGTTAGAGCTTGCTGACTCCTGGAGCAGACAGTGAAAACTTCTGAGGTGCAATTCAGTGGTCAATCTTTTATGTCTTTTGGTCACACAATCTGGTTTCTGCATTGTGAATAGAAGAGTTCACAGTCCTTGTTAATTGAGTTTTTATACCTTCATCCATAAAAAAAGACACCTTGAACAGCATATTCACAATTTATGTTAACCACAATCAATGCACAAAGATGAGAAGTTTTCTGTCAAAAACACAGCAAACCATTCTCCAGTACAATAACACTTGTGTCTATTGAATGAACTCATGATTTGAAAATATCATTCAAGTTTCTCTGGTTTCTCTGAAAAACTTGTGGAAGAAAATATATCTAGCACCTGTGGGTTTTTTGCTATAGCAGACTAAGTTCTACAGAAGCTATAAATTGCAAAAAAATTTACAGGCATTTTTTCCTTCTCAATATGGTTTCATTTGTTATGAAAATGTCCTGGTATTCCCAGGCTCCCCTTAAAAATGCAGTTTGGGCTGTTCTAGTTTTCAGGCTGGTGTTTTGCAGATTCCCTGTGAAGTGTTTTGTGGATGTGCTTCATATTTTAGTTCTGCAGAGTCATAAATGCAGAAGGGAAAGTGACAATGTAAAAACCCGTGGATGATGGACATGTTCCCACAAGCTTTCTGCTGATCAGTAGCAGGGCCGACTGCTGTGACTAGCAAAAGATGGGTATGGTTCTTTCCCAGTTTTCAGCCATACAAAATGGAGTGCTTGCATGCCCTCTGTATGAAAGTAGTTTTAAACCAGTTGCCTTGGCCAAAGGAAAAAGAAATTTTATTTTCGTGATCATAGAGTCATACAATGAAAAAAAAAGTCCATAGATGAAGTCTATATGTAGCATCCCAAATTTCTTATTGTCCTCAAAGATTGCTGATGGGAAAATATATAATTAATATATAAGAGTTCCTGCTATTTTACTGTTTGGGAGGACCATTATTTTGTTTCAGTATATTCTGACTGTTCTTACAGTGACAAATTATTTGGATAAGAAGAAAATGGCAAACAAAACAAAAAATTGATTTTATCATAGAGTATTTCTTCATCTATGAAAGTGTTGTAACTAGTTGCTTATTCAGGCAGAATAAATTTTATCTCTCTCTGTTTACATTAGTGATACTAATATTTATTGGGTCAGCTAAATATATAGCTGCATAGTGTACAGACCTACCCAATGTTTGGGGCTTTTTTATATAAGGAAAATGAATTATGTCTTCACTAGTCCTGTAACACTGTAGATTCATGTTCCCTACACACCGGTGTGTTGGGGAGGTGTAAAATGCATTGTGTCTCCAGAAAAGCAAAGTATTCCCATATTTCAAGCTTCATGGATGAGCAAACAAGAATAATCACTGCTGCACACATTTCTGTCAGACAGCATTATGGATACATATTTCTGCTTCTGAAATCCTTATTTTTTTAACGTGTCAGATTATTAGATCATGCACATGACAAAGTACTTGAATTAATATCTAGTAAACCAAAATAATTGTGACCTTTTTTCCCCCGTTCATGGGATTTTATTGTTCCTGAAATATAGCTCTAGTCAGAAAAAGGCAATTATTCAAGTTGGAAAATATCAATTATTTCAAGGTATCTCCTAAGAAAATTAATTTACATATTATCACAACAAGAGCTGAACAGATTTAGAAAGGGTTGTTTTTGGGAGGAGGTTACTTGAAAAGGATTTTGAAATGTGAAGGCCACCATTTTTCTTCTATTAAAAACAAAGAAACACAGAAGGTTCTACTGGAGCAGCAGAGAGGCTAAAATGAGATTTTTGATTACAAAACAAACAAATAAACAAAGAGAAAACCCAAACAATCATTTGCATGTCCCTGTTCAGAAATGCCTCCCAGCTGTGTGTATTCCTATGGGAGCTTCTTAGAATATGTAGAATGGAAGAATTAATTAGTGTTTCATTTAGGTGTGTGATTTGGACTTTATTGTTTATAAATAAACCAATCTATTTGTTTATTTATTTCTTAGTGTACTGTGCCTTAGAGAAAAACCTGATAAAAATGTTTTATAAATTAAGTATATGTGTTTCTATTACTGCTAAACATATTTTATAGCAGCTACTAAATCAATTAAGATTTAGTAGATAACTGTTTCGGACAGAAAAATTTGTGGGATTTTTTAATAATTCTATACTAAATGATGTAATTCCATTAAATTATGTGGAAAATGAACATGAAAATAAAATGGAAGAGAGTCAGCAGACCCAAATGTAAAATTTTGCATACATTAAAATCCAAGTGTAGAATTTTTTGGTGTTTAAAAGAAACAATAGGACTACTATGCAGAGGTCACTTTTCATTAAAGTGCTATGTTTATACCTACTGGATATATATATATATATATATATATATATATACTGGATTAGAGGTGTTCTGTTGTGTAAAGAGGATAAAAATCCTACTGATTGAGGACTTTAAAAAAACATCTGTCATGCATATAAGGCACAGACTATGAGTCTATAATAATATGCATTGCCATGAAAATATTGTAACAGCTGTGAGGAGTTGTGCTGCCAGTTTATCAAATGAAAAACAAAATCTATTTCAAAGCAGAGAAATGCTGGAAGCACTGGAAAATACAGCAGGCTCTGGCACGCACTATGCATCACATTTTATTCTTGGATTGGTCGAATGGATACTTGCTCTTCATACAAATGTCACTGAATTAAGATTTCTGAAGCAGTGAAAAAAGGAATAGTAGTCAAATGCATGTAGATTCACGACTAAGAATATTCAATATTCATTTCCTACAAAATTACTGAAATGTGGATATGCTCATTCAAAGCAGCAGGAAAGGTGCTTAACTTTTATTATGCCTTTCCCTCTGAAAAATTTTATTGAACATAGATGGAAATTCATAATTCTGCTTTGCTTCTGTAAATGTCATTTAATATGATAATCACAGATTACTGCCTCTTTTGTCTGGTATTTTTTTACCATTAGAGATCTGAATATGTCAGTTCAGTCAGAAGTATTGTAGAAAGTTGTCTAGTATCAGATTTTGCTGTATTTCAAAAAGTATGAAATATTTATCTTAAGTACTTTCAGAGAAAGATAAAGCAAGAATGCAGAAAATCCAAATAAATGCACTGAATAAACAATACCGCACTATCACTGTAACTGAAATATCCCATTGAGATGTAATTCTTCTCTAATAACTGCAAGAGTGAGCATAATTTTAGCTGAAATTTCAAGTAATTAAATAAGATTTAATTAAGACATTAATCCTTAAATATTAGACTGAGGCCTTGCTTTTTTCATGCAATGTCCAAAATAATGCAACATCACTTCTGTAACCTCAGCCAATACCTATCCATGCAGGTTGAAGCTGCTGAAGAATGACAGGAAGTCCAACAACTGTTTTTTCTCACCTGTCTGGTAGAATCCACTGTCCCAATCTTAAATTTCATCTTTTACTTTTATTAAAGAAGTTTACTTTTAAGCTACAGTACTGTTTTGAATTTCTTCAACATAAAAAATTAAGCAGAGCTTTTATTCAATAGCTAAAAAGTTTTATATATAATTTTTCCTACCAAGTTTGTGCATATCAAGGTAACAACAGCTGGTAACCTGTGGAGATGTAACACTTCTCTAGCACTGTTTATTTAAGAGAGCAGGAGGGAGAATGGAGAAAGGAGGGGGAATACTTTCACATTAATCTTTGCTATAAAACAGAATTAGGATTTCCCTTGTTTAGAAGTATAGCTCCTTGTTTATTTAATTAGAGACTGTATTATATTGCAGAAGCAGGTAGAAAATTGAGTTACAGCAGCCTACCTTCATCACTTTCTTTTCTACTTTGGGGATTTATTTTCACTCCTTATTCTCTTACACTGAATTTTTATTCCAATTTTTTTTTTCACCAACATGGAGTGCTGTTACATCCAGTTTATTCTGTGCTGAAAGCAATTCGGAGAAACAATATAAATGAAATGTAATCTTATAAGAGGTGACATGACAATGAAGCAGTCTTCTTCTACCCAAGGACTTTATGCCACACAAACATAATTTTTTTTTTTCCTTTAAATATATATTTTCTGTGATTGCCAAATCAGCAGGCTAAACTCTTATAATCCAAAAAGACAGATTTCCCTATACCATAAATCGGTCACCTTTCACCAAAACAGAATTAGAACAAAGAGGTAAATTATCAGCTTGGCAAAAGTGCATGTACCAAAACCATTGAACATCTTGGGATGATTCCTGTTACATACACAGATTTTAAGAATGGTATTTTGGCATTCTTGTTACAGAGCTCAGGAGTGGTACTGTAGTATTGTCCAAATACTAAATTTTGTAGGAGGAATTCCTGTGCTACACAGGTAAGTCTCCAAGTACGTGGGGAAATACAAACTTCTTTGAAATAGTCTTTTGAACTACATTGCCAAAGTGTCCCTGTCTGTGGTCTTGCATGACTGAATATAGACAGCACCATTCTTAAAGTTGTAGAAATAGTTGGAAAGAATGATCAGCAAAAGTAGCAGAAGACCATTTGTTAGAAGACTAGAATGCTAGGTGGATAACAATGAAGAGCAAATACAGAAGTAGCCAAAATACCAACCAATCAACCAACAAAAACAAACAAACAAAAAACAGATTCCCCAAAAAAAACCCTAAAACACAAAACAAAACAAGAAAAAAACCCATAAAAAACCACAAACAAACAAACAAAATAACTGTATTAAACCTGTATTTAAATGTTCAGATATATACATCATTAAAAATGTGGAAATGTGAAAAGTCTGATCACCAGGTTTCTTATTTTGTCAAGGTGAACTGTTAAGAAACACACACACACACACACACACATACATATATATATATAGATAGATAAAAGCATATAAATGTAAGCATGAATATATGTAGAATGGAAGGGAACTATGGAAGGGAGCTTTGGAGGTCCCAAATCTGTGAAGTTCTGAAGTGGGTGTGGTTGATCTGGCTTCCTCCAGCCCAAGTTAGAGCAGCTTAATGGGTGGAGAGTCCAAATCTCTCTAGGCAGCAGATCTGGCCTTATGTTCTTAACCACTCTGAATCTACAGATATGTATTTATTATTCATCTGTTATTGAAGTATAACACCCTTATGGCAAAGAAAAACTGTCACTGTTGTGATGGGTATTTGCTTTATAATGCATTGTTTATTTATATAAAGAGTACTTAACTCCCTGTGATACAAACTGAAGAAACTAACAGACACTATATTGGAAAGTCTTTCTTTCTGTAGTTAAGAGTGGAAGGATTTGACCACAGAAGATTGTACTGATATTTTCCCAGGTACTGACAAGAATGAAAGCCTTGTAATCAGCTCTTTTTATCTAGCACTTTATAATATCACACTCATTGCAAAACTGGTCTCCAGTATCTCAAGGGCACCTTGAAATCCGTATTCTTCTGAGCTAAAGAAGGCTCTGCATTATACTGCTGCAATCTGTATCAATAGTCCAGATACACACACACATAAAATAATCTGGGACAGTCTAACCTGGATTCACATTCATGGCTTAAATGGAGGTTATTTTTGCTCAAATTTCCCATCAGTCTATTTGTGTGCGCAGAAAAAAAAAAAAAAACAACAACAACCCAGAAATAAAGGAAAATAATTAAAACCAAACCCAGAACAGTTATGTAAAATGTAATTTTGGGGGGTTAAATATGGTTTTGATCCAGAAAACATGAGGTTTGCATGGTCTTTTTGAAGGGGCAGAGTGGAAATTTATCTACACATTATCAGTGTGTAGGTGTCTGAAGACCATGATGAAAGGGAATTTATTTTTAAAACAACATGCTGTCAAAACTGGCATATGCAATTTGATCAGGGACTATTTAATTACAAAGCCTTATGACATACACTAACACAAAAATATCCATTAGAGTGATATTATCCCCTTCTTAATTCATCAGGATGGCAACACTTTTTTGCCTAAAGCTTTCTGAATAGCTTCCACTACAAAGTTAATCATGTTTATCATCTATTTCAGAATTAGCTGGATTTGTGTTATATTGTAACACAAATGTTTTCAAAATATTTTGGAAAGCATTTCAAAAGACAAAGTTAATCCAATTCTGTGTGCCAAAGCATCCACATGCTGAACCTTGAAAAACCACATTATTGCATGAGTCAAGTTTCTCTCATCCTTTCACCTAATTTTGTTCTCTGATTTTTGTGCCAGTTATAAACGTAGAAATATTTAGTCAGTGAAATGTTTAATGGAAAATCAGTTTTTTATTCTAGTATAATAGAAAATTTAAGTATTCTCTTTTATACACACAGAGTAAAGCAAATTCTTCACATAAACACACTTTAGTTTTGATGTTAGTGCAAGATATAGTTTAAGATGTGGGTGACTTAAACACACTCTGAATACCCTATCACTGATTTTTTTTCTTCTTGTGACTAGAAAAGGGCATTTAGAATTGTCAAGACCAAATGGTCCTTTTTGCTTTTTCTCTCAAGCTGAAGAATTACACAAGAAGAAAAAAAAAATAATTGAGAGTGTTATATTGAGAAATGGGCATGTTTGTGCATGAAGTTCAAACAAAATATGCTGGCAGCATGGAACAAAGTTCACCGGCTAATTCCAAATACATTCTTTGGGTAATTTTTCAGAGGGCAGTGATCACAGAGTTAGCATAATAAAGGCTCTTTCAATAAGTAAACTTCTAAAGGAACTAAACATTCCCTTCTCTTGAAACCCAGATGCAGTGCCAAGCCCCTTCCAGCACACTGCCTTTCTGTGTGTTCGTTATGTTCTGTATACCTGCTACTCTGCTCCGTAAGTCCTCCTGACCTGTTTTTTTTTTTTTTTGTTTGGGTCTCCTGTGCAATTTCTTTCCTTTCCAAGACCTTGGAGAAGAGGTTGTCTACTCTGTCAGGCTCTGTCCTGATTCCTGTTAGAGTTCCTTTGAATAACAAGTATTCTCCTCATACCCCATTTCGGAAAGGCAAGTCATACACAGATAACTTTGAGCTGGTAGAGTGCTCTCATTACATTTCCAGGTCTATAGGTGTGGCCTGGGAAGTGAATGTATCTGGCACTGCCAGGATCATGCTATGCAATTTAGGTTAACCCCCTTGAAGACCACAAAAAAAGAACCCCAAAAGGAGAAGGAAGCTTGAAGATGTCCTCAAATGGTAAGCCATCGCCATAAAAATCAGAGAATGTGACTGATGCCACCAGGATTCAGTCCCACTGGAAATGCTGATATTACAAAGAAAAGTTAGAGTTAGGCTGGGAGGGGTGTATCAGAGTATGCAAATTTATGCTAATAGAGTTTATTCTGGTACTAACTGGAAGGAATAATGCATGGAAATATGTATGTACCTAAACAGTCACCCTCACAGGATGACCATGAACTGATCTATCTCGTACCTTTGATGTGGTACCTACCTATACCACACAGCTATTTGCCAGATGGCAATCTACACACCATCATGAATTCAAATTTTCCTCTATTTTTGAGTACATTTTCATCTATTTTTGAGCATATTTTGCATAATTTTTTTATGTATTCTAAATGTACACTTTCTTACATCTTCGTGCTTTAATCCGTGCAATAATAGACCTAAAAGAGAATATCTGGTGGTATCCACTATCCATCTACAAAGAAAACACAAAGCCAAAACACACAGACAGAGTTGGAGAATAGCTCTAGAAAATGCTCTTCAGTAATTCTCCATAGAGTAGCCATAGAAAGCATTAAGTGTAGAGATGGGCAAGCACAGCTGTGGATTCTTCTGTGGTCCTGTATCAAGGGCTGTTCTGTGGATAATCCTTTTAGAAATGCTCTTTGGCCTGAGCAAGCATTGCAGGTTTCTGCATCAATCATGACATTCTGCCTTGCCCAGAAAGAAGCCAGTCAACAGCTAATGCGATTACATGGTCAGGATAGTTTTTAACTGGAAAATGAATTTAGAAACTTGCAATTGGATTTGAACTGATAATTCCTTGAATGAAAGGTAGCTTTTCACGTACTGATGATGAATCACTATTTCTAGCAATGAAAACAGGGAATAAAAGTAAAAAATATTTGGTTTTCCTTTTTTTTTTTCTTTTTTTACTAAGGCTTCAGTTTGTTAAAGTATTTGTTACTTGGTTTAGAAGTCATTTAGAAGTCCAACATTTCTCTGAATAGAAAGAACTATCCATTTGGGTGCAGTGGACATGCTGATTGTTGAGCTATTTACTGTAAATGGGCTGTGAGCTTTGCAAGCCACATTGCAACTCTATTAGAACAGTCTAAGATATCCATGAAAGTGCATTTATGATATAGTGAGCATTGTCCTATTTGCAGCTGAAAATTTGGCCTACCCCAACATGGAGTTTTAAATGTCTGACTGTAAAGTACTTGATAATTTCAGTTAATCAACATTTATTTTTTTTAGTCTCTTTGCAATTGTAAGCAGTTGCATTTTGCCCACATTTCTAGCCATGAGAACCTCGTAGTGAGCTAGCTGGTTGCCTGTAGTCTGAGGAGCTTTAGTGAATGCAGGTCTTACACGTACTTAGGCTGATGCTTGCTTGACTCTCAGTAAATCTAGGCTATGGTCGAACATTGTGGCTTCTCTGCAACATTGTACTTAGGGGAAACCCCTCACATTAGGTTCCATTCCTGTCTAAGTCTGCATTTGTCTGTTGGTTCTTCATCACTGGAGAAAAATAGAGCTATTTTTCGATGGTGGCTTTCTATCCATTGCACATCTCGGCATTCCTTGATCAGTTACTTATATTAATACTTCTTTCTTCAATGAATTTGGGACAAGTATCCTTTTTCCTACATTTTTATGCAGGGTTTTTAATACTACCTACTAGGTTCTCTTTTTTTTTAACTATTGCAATTGAGTTTATTCTTGGCAAAGAGGCTGGATATTTTGCATTTGAAACTGATGTACTCAAAATCCTTTCTTTTGAATAATTTATTAAGACAAATCCCAAGAATACCTTAAGAAAACCCAAAAACATACCTCTTATGAACATACCACACCTACATCTACTAATGCTGATCACTCTTCTTACAACCTTGTTTCTGTATCTGAGCCATCTGCAGTGCCAAAGTAATGTATCACCAAACATTCAGCCAAACACATGTCAGCTCTAAGTGTTTTTGTTGATTTGCATCAGACCTCAGACTGATGCAAACATGACTGATAAAAATGGGTTACATCTTTGTAAGGAGGGAAAGGTAGCAGCAATGTGCAAGACTTTCCTTCCCAGAACATCGCTGGATGCTGCCTCAAGATATAATGGGAAGAAATGCGGGCTCAAACTGAACAAAGTGGGTGGGTAGTGAGTGCTTAAGGGTGGGATTCATCAGATTTAAACCTCATCAAAAGTTTCAAAGGGCTGGTTCACATCCAAGAACTCTCAGTTTTGAACTGTGCCAAAACAAAACTGGGATCTGAAAATAAGACTCTGCATTGTGTCTACCATCATCTCCTTTGTTCTTTTTTCCCCAAATAAAATTGCAATGATACAAATCCATCAGGAAACAAGAAAAATGAAGTTTTTTAGACCCTTTCCCAATGAACGAAAAGGTGATTCAAATAAGAAAGTGTAAGCAGACAACTGATTTACAGTCCACATAAGCCAAAGGAAGAAAGAAAAGAAAATAAGTCAAGTCCATCTATCCTCCTGGCTTTCATAATTTGTTAATTAAAAAAAACAGAGATACAACCAAACAAAAAAACCTCCTCCAACTAAATTAGGTTGGTTACTGAGGATGCCTGTTTCCCAGTTCATTTCAATAATTTTTATTTTCTTAATTAATTTTGAGAATATTAACATTAGCTTTAATGTTAAGGTTCCTACTTCTTTGTAATCAGATTAAGTGATTCCAATGTCTTTCATGTGTTTTCTAGTTCTCCTTTCAACTGCTTTCATAACTGCTTGCTTCTATTTATATTTCTCCTACCACAAAGCCAATGTCACTAACAGTTCTGTTCTTGCTCATAATAAATGTTAAATCTGCTATTTTTGGAAAGAGGCTCAGCACCATTTGTGCTGACTAATTGCCTTCATTTCTTTCATCTTGTCTTTCAATTTCCATCTCTTTTATTTTGCATTAACCCCTTACATTCTCTGGATGGACATCTAGTGGAGCCAGGCTATCATGATGCTGACAGCTCCTTAACAATAGGCAGAGATGCTGGAGTGTTTCTGTGTCACAGGCTGCAAAAAACGCCCCCACTTTCTTGATATGGCCACATTCACAGATAAGCTGTGATGAGTCCTATGTTTTTCTTTCATACTACTTGTTCCAACCTAATTGAGCAATGGCAGCAGGGAGACATTTTTGTCTTAGCACTCATCAAGATGTAATAACAGGCATGTATTGTTAGGCACACAAGCCTTGCTTTTGTTGGCACCGATAAGAGTTTTAATGTAAACACCGGCTTCAAAAGAAAATATGCTCATAGTTAACAGAATACAGAAATGTCTAATAATAGCAACGCATAATAATTTTTAATTCTGTTGCATGGTTCTGAGATTACCAGTATTTTAAGTCATAAATTTAACATCATAAGTTAGAGCAATCCTATAAAAGACAAGGACATCGGAATACAAAGTGGTTTTCTCACTCATGAAGCTTGTTTAAAGTTAATAATGAAAACAGCCAGAGCCCTGTCACAAAGAAAGGGATGTGAAAATAAAGGTCAGGAACCTGGCTCTCTCTGCCTCTGCCTTGGCCAGAAGAACCAGTCCAGCAAAGACATGGAAGCAGCTCAATTTTTGCTCCTTCAAAGAACAAAGGGACAGAAAGGGTGACATTGACATGTCACATGTAACAAAATACAGTGCCTCCTGTTCTTCGGTATTAGCTATCAGATTTCATTTTATTTTACTCTGGGTCTGCAGGTGTGCAAAACACTCCAGCAGCTCCTAGTCCAAAATTCCTTTCAGCATGGCATATGCTGTCTCTACTCCACTTGTAAAAAACAGATCTCAGTAAAAGATTTATCATGATTTATATCTAACTATTAATTGTTTAATAGTGTAAGTCTACCTATTATATCTTTCTACAGAACAGGTAATTTTAAGGGTAGTTGGAGGTGACAATAAGCTTTGGCCTTCTCTCTCCTGGTTGCAGAAAACAATTGGAATGAAAATGTAACTTGATATTTGGTCACTACTACTGTTTTGATCCACCAGAGCAAAATTATACCACAGTGAAATGCAAAGCCAGAAATAAATTTAAAAAGCATTTCTAAAATATCAAACTTGTTTGCCTAACACCAGTTAATTATACCCATGCTCAGATAACAAACCTGATCACCAGTTACTGAGGTCACAGAACTTCCATTGAGCCAAGTGTCTGATTTTGCAAATTTCAGTTCTGGTTTCCAGAGCACTGTTCAAATATAAAGAAGTTTTCCAAAACATTATTTAATTTATTAAAAAATTCATCAGTGGCCTGACAATAATTAGCCACAAGATCCACAATGTCATTAGTACCAGAGAGACTGGTCATAATGCTATTCATTTTTCAATTGTTCACATAAAGACAAGGGTGATGACTGCCAGATATAACCTATCTCCTTTGCCCAAGTCTTAGTGTCAGGGGAAGTTTATAATATGATTAAAGACATGAGCACATTGCTGCATTATGTCAGATGCTTTTTTTTAAATGCCATCTTCCAAATTCACAATTTGTATTTAAAATGCCTCTAGTCCCAGAGTTGTAAAGTATAAAATCACTGTGGAATCAATGAAGCAATGTCTCTCTGAGTTTACAGTCTGGAACAATGGCTTGAAATAGCATAAATTGCCTTGTATTTCCTGGAGGGATGTTATTGCTGAAGTCTGGTGACAATTCTCTTAACATCAATTATTCCACTACTGATTCTACCAAGTCACCACTAGGTAATGACCCACACTGGATGTACCTACAGCTTTTGGCAAAAGTTTGCTGTGTGAGTTTAAAGATATTCACTGCATTTCATGGTGCCTACCATACAATTTGAATAAAATTTGTGTGAGAGGGCACTGTGCACCTGCTGTATTTAAATTGTCAGTGCTATCCATGTGTTTATATTGTACCAGAAGAGGTTGCTGCTGGGTCCAGAGAGACACCACGTAAATCTTCCCCACCTCCCCAGACAGCTTTCCAGCTTTCTAATATGCAGTGAATACTGCAGCATAAAGAAAATGTGCCACAGTCATCTTTCTGTTTTCTGACAAATTTATGACCATGCTTTCCTTGAGAAAAGTTGAATAGGCTACCTCTGTGTTAGTGGGAGAAAAAAAAACCCAAACAAACAAAAATAGTATATTTACTAAAAAAAAATGCTGCCACCTTCTTGAAAATAATTTTGTTTCATTTGTTTAACATAAGGAAAAGGGAAGAAAGGAGGCAGCAAGCAATGTAGAATAAACTGTATCCTACCCTGTGAAAGTGGCACTTGGTACACAGACAACTCACTAACCATTTCTTAGTAGTGATAATTAGCAAGTCAACTTCTGTCTGTTTATTGGTTTTCTGTTCAGTTGTTTTTGCTATCATGGTACTTTCTTCCCACACAGTAAATTTACCAGTAGATTAGTTATTCTAGCACTATTTAATATATTTGTTTTTTACTGTCCACTGGGTTTTGATGTAGCTATTTTTGTAACATGAGTGAAATTTCATTACACAGATATTTTTGATCATTTGTTGTGTCACATCCTTTGCAACCCTAATACTTGTGATTGATACATTGAACTATGTAGTTTACAAGCTAAATATAGTCACCAAAAATGAGGTATTGGTTCATGATGGAAGCAGACTTCTGGGATTACAGTTCCAGGCCCATGGTAACAGCATTCCCAGAGGGAAGAGAGATGTTCAGATGAAAGAGGAAGGCAATAAGATTACAGTTCCCAGAGAAGAATTCCTTTTTTTGCTAGGCTGTGCTTCTAATTTACCTGTACTATCACAACAGCTCCAAGGACACACCATGACAGATTTTCCCCCAGTTGTGTACACAAGAAATGTTCAGGAAAAAGTAATGTTGCATTCCACAAATGTTGAGGCCTCAAGGTATCAGACAAGCTCTTTTATTCCCCCTCTACATGACACACCATCTTTTCTTCAGGTTTCTTTCATTTTATTTTCCTTATCTGCACTCTAACTTTCTATTTGTTCTTACATTTTAAATGAAATTTCATTAATTTCTGTTACTTCTTCCTTCAATCAATTATATTTCACTTTTTTTTTCTTTCCTTTTTTAATGAGGGTGTATGATGAAGGACTTTTTTCTCTAATTGTATATATTCTCTCTTCCATGATGCTAAGAGTGCAGAAAAATAAAGGATAAAGAACACAATTGAATCAAAAATATCTGCTTTGCATTCATGAAGTGCTTTTGAAAATAAAAACTTCCCCGATAGTCTATTTACAATCAAGATGCACATCTCAAGTGCAACTAGTAAAAACTCTGTGACTACAGCAATAAAGCTGCAAATACAAATACAAATCAGGCAGTAAGGCAAAATTATACTGCCAGAGTGCCCTGGTGAAATTTGAATGAGAAAGCAGCTTTTAAAAACAAAGTTTCGTCTTTGGCAAAAAAACCCCAAAACTAACACTTGGATTGCAGAGAGATATTTATCAACAATAATTCATATTTTTCACAGGCAATTTTAGGCTGCTGAATCTGAGGTCAAGGTGAAGAATAGTCCAGACTAGAAGAACTCAATGGACAAAATCAAGCTGTCAGAAAAGACCCAGCAATTAAACTGAGGTCACCTCTGTCATCTTGATTCCATCTCCCACTATATCATCTGCAATTGCATGGATGTTTTTAAATGTTCATTATTCTTTGGCTACATACAATTAATAATGGCAGAACATAGTGTAGATGGTGTTTATTTAATAGAGAGAAAGTTAGTAATTTTTCAAAGTCTCCAGCTGTATTTAAAATGAAACTTAAGACACTGTGATGACAGTGCCTCCATTACAAGAGCAGACCCATGGGACCAGATCCTGGATCATACAAATAAAGGTAATACTTTAACATTAAAGACAGAAGCCTCTGCTTGGTACCTCTTAATTTTGAGTTCTTGGAAACTTTGTATTTCCTTAATGTGTCATAGTCTGTGTGTATTTTCTAAAATGTGAACTGAAGCAATACAAAAATGTCGTTCCGATTGGGAACGGCTGGAAGGAACGACACAGACTCTCAGGGAGTCAGAACAAGAGGATCCTTTAGTTTATTGCTAGCAGGCCTGCTTTATAGACAGATACGTGGAAAGTACAGAAAGGAAACTCTTATTGGTTAGTAAACTGCTACATTACCATCATTGGTCAGTGGGGTCACCACCCCCCTGACTTTCTCCTGCAAGGAAAACAAGGAACACATAACAACACCTGCAAGGTTGTTTTGTGTCCCTGAGGATTGTTTTAATTCTTTCTTATGTCTTTCCCAGACTACTTTCTCAGGCCCAGCCTGAGAAGCTGTGCAGCCTGTAATATGTACAGGCACTGTCAGAATTTAGCATCCATACAAAAATAAAACATGGAACTATCATTTTTCCATTTATTCAGAGCAAAGCAACAATTAGATCCTTGAATTAATTGTAAGCCTTGCTATGTGCTGGTGGCTTCCATTGTACAGGGCTAACTCTTGGTGACTCTTCTCTATAATTCATGACTGATATTTACCTACTGATAGAGAGATGTAAGCAAAATTTTATTTTTACACTGGAAATATTTAAGACAAAAAATGCTCTAGTGTTCAGATTTTCCAACCATTTTAATTAAATTCAGTCTCCTTTTGATATTTAAGGTGTGTGAGGCTTTTTATTTAGAATGCTATCTGATTACCAGAGGTATAATTTCATATGGATTTATTTATATTTAAATAAATTAATATTTATTTCTGATAATTTCCACATTTGTTCACCATGGTTTAAATAAGATTGATAATGTATCACTCACAAGAATAAATTTTGAGTGACTCATTTATAATTTAAATCTGAAAATAGGCACTCAAGTGGAAATTACCCAATTTTAAATTGTTAGTATCAATCTGAGCTCTCATAATTACAGAAATTTTCAAATACTATGATGAAACTGAGCTATTTGATTTCAGACTGCACACTAAGTGTATTTTCAATCCTATTATGTGGTTTCTGGGTGTCATACACTATATCCCATGATTTAATATAAAAGCTGGTAAGAGCAAAGGAGGCATAAAGCTCACTCATGTATTCTGCCACTACATTCTCCATGTACTGGAGGTAGTTTTTAGGTCCACTTTTAGCCATATCAACCTTATCAGGAGGTAAAATACTCTCAAAAATACTCTCCAAAGTCCAAGGTGTTACTCCTATTAATTAAAAAAACAAAACAAGAAAACAAAAACAAAAAACTGGAAATACTAGAATGGTGTAAGAACAAAAAAAGTTACCAACTTTATCTTCCTCTACTGAAGGAGGCTGGACCACTCTTAATGGAGGCATTTCTACACTTTCTTTCAAAGCCTCTAATAATAGAAACACTATTTTTACACTAGGCAGCTTGTTCCTGTTATTAATTACCAACGTGTTTTAAATATTATCTTTTCCCATTTAACTTAAACCTTTCTTGTTACGAATTCATTCAATTTTGTCCTTGTCCTGTGGTGAATGTGGAAGATAGATGGAAACCACAATGCAATAACCTGTATGTACTGGAAGATTTATCCTTTAACATTCTTATTTTCCTAAATTTAATTTAGCTTAATTAATAAGTTTTCAATTTGTCCTCCAAGCTCATACTGTCTAATTCTTTTGGAATTTATAGCTCTACTCTGAATTTATTCTAACTTACCTACATCACTCACAGAGAATAATTCCTAAAAGTAGACATGTTATTTCAGCTGAGGCCTCACCAGATCTGGAAAAAGCAGAAAAACTACTATCTGCATTATGTACAACACAGCTGCTAATACCTCCTAGAATGAAATTTGCTTTTTCTTTAACCACATCAAACTACGGATTTACATTTATTATGCTGCATATGCAATCTCTTCAAAATGCTTTTAAAGAGTGATTCCCCATTATGTCTTTGTTGATTTTTTGGTTTGGGGTTTGGTTTTTTGTTGTTTTTTGTGTTTTTTTTGTTTGGTTTTTTTTGATCCTCTAGTGTCTTACTACGCATTTTTCCTTACTGGATTTCAGTATCACTGAAGATACTCACCTCAGATACTTTCTCTAATCACATTCATTAAGTACTCCTTTTTTTTGTTTTGAGAAATCTCAAAACATGTATCAAAATGTATCAAATTGTATCAAAATGTATAAAAAATTATTAAAACTTAATTAATTCCTTAAGTAAACTTTATAGCTTTCTAATTTGATAGTTAGCCTTCTTTCATTCTATCTTCCCATGAGACCCTACCTAACAACACCTTGAATTTACATTCTGCTCAGTTGAAGTATACTTCTGTCTTTATGGGACTCCTCCTCTTCCATACATGCAGCCTCTTCCTAGAATCACAAATACATCATAATCATTTACATCAACATGGTTCCTGCCTTTGGATTTTCAAGTGGTATTGTCTGGCTAGTTTGAATCATACCTAAAACTGCTAGTACTAACCATTTATTCAAATAAAAATATTGTGTCCATCTGACTAGTTATTATTCCTTGTGTGAAAAGCAAAATTACTCTTTCAAAGATACAAGCTTAATTAAAACCATCTCCCACAACCCAGCTATTTTGATGCATTACATAGCTGCACAAAAATAGCCTCGTCTACACCTACTCCTTCTGCTTGGCAGTGTATAGTATATCCTTACCATTAAATTAACCTTATTTTTTTCCCCTTTCATCTTCACCCAAGTATCCAACCACACTGCCTTCTCCTGAACTTCAGAGCAGGTATGTGTACATTCCTGCTCCACAGAGCAACAGTTCCCTGTGTTTTTCCTTCGGCACGGGCAGGGTTTCACCCTATATTTAAACTAGACAAGAGCATTGTAACTATTTCACATAAACTTGCCTGGGTGCTTTTCAGGGAAAAGAAAGAATGACCTGTTGTAGTGACCTGCCTGTGTACCAGCCCAAGAACAATGCAGGCTAGAAGTGCATGCAAGGGGAAGCTGGCTGAGTATGGATTAAAACAGATGAACATAAAAAAGGCAGTATTTTATTAACACAGCAGTATTTTATTAACACAACAAAGGGCCTCACAGCATAGCCAAGTGAGTAAACAAGAAAAATCGTAAGAGCCCTATAATTATCATGTAAATTGAAATTAATAATAGCAGAAATACTCATCTCATGCTCTTCTAATCAACAAATAGTAGATTACAGGGTAATTAGTAGGGAATTTATATATGATTATTAGGCTCTAGATTACATAGTGACTAATTATAGCTGCAATGTGAAGGCCTTCCATGCCAATGACCATAGAATCTTCTGGCAAAAAGTACATAAATTAAAGGTGGAACATGTCCTAGAATTGTATACATGATCAGACATGGGTATTAAAGTTTAAAAAAACTCAACAATTATCCATTTCTCTAATATAATGAAAAATAAGGCATCTAAATAATTTAAATATTGACTAAATATTAACTATTTTTTAAAAACACACAGTAACTTATCAACTCAAGTTTTAGTATAAAATTTTAGTCATGATTTATTGAATGACTGTGGTGATAAAAATAACTGCTTTATTTTTTGTCAGTTTTGAAAAAGGACAATTCAGTGAAAATTTTAACTCCTAAGCAGCAGTATGATGAACGTGGTATTTTTGTGACTGTCACTCCCACTTAATTCCAATGAGCACTTCATAGGACAATCTTTGTCCTTTCAAACGAGGTCACATCCTTAAAAATTTAAGCCCAATGTGAATTCTTCCTGAAAATGCACAAATAAAATGTATGAGATTTTCTAATTCAATCAAATCTAAAACTGGCTTCCTATGTCCACATAAGAACAACAGTAATATGATTTTCTGGTGTTGTACAGTATGCAGCAACTGTCTTGGGTGAAACTGACAGATACCGAGCATTAATAAAACTCAGACCTTAATTTAGGAGCCCATGGTGAACTTTCATTCTTAACTATAGCAGCCTTAAAATAAATCTTCATAAGAAATTTCCTTAAAGCACTATTTAAGTATGATTATGTTAAACAAGGATAATTTATTTCCTGGAAAAAAACAGAAGAGTAGATAACTTCTAGGCATTAGAGCAAAACATTTGTACAGCCACTGTCATAGCCACTCAATTTATCAATGTCTGCTTTCTACTGCAATCCAAAGCAGTAACAATGACTCTAAAAATTGAGCAAAACTCTGTAACAAGTGTGAAAAGAGAGTAGAAGAAGTAATGGAACACAGCATTCACTCAGCATAATGTAAGCAGAAGAATATAATAAATGCTGGTAAAAAAAATCAAGTCTGGGGGAAGGAACACCTAATTAGAAATAATATGAAAAGAGTCTGGAACACTCTTGCAGCTGCCTAAACCAGCTTCACTTTTATGTTCTAGTTATAAATGCTAAACAAGATCAAAAGACTTGTTCTCAAATGAACAATTTGACATAGCCTTCATTCCTATATTAATAAGGGACTGAGAATCTGCTAGACAACATTAAACTGTCCAGTCCTGCAAAGCCCTATGGAAGATGTGTAAAAAATTGTGTCTGAATTGCATCTGAATTCTGTTTTTCAATTAGCAGTTCTCACAAACTGTGAAGAGCACTTATAGAATCAGGAAATACATAATTTGATCTGTGAGTCTTCCATTACTCCAGGCAAGAATTATTTGTTAAACTCTACAACTTCCTGATTTCTTTTGAGAGTTAACTTGGGAGGAGACCTGACATGAACATCTCTTCCCCTGTACAGTGCACAAGACTGGCTTTGTTGCCCCTCTGACATCATCTAGCCTCCTCAATTTGGTACAAAAATGTCATAGCCAGAGAAATCCCACAAAAAGAAGAAATTATTAATGAGTAGTCCGTTTTCCAGCACTAGTGATGCAGGAATCAAAAACAAGGGCTGTTTTCAACATGAAAATAAGATTAGGAAGCTTGAAGCTCTTTCTGTTAATTTTTCACACCTCTGCAGGGCTTTTCTTCAGGGTCTTTTGCCAGACAAAACTTAGTAATGAGGTGACTCCAGTCTTACGAAGAACACAGTGAGGCCAGAGGGGGAAATGGATATCTTGGGCTGCAAGATGAACTTAAAGCAGCTGACTTTATAATAACTTACACTGCTTATAGCACACTCTGTCAGCATATTTCAACTCTTCAGATGAATTTTTAATTAATATAATTTAATTAAAGAATTATTAAATTTTCCTGGTAAAACACAGAAGCAGCATTTCTCCATTATCCAGTATTGCTCCACAGTTAAAAAAGACCTGTCAGGTGGGTACTTGCATGTCTTCACTGCTTTCAAAATCTTGATTAAGGATAAGTATGGATTCTCTTTAATACTTCACAGTGAAAAAATATTCAAACTTTTTCTGTATTTTCTATACTTACTAGCAAGACCCAGCTGTACTGTACGCTCATTTATCATCAATCACAGCAATAATTAATCAACCCATTAATCATGCAAAGAGAATTTTGCCAAACACATTTTGAAAAAAAAAATAAGTTTCAGTTGATAATATATATATGTGTGTGAAATGGATCAGGACAGAAAAGGACCAGGGCATAGAAATTCTGTTAAATATTTATATTCTTGCAAAATAACAAAAATATTCAATCATCACTATACCAATACTTTTTAAATACACATATATATTACAAAAAATGATACAAATGCTACTACAAAAGGTGAACTAAATCTAAATCAGAAGAATGAAAAACAGTTGTGAGTGGGAATGAATGAAAAATGCCAGAAATAGTTAGGGTTTACAGAACTGAAAAAATAGATGGAATGCAGGATAAGTAAGTTTGTAGGCTACTAAAAAACAAATAGTGACAGGTCTGCAATAAAATGTTTATATCCCAGAATAATAAAATAGTTGAAAGATAAGGAAAAATATGGAGAAATACAAATGCTAAATATGTCCTGAGGAAGAAAAAAATCTAACACAGTTAAGTTCAGATGGTACCAGAGGGTTTAGTCTTAAAACCAACAGCCATGATATATTTCCTATATTATATTATATTATATAATATTATAGTATAGTATAGTATAGTATAGTATAGTATAGTATAGTATAGTATAGTATAGTATAGTATGTTATAAGTAGTGACATGCAATTACAGAAGAAAAGAGGTTGTTAAATATAGAAAAAAACAGAGATGTGGAATACTGGAAGAAGTTCGAAAAATGTCAAAAACCCCACAGAAAGTATAATAGCACCTTGATAATGACTGTTGAGAAATTCATATGGCCAACTGTCCAATATTTGTGACAATGTGTTTCAATGGAACTTAGTAAAAATCTATGAATAATAAAAAGAAGTAAAGATTGGCAAGATCTTGAGTTAAATTTGACTCTAATGAGATACTGCTGTAAC
The DNA here is from genome assembly GCF_001522545.3 of Parus major. NCBI lineage: Eukaryota > Metazoa > Chordata > Aves > Passeriformes > Paridae > Parus > Parus major. The sequence continues at coordinate 22,764,400 of NC_031768.1, forward strand.
AGGAGTACAAAAAAATAAATAGACATAAAAATGTTAGTTTTCTTTTTCAATTACATGAAGACAGGCTCCTTCCAAATACTTTTGACAATAAGACTGAAATAAAAAAAAAAAAAATATACACCACCATGTCTACGTTACAAAAGGTGGATAATGTACCACAGGAATGCAAAAGAAATAGGAATACAAAAGAAATCACTTAGAATGAGACCATGGAGTTTTGTCAAAGACTACAATTTACAATTCAACTGTGAATGCAGTCCTAAGAATGCTAGAAATCACTAAAACCAGGTTTTACTACTTTTGTGTCTTTTCTGACTACACTTATTAATTTTGATGAGCCAGATTATTTCCTAGGTACAGCAACGAATTTCATAACCACTTTGGATAAGCAAACATAAGGTGTTCTGTTTTTAAGAACACTGGATCTTAAAAACACCTTTAGATTACATCTAAAGATTTACAGTACAAATGTTCTGACTCCACTATATCCTGTAACAAGTCAGCGCCAAGACATAGTTTGACAAAAATGGTCAGTTAGATCATTATCTTATGTGGGTTTCTTCAGCTGCAGCACCATCACAAGTGGTGATGGTGATGACTTCCTCTTCTCCTGATCACCTCTTCCATCTTTCTGAGAGAGCTATTTGTAAAAGTGTGGTGTCCCAAACCAAGGAACTGGTAAGGCTGGAAAAAGCTTTCCCTTTCTATGGCATCACTTTTCAGTCTGATGGCTTTTCCTGGACTGTCCTCTGTGTGCTTGCACAGCAAGGGGCCAGGTGGAAGGGGCTGAGGGAGAAAGAAACAATTAGCTGAAGACTGTTTAATTTAGCATCAATGTCTTTTTACAACAATGGCTGAGATGACAAGGCACCTGCATTTCCATCTTGACTTTTTATACTAATAATTTGCCTGTCAAATGTAAATTCTTAACCTTGTCCACACTTGCTCTTGTCATCTCTGACCTGCACTCACCCATGGATGACTACTAGTTCCTTGCTCAGTGCATTGGGGTCTGCAACTCTGGTTTCAGTGCTGTGTTAGTGTAGTAAGCAGTGCTAACTCTTTCTTCTTTTTATGCCACAGAAATAATCATGTTCTTCAGGAAGAAACGGAGAGAATTTTACATAGGGAAAATAGAAAAAAGATAATTCACTTGCACTCACAAAGTTGGGTTTTTATTAAGAAAAATGTTTTCTATATGAAATAAATGTGTCTGTTTTCAAAACCCAGTGAAAAAAATTCAATTTTCCATGAGATTTCTAAAAGATAAATAGATATATCATGGCATTTTAAATCATAATTATAAGATAAATAGATATATCATGGCATTTTAAATCGTAATTATATACTTTTTAAAAGTGGAAAGCATAACTCAGAAGCACTCAAGTATTTAGTATGTTTTTAGAAGGAAAAATGTTAATAAATGTTTGGCTTAAATTTGAAACATTTTGTTTCAAACTGCAACATGGCAATATAAACTGTGATTCTAATCTAGTTTTGAAGTTGCCTGGATTGGGTAAATGAACTACTTAGAAAATGTATCATTTTCACTAGCAGACACCTAGATAAAACCAGGAATACTGAATTAGAATGAAATCATTGGTATACTTTTTTATGTTTGTGTTTACATTTTATGAAAGCAAAAATCTAAGAATAAAATCTTGAGTTAATAATTTGAGCTTTTTTTTTTTGAGGCACATATAAGATTCTCATATAAGCTATGATATGAACACTAATGATATAAAGATTTGCTAAATAAAGACAAACAGAAATTAGCAGAAATCTTTCTGTGGTGTATAGGAAGAAGTCTTGAAGGGCTCCAGAAGTGATAGTTTTCCCCATCTTAAAACAATTCCCTACTTAAGATTTTTGAGGCTTCACCACAGAGTATGTATTGTCATGGCCTTGATGGATTGCCAAAGCTTCAGCAGAAACACTTCTCAGAGTTGAGGCAGGCCTTCATCCAATCCAAAGAATTTTTTCAGGATATTTTCATCACTGCTGCTTTATTTTGAGATACCTGATGCATAATCACTTCTAGTGACAAATTACGTTATATATGTAGTAAGAGGGAACCCAGTTCTTTTATATTATACTAAAATGTCTGAACTAATAGAAAATATTTTAATTATTTGGGAGGCCATAGCACAGAGATCTACATGTGCCAGTGATGAATCATTTGCCAGTCTTTTATTTCTGCGCTGCACTATAAGGTTCATCTGGCAAGAAATTAATTCCTATTTTCAGCAAATCTATGAAACCACAAAAATACGAATTTCTAATATCATATTTGCTTTGCATTAAAAATCTGACATTTGACAATTTTACTGCTTTCTAAAATCAAAATTTAGTACTCCATCGGAAAAAAAAATAAATTTGGGTGGTGCAAAAGGAATTGTTTCGTTTGCAGCAATCCTGTGACATGAGAACACCTTTTCCCTCTCCTTAATCATTAGTTACTGCCAGAAACTGTCAGTGTGGCACTTTATTTCTATGAGATACTCCTTGCTCAATGCTTATTTCATGCTTTTTGGATTAGCAAAAGACAATTTCACACCCAGTGAAATTAGTGTTACATATAACAAGAATCTGCAGTTTGAAGTTTCATTCTGCTGAATTGGCCTGATTTGGTACAGCGGGTTCCTAGAGAACCATAGCTCTTTTTAAAATGGTTCAGTGGGATCAAAGGTAATTTTTTCTCTTCTTTCACTCTACTCTCATCACAACTGGAGAAAACATTAGAAAAGTTTCAATTTAGTAAAGCACTTCCTGTTAAGTATGCACTTAACTTTTTGTTAGTCAACAAAGCGCATTAACGTTTCTTTTGTTCCTACTGGCTCTAAATCATACACAACCTTAAACAGAAAATACATATAATTGATTTCATAAAACAAGATGAAACTGAGAAATACATTTGAAATGGACTTATCCAAAAAAAGCCGTGATCTGATTCCATTACAATTCACTACACATTTTTCCTTCTCAAAGTCCCTGGGTAAGGCTGGGGAGATTAAATTGTCTACCTTTTAACCTGATCTAAAGTTTAAACCTTTCTCTCAAAAAATTTAGTACAAGTATCAAAGTTTTCATGTTATGTTCAACAAATAACTACTGACTTTAAGAAATAAAAATAATCTTCAATGTAATGAGATCAAGATACACATTATTTGTAATATTACCAAATAAATGCTATCACTGTTTTTCAAATTATCTAGTGAAAACCACTTCTCACTGACTCTCAGAAATAAAATCACCAAGTATTTTCACATTTCTTCTCAAATGTGCAAGTCATCTTTGGGCTTTTGTTTTAACCATCAAACACTAAAACAGAAACAAGATTAATAGAACAGCCCACTATACTAGTAAAGATCTTGAATTACAATGAATGAAAAAGGTACCAGCAGTAATGTAACTTTTACTTTGTCCCAAATATAAAAGTAGAAGAGTACTGAGTAAACCTGAAGAAATATTTGATGTCTCCATCGTCCAATGTAGTGTTGTTACTCTACTATATCTAACAGTCACAATATGATTTTCACATTTTCAGCTTTTAAATTCCTAAGTTCTGAAAACCTCATGCCTGGCCCCTTCATTAAAATCCTTACTCTTCCTATGTAACAATCCCTGGGGCCATAGGTGGGGGCAATCAAATATTACTAGTGATAGAAAAATGAGGTGATCAACTGTTCAGACTAAAGAGCATATGCTCATTCAAAAACACCTCACCAGTGTTACAGTCCCTTGTACCCTAAAACTTATACCTTGGCATTTTTAGGGAAGCACGTTTATCTCTTCACTACTTTTTTGTGTAATCTCTGTATCATCTTACCCACATGTCTTTCTGAATTACAGTAATTTTCTTCCTTTCAATAGGAACTTTTCCAAGTTCCAGCTGTTCAAATACATCTGATGAACCTTGCTAAATCATTGCTAAAGAACTTCACATTTCCCCCATTAGATTTAGAAACAAATTTGTACAGTCATGCACTACCACATGGGCATTTATTACCCATTTCTCCTAAGGGATTGGAAAAGGACAGAGCTGTCCAGGAAAGTTTTGGCATGAGCCATGGTATGACCAAATCCAATTTCTGTCTTCAGCAGTTTCTATGGACTGGGTTTCTCAGTCCCCTGTGAAAAGTTAATCTGCTGTGCCCCCCATTAGAAGTTCAGAAGGAAGCTGAAAAAGGAAATTCTATAAACACTGTTCTTCAAAAGGCTTTCCCCCAAGGCTCAGAAACCAACAGCAGACTTATTCCTTAGCCATGACACCTAGAAGTGCTGCCCTGACTCCCGTTATCCTGCCCACCCCACATAGCACTTGTTTTTCCAACAGAAAACATTCTTTCTCCTTGGACTATATGTCTATTACTTATTATTTACATTTTTCATTTTTCACATATTGGATTTTCTTACACTGAATTTGAGTATCATTTTTAAAGGATTATATGAGAAAGGTGAAGACATCTGGCAGAGTTTTCGCTTAATTTTTAAGTAGTAACTTTTGCAACTGTACAGGTGTCATTGGGAGATATGAACCTTGTTGAAAGAAATGAGACTGCTTGATGAAAAAGTTTCTAAAAACAGAAACAGACAAGAAACACACAATATATGAACTATGATTCTTATGAAAGAAAACATGATTCTTACTCTTAAAAGTAGCATCACTGATAAAATGGTTAAGGGAGTCAAGTATCTAAATAATAACAGTCACAAAAAAGGAGTAACAAAATAAAGATCAAACCCCTATCTCCCTTTTACATGATCTATCAAGTAGTTAAATGCAGCCCAAGTTAAAAACAGAGTTATTTTTCTTTTTAATAAAAATATACAGTCAGAGCTATTTTTAGTAAAATAAATTTTATATATTATATATATATATTTGACTCTCATATACAGGGAAAGAAAGAAGGAAACTAGAACTGGAGGGAAATACCAACAAAGATCCTTTTCCTGTAATCTGATACTTCCCAAAATTATATATTATTTTACAAAACTATATATATTTATATACATATATATTTATACACAAATATGTATGCATATATATTATATACATATTTTATATATATTGTTATATATACATATTTTTTATATATCCTTCACTAATCTCAGACATCAGTAAGCAAGATCCCTGTTAATTTCTGCTAGGTTGGAATCAGTATCTAAGCAACCATTTTTCCAATACTTCAAGTATGTCACTATTAACTAATCACAGCAAACGAACAAACAAACCAATCCCAAGTGTATGTAGATTACACCTGATGCAAAGCCTCTGTCATCACAGAAACATTTCTGTGACTATGAGAAGTAGATGAATGGATAATGAAAAATAATTATTGCAAAACTAGATAAACACATTGAAAATTTTGCAAAACACTGGGCATAAACTTAGATAAAGTGAATTTATTAATGATGAGACATGATTTCTAGATATATTAAAATCAAAGCTGGAAAGGAATGCTTGCAATTATTTTTAGATTACTTAAAGCATCTTTTCTTCGTAAATGAGTATTTCCTCTGATTCAAGACACTGCCTTCCTCATTCCCCTCAGACATGCAGGGAACTGCAGTGACACTGAATCAACTGATGCAGTAACCTATCACCTGAAATGCTATTATCTTGAACTGTTGGATTTTACATTTAATTAAATAATCCTAATTTTATCTGTATAAAACTTGTAAAATTACTTAAATCTGGAACCTGAGTAGAAGAATCACTGTGTGCCAAATCGTAGTTTTATAAAAGGTTTCATCCTTAATAAAACTATGAATGAGTGATCTACTCCAGCTATCTAAAGAAATGATCCATTTCCTTTCAACACACACAAAGTTGACTCAAAGGCCAGAGATCAGCTGCTAAGTATAGTATGAAAGTTATGTAATTAGTTGTTTTGCAAGATCAATAAACAATTGGACTGCTCATATGCTGTTGAACTCATCTACATTCACATTCTGTATTGCCCAACATTCACAACATTTAATATTTTATGTTGACTATTTCACAGATTTTATTCATCAAAGTAATACACAATGGAAAAATATAAAATGTATCATAAAGCGGCAAAAAATGCGAGAGCATTAAATGAATTCACATATAAATTGATGATAAATTGTCCTCCTTCTTCAGGAGCTATTGTGATCAACCATGTAGTATATATACCTGGGCACAACCTAGAGTTTGCAAAGATCTACAATGATCCTGTATTAAATTGACCCTTGACTCTTCCTTGACTCTGCCACAATGTTTTGGTTTTTTGGGTTTTTTTTGGCTGAAGTTCATAGTTAAATGAGCATGATGCCTAAGAAATTTAATTTTATTCTATTTTCATTTTATATTTGAAATATGTTTCCTTCTCAGTTTTGTGCTTGAGCAGTTTTATGCTTTTGGTTTATGCTCCTGATCATAAAGCATGTGAGTGCAGGCATGACCTTAGCCATGCATGTAAACTCAAGAGCAGTTATTGAATCACTGCACCTTATGACTAATTCCATTGGCTTTAACAGAATCTAGGCACTTGCTTAAAACTAACAGAAATTAAGTAGGTGTTTAAATACTTTGCTTAATGAGTCTGCAATGACTCTCATATACAGAACAGTTCATGAACTGAACTGTAAACAGATGAATGAATCACAGTTAATATCACTTTGTAATTGTTCAGTAAAACATACTTGTTTAGCAGAAAAAGTTTGACTATACTACATATACTTTATTTCATATGTAAGAGTACAAAAATGAATTCTAAGAAATCTAAAATCCATTTCTTCAGCTTTTGTAGTAATCAGATTGTAAGAGCATCAGTAGAAATATTTAGGTTAACCCATGTTTCTGTAATGATATTAATTGACAATAAAAGTACAAATTAGGCAAGCTTGAAGTGTTAAAGTGGTAAGTGTGAAATTACAAAATGAATTTAGTCTTTGTAGTATTTTAATTACATTAATAGCAGATTAAGAATATATTACTTCACAGCAGAAGATACCAGTTACAAATAATAAATACATTATTCATGTTGTTGTATTCAACAGATGATGCTCTTCCTTTTTGCAATTCAATTCCAATTTTAAAGATGTAGCTATCATGCATTCAAGCGTTTTACCTTCAATGAAAACCAAAACAAAACAAGAATTGCTTGTATTTAACCATGAATATAAATATTTCTAGATCATCTTTGTATACTATTTGTAGAACTTTGGGGGCTCTGATTTCATCTTTGTTTTAGAGATAAATTGCAAAGATTTGAAAAGATTTGTCTAAGCTGGAAGTAAATAAGGGTCAGATTATGCTTAGCTGATTTTAAGTGCTACAGAGGTAAGAGAGAATTACAGTCTCATCTGGAACCAACATGAGTTAAATCTAACTGCTTATTTCCTGATAGAGCTAGTCAAAGAAAGGAATCCAGAACACTATAGACCATCTGACTATCTAAATGAGGAACCCATCTCTTTCTTCTGATTTTATGGCCAGTTTCAGTATCACTGTGAAGTGATTTAGTCATGCAGAGCATAAATCATTTATGTTGCAAAAGATTTATGAATGAAGGTATCTTTACAAACTATTAATGAGAACCTCAGCCACAGCCACATACATCTATGAAGTATTCAAAGTGATGTTTATTTTTTCAAGGGTCAGTGTGTAACAACAACAGCATAAGCAATAGAAAGTGTTGGATAAAGCCAAACCAGCTTGACAGAAATGCAGTCTGGCTCCCCACAGCTATAAGATTTAGAAATGCCCTAAAATTTTGTGCACAGCAAGGGTTTGGGGAAGTGATTTGGCTAGAAACCTAATAACTTTATTTAATAAATGAATCCCTGAACTAATTCCTGAACTGGCTCATCAGGAACCTACCTGAGTGTCAAAAGCAAAAGCAAGGGCGTGGGTGCAGATGTGAGAGAGGGAGGAGAAAAACAGTTGTGGCAGCCTGGATTTGGATCAGGTTAAAACGAACCACACCTGAAGCCCACATAAATTGTGACGTGGAGAAAAATTGATGCTAAATCAATGCAGATACGATGGACTCTGAGGCCTGGCAACATTCTCACTTTGATGCTTGTGACTAGAGGAAGAATTTAGCTGTTTCTTTTTTCTCACAAAGTCCTTAGTCTTGGACATGAAGACACCAATCTGAAACCAAATAAATTTTTTAAAAAGGTTTAATTAAAATATTTATTCTGTTCATGCATTAGATGTGCATGCCTTAAAAAAACCCAAAAAACAAACATATGCAATTTCACTTTAGAAGGCTTCTAACTATTCTAAAAACAGGGGAAAAATGTTTTGTAACAGAAATTTTACATTTATCTAAATGAGAACTCCTTGTTGAAATAGCTTAATTCCCTGAAGCTGGTAGTAACAGATAGAGGTTATTATTCTGTCTGACTACCCTGAATGCTAAAAAGTTCACATTACACATCTTGTTATGAAAAAAAAATAAAAAGGCTCAAACCAATTTACTTGTTTGTTGAATTTATTATTTTACACTGTTTTGCAGAGATGTGGTAAAATTTGTAAAAATACACTATAGCTACATACCATAAATTGTATAAATGAATGTGAATTTAATTATATTTGATTTATACAACTTTTGTGGAATTCCACAGACCAATGTAGCAAAACCATCTTTTTATTGGCACAGAAAATACGGAGTGTTTGTGAAGTAGGAATGCACAGTATGGAAGAATAGGTCCTACAGTTACATTCAGTAGCTTAACAAAGGGAGGCTAGAATGAGAGCTCTTCCCGTACAATTAAGATCAAAAATTTTGGATATCCCATTTGATGGGTGACTGCTGTAAGCAGCATACTGTCCTGAGTATTCAAAATGAGATATGCTGGTGCCAAGGGACATTACTAATTTTTTGGGGAAAGAATGAGCAAGAAGATGTCCTAGTGCATTACTACTTTATTCTATCTTTGAACTGAAGGAAATATCACCATCTGACTTTAAAGATCTTGCCCATCACACTGGTGCTTTAGAGTCTTCTATCAGCTAACACAGTGCTCCTATGACATTTTTTTTTTTTTGTGTGTGTGTGTGTGTGTGTGTGTGTAATAAATTGGCCACAACTTACTTTTGTGAAGGTAGCAGTTTTGCATGTATGTGAGATATACCTTCTGAATGCTTAATAGAACAAGTTCCTCAGCAAACGTAGGCAAAGCAACATCGTTTCCAGATCTCAATCTCGTTTTGGCAGAAGCAAGACACAAACTTGCTCAGACTGGGCAGAAAGTCTAGACACCCCAGTAACAGCATTTCCATGTTTGAACTGGCTACACCGATGTATTTCCGAAGTAAGGAATCAACTCAGCAGGACTCATCAGAAACACGGCTTTGGATGTAGGCAACTATGTTACATTCTTTGTGTTTAAATTCTCATTTGGATAGCCACTATACTCATCATAATTTGAATGCTTTTTTTAAAAAAACGTTAAACATAAACATATTCAAATAAAAGCGTGATAGTTGCTTTATGAATGTGTCGATACATTTGCATGATGTGTGATTGCTCATTATACAGATGGGTTTATTTCCATACTATGAAGGAACTGCTTCAGATGGGTGGAATAATTTCCCCCTTCCTTTGTCACAGGCCGGGATTTTTTGCACGGAAGGGTGCTGGTTTACATCATAGGACTTGCCTGATCATGAACGTCTTTAGCAAAACAAAACAAATGAAAAACACATACCAGTACTAATTATCTTTACTAGTAATTCTTCCTCCTCAGAGCAGTCCCACGTTTTTAGGCACTGCATGTAATGTGACTAAAGGACGATATGGAGCTATTTATTAGTAATAACCACCACTGAAGGACTTCTCCATTTCCTCCCTACAGGTTTGAACAGGTTCTCCAGCAAACTTGTTGCAGTAGTTTTACTGTGATGGTGATGGCAAAGATATGCTTTAACAAGATTTGTAAGGAAAATTATATATTTGCAGGGAAGAAAGAAGCAGGCTTTCAGGTAGACAAATGCAAACCTGCTTAGACCACAGGAAAGACTCTTTTGTCTGCAGCCATGGAGACATTTAAATGACTGATTCCTTTCCCAGAGTGCTTAAATCATATTCATTTTGCACAGAATGTGTACCATAATATCCCCACAAAATGACAGAAAAATGATCTGTTACATCAACTCATTGATAAGTAGAAAGTTTGTTATCCTTTCCATTGGTTTAATATTGTTAACCTAGGGCTTCCTGGTGGAAATTAAAAAAAAACTACAAAAAGGAAGGAATGAGACAAAAGTTAGCAATTTCAGATGCAAAGAAATATTTAACTACCAGTGTGGTTGTATGTGCTGAAGTTTGGCAAATGCACATACATAAAAGGCTGCAAGAAATAACCAAATTGACACCTGGAACCCTTCTGGTCTCTGAAAATTCTGAGCTTATATAGGAATATAAGTACATTGAACATTTTCTGCAACTTAAATGGAAGAATAAGCTCTCAGTAAAATCATGAATTGAGGAAAGTATTTAAACGACTGTTCTCTGAGGGTTTTGGGGGGCTTTTTGGTGGGGCTTTTTTGTTGTTTTTTTATTTAGTTTTGCTTTTTTCTGATTATTTGGTTGGTTGGGTTTTTTTTTCCTAAATAAAATCTCTTCTAAAAAGATCTTCACTGTCTTTGGAAAGAATAATCTCAAACATCTGGTACCTTTAAGGGAAAATGAAAATAAAACTAACCCTTGATGTAAGCACCTGTAAGGAAAAGGACTGGGAACATAAAGGGGATAAATTGTTTTATGGAACCTGGCTGTAGGCACTTAATGCATGTGTGTGGAAAGTGAAAAAGCTGAGAACTATGAATTATTGAGAGCAAGGGAAAGGCCAAGATTATTCAAAAATCTGTGACCAAAAGGTCACATTTTAACTTAAAATAAGGGCAAAGAAGAAAGAAAAGAGGAGTAGAGGGCAGCAGGCTTGCCTATGAATTGTATCCAAATTGGGCAAGAAAAAATGTTTTATATGCATTATTGCAATCTAGTGGCCAGCTCTATTTCCAATTGCAATTTATGAAGTTAGGAGTTTTGATTCTCAGCCTCACTGTATGTAGAAAGAACGACATTTGCTTTCCCTGAAGTATTGTGGATAATAATCAGTATCTGAAAGATAAATTTGAGTGGGTTATACAGAGGTGGCAAAGCACATTAATAGTATGTTGACAGTCTAAATATAAACATTGCAATTATGTTGCTACAACTACAACTAGCAAATGCCTTGGACACAAAGGAAGGAAGCAAACTTTAATCTTAAGAACAGACACTGCATCTAATGAAACTAATCCTGTGCTTAGGAACCTTGCTGAATCACAGCTCTTTAGAATGTGTGCTGTCATACAGTCCACCAACTGTTGAAGTATGGCAGTAGAAGGCTCTTTGAAAGAAGGTTTTATGGTCCTGAATGGAAGTAATTTAACATTAGGTAGAATTTATAGCATAAATGGAAATATCAGTTGAAGATGATCAATACCTTATGTAAAATACTTTATGCCCTTTTGAACACGTGAGCAGTGAATGATTTCTTAGTTTTAATTGAAAAGGAAAGGTTTCAGGAAAATCAAACATCATTTTTCTTGGCTAGACTGAAGTTAAGGTACTCTCTCTTGAAAAAAATTATCACAATCAGCTTATAACTTTTTTCTCAATTTGCAATTATTTGGCTAGAAAAACAAAGACTTTTACACACACAATGAGATTTCTTCAATGTTTTGATGTTTATTTTTCAAATTGTTATCTTAAACAAAATTTTCAGTTATTATTAAAAGAGCTTTGTTGGCTTGCTTACCTTTTGACCAAACGGGAATTAAATTTACAGCTTACCAGAACATTTACAATTTGCAGTTTCAGGAATCTTTAAAATATATCATTCAAGGCCTAAATCATGGTAAATCTGGTATACAATGTACAAATCATAGTACAGAAAGGGTCAGGTGGGTAAGGAGCACTGTGGGTCACCTGGTTCAACCTCCCTGCTCAAGCAGGGTCATCCCACAGCGTTTCATCCAAAGAGCTTCTGAGCATCTCCAGTGAGGAAGATTCCACAACCTCTCTGGGCAACCCGTTCTAGTGCTCCATCAACCTCTCAGTAAAGAAGCACAAAGGGGAGTAAAGCACTAAAGCAAAATAGAAGTGCAAAACTTGCATTCCAAAGAGTTCACAGATGAAGTCTGAAATTTTGGAGGAAAAGTGATGTCATCCTCCTTGACTGGTGACTTTTCAAAGGCTGACAGGAAGCAGAGATGACCTAACGATTTTCCGAATTAGTCATAAGCCTGCATGTCAACAAGCTAAAAGATAAAATCCTTTTTATAGGTAATATCCTCTGATATTACATCTATAAATTGGGCTGTAAGAATACCTTAAATTCAGGATAAATGTACACAAATTTGTTATTATAAATAATTTACATATTTGTACTCATTTTTTGTATACACACAATTATTTCTCATTATTTTTGAGCCTACCCCATACAGAAACGAATAGGTCTTAAATTCTCATGATGTCACATTTAATAAAAAAAAGATGCCAAATGCCACCCGTGTGACAACTTACACATCAGCTTTGCAGATATCCTGCTCACGGGAGCAGAGGGGAGCAGCTGTGAATAGGGTAAAACTGGGCCAGACCAAAGCATGGAAAAATACTAGGATTTCCTTCCCAATTTTGATGTGCACGCTTTACAGCGACTTGGTTCACACACCAATTTTTCCTGTCTTCCAGCATAATCGTGAACAGCTTCTAGGCTGCTCTGGAACGAGCTACAGTCGGTCCTCCACTGCTTCTGCTGTATGCGGCTGAGCGCAACCCAGCACTACCCCCAGCCACACCAACACCCTGCAGGCTGGAGCAGGGGACGCGGACGGGCTGTGACCTCTGCGGAATCCACACCTGCTTGGAAAGGGGGAGTAAAATAAGGCGTGACAAACCCTTTGGGACGCGCGGAGGAAGATACTCCAACACGCGGGGACAGACGAGCTCTTCCCAGGGCTGTTACTGTGCAGCCAGTGAGGGTTCCGGCTGCCGCTTCGCAAGGGCCCCACCGCTCATTTTTAACTTTCTGCGGAAAGCGGACGGGACCGTCCCAGGCGTCCCTGCAACACTGAGGGAGCGCGGGGCAGGCGCCGCAGCCGCCGGCGCTCCCCTCCACCCTGTTCCCCGCCGCGCTGCCCCTCGGGCGGGACGCAGGGTGGGGAAGGACGAGCAAAGAACTCCAGCACTACCACAGGGTCCGGGCCGTGCCCGCGGCGAGGGGCGAGGGCCGCGCTCCCGCTGTGCGGCGGGGCCGCGCTTCCCCCGGCGCCGCCCCGCCCCGCCAGCCCTCAGCGGGACGGTGCCGCAGCGGCAGCGGCAAACCCCGCCCTCCGCCCCGCGTGTGGCGCGGCTGGGCGCTCCCTCGCCATTGTCTGCGCGGCGGTCCTTGCCTGCTGCGGGCACCGGCGGGCGGCGCGGCGGCTGTGGCCGCGATGCTGAAGGGCTGCGCGCCTCCACAGACGCGGCAGCGGGCTCCAGCCCTGGGGAGCAGCCACCCCGCCTGCTGAAGACTGAAACTTTGCGTCCCTGCTGCTCCGTCTCCTCCCTCTTCCTCTCGCCCTTCTCCATGCGCTGAGCGGCCGCGGGGCGCCCGCTCGGCCCCATGGACGCCTTCAGCGCTGCCAAGGCCAAGATGGGGGCGAAGAGCGGCGGCGAGGCGGCGGCGGCGGGAGTGGCCGCGCCTCAGCCCGCCGTGCCGGCCCCCAGCCCAGCCGGTCCCGGCTCGCCCGCCGCGCTCGAGCCCGCTGCTTACAAGCTGGAGGACCTGGAGACCCTGGCTACCGTGGGTGAGTGCGGGAGGGAGGGAAACAAAGGAGCTGCCGAGGTGCCTGTCTGCGACCGTGCCTGGCGAGAGGAGGTGCCAGAACAGCTGGCTGCCCCTTTCCCCAGCGCCCTCTTTTTTGTGTTTTTTTTCTCTCCCGCCCCGCTCCGCTCCCGTTTCTCCTGCCGCACCACCGCTGGCCGGTGTGAGGGCAGCTGGGGGTGCCTGCGGTGGCTGTAAGGTGGCTGTGGGCGGCTGACGAGGACGCGCCGCAGCCTCCGCGCAGTTCGGGAGCCGCGCTGAGGGCGTTGTGCGGCCCCGGTGCTGCCGTGTCACCGGTTCCGGCTGCGGGGTCTGCAGCAGAGCGAGCCTGTACCCGGGCCGGGTTTGGCTTGTCTGTGAGATGGGTACTGCCACTGCTGAAGCTGAAAGGCGTTTTGGTATAAAACCTGGTTTATCTGGTTTAACTTCACTTACCTGCATCATGATAAAAATTCATCATTTAAATTAGTTGTCGGGCTAGGGAAGAGATCAAACAGGTTAGCCAAATGCAGCTGAGTGTACGTCAAACCCCCGACATGCTGTTGCCCTGAATATTGATGCGAAGATGCTTTGCGTGTGTAGAATTTTGGTGGAAGGTAAGGTGTCATCTCACAAGTACCACACTTACTAAAACTGCCTGTAATCAGTGGCCTTTGCAGAGTAAATGCATGTGCCTCATAAACAAACATTTCAGACATCATTGATGATATTCACAGTGTTCATGTGTGCTGTATCTATGCATTGTGTGTGAACATATATACCAACAGTTGCGTGTGTTTTTGAACCTGTTTTGAAAGCTTTTATCTTCAACTACGTGGAAGTTTTATTGAGTTTTGCATTATAGGACTTTGAAATTACTTTGGATAGATTTATTGCAGTAAATAATGTGATGTAAAATCTTAATTTCTCCTAAGCTCTCTTTGGCCAAAAATGTGCGATACAAACCCCTTCTTAGTGAAGTTGATGGCTTCAAACAAGGAATTGGAAAGGCCCAAGAGTGTTCTTGTCAGTGAAGAACACATCTTCTCTTGAAGTGCGCTGTGTTTTGAGATAATATTAAAAATTGAAATATGGGCAGACATTTTATTGATAAATTATTTGAGATTATTAAGAGACTTCTTCAAAGGTTTGTGATGGTCTTTTCCCTCCAGAAGTGGTTCCTTTTCTTCATTACATCATGACCATGTGGATACAGTAGTCATCACTGAAGATTAAGACTTTGGGTGAAATACAGATTGCAGAAAAATAGTAATTTTTAAGGAGTACTCGTGGAAATATTCCTCCAACCAATGAAGAAATGTGGAAATAATCCTGGTGTCAACTTTAAACAGTATACCATTATTAGAGTATTCTTTAAGATGCTCTTTAGAGGCTAAGGAAAGAACAAATTGTGATTCCACAGGATTTAAAGAGAGACTTAAAGAAAGTGAGACACTGCCTGTTAGGAAGATACAGAGAAAGAAGTAAAAGGAGCAGATAGGTGCCTGTCAAGGTACTGACAGAATACATAGTATCCCTTCATTCTCTGTCTTCCCCAGCTTGATTTTTTTTTCATTTCTTTTTTTCTCAAATTCTGTGTCTAAAAAGAATTTTTAGACATGCATTCTTTGCATCTCTTTTGAACTGTGTCATTGGTCATTTTATAGGGAAAATAAAGATAAAAAACAAAACTGGAAAGGCATAACACTGCACAGATAAATACATAAGGCCTTACCTTGTCAGAGAAACTGACGTGGCTTATTTTAAACTGATTGAAAAAGGAATTTATGACATGTCTGTGTGGTTCAGTAGAAGTCTCTGAGAGGGACAGGGTCTTGCTCCTGACTACGGAGCAATATTGCAGCCTCAAAGTGATACTGAAACTGAACACGTGAATACTTGCTCTGAGTGGCCAGGTTTATAAAAGATGCAGTGCCCCACTAATGTTTCTGTAGTGCATTGCGGATGTGAGTTAGTAAGTCTGCGTGAGGTTGGGCTGCTCTGTGTGCACCTGCTAACGTGAAGTATTGGAGACCTCATTTAAATGGGCTGCAAGTTAAATCGGTGCAAAATACTGCAGGGTAGTTGAGCAGATTTGTGTTTAGCTTGAGAAACCTTTTTGCTTGGCTTAAATCCTTTTTAATTCAGTTAGTTAAGTACACTGTGTGTTTATACCATATGTCCTGAAAGAGTTTATCTACAGTTCTCTTGAGCAGTGGTTTAAGTCAGCATTACCTTACCCTCCATTTTGATCTCCCTCCACAAATAGAGGAGATTAATGCCATCAGTTTCACTAAAGCAGTTAGAATCATCTGCAGTTTGAATGCTGTGATATGGATAACCATTTTCTTTCTGGTGATGTTCTTGAAGGCTGTGTGCTCTGAGATAATTGGAGATGTTTGGGAATGGGAGGGGAAATACCCCAAAATTACATAACAGGAAGTTCTGATATCTTCTCTACTAGAATCATTGCTTATAGATATACCGAGGCTTAGAAATACTTACGGCCTTGGAAACTATCAACTTGAGCTTTGAAAGTCAAAATAGGGAGGTGAGTTCCATTCTTTTGCAGCTGTTTATGATTACTATGTAGGGCAACAGGATTGTGTTGGTGTCTGTGAGATTGTAGACATCCATGACTTTATGCAACTTCTCTCTGAGGATGGAAAAAAAGCCATGTTAAAAAAAAAAAAAAAAGTTTAACGCGGTATCTGCTTTGAATATAGCAACTACTGTTTTAAGTATCCTTTGTAGTCTCAGAGGATTAAGGTCTCTCTCTTAACCTGACCACCGTAATGCAGGCTGGATTGCATGTGTTTTCTGTAATTTCTTTTGGGATGCTGTGCCTGGTTTAGCAAAGAACTTAGTGTAAAGGCGGGAAAAGCAAAAGGGAACTACATTTTAGCATAATGATTCAGAGGACATTTATCTCCCTCAAACATCCCAGGACTCAACCTTTGTTTGGGTGTTTTTGAGTCCTTTGTTAAAAGGCAGTTGGAGCAGAGTCTGGAATACAGGTTTTCTTTGGAGGGAAATTCCTTAATATTTAGTTGATAAAGTGAAGTTGTGGCTTTGGGGAGGGCACAGGACTGGAGCACATACTGGTTTCTGGCACTAAGAGAAGTTAAACAGGTAAAGTATTTCTTTAAGGGTACTTCCTGAGGGGTTGAAGATGTGGCTTTGAACCTTTGAAGTGTCTGGGTTTTTAAACTAGTCTTCTTTTATGAAAGTTGAACACTCTTGCTCTGGAGCCGTTGAAGGTACTTGGTTGTCCTCATCTTGTTTTAAATTAATTTTCTTTTCAAAGAAGGTCAAAATACAAATGTTTGCTAAGCACACTCAGAAACTGCTGTTCAGGCCAGGCTGAAATACTCTGTGAATCTCAGTGAATTTACATACTCAACTACTCAACTGCACCATACATACTCAACAAAATTGAGTTAGTTCTGTGCTGGACAGAATCAAGAATTTACATGGCATGACCACCATGTTCATTGAAAGTTTGTGGCCCATGCTTATCTGAATCTATTTCAAACTTCTTGTGGGTCTGGTCAGTGAAAGAAGGAGGCTGTGAATACTAATGGCATAGTTTCTGAATCATCCTTGGTTGTGATGAGCATTTAATATGGGCAAACTTCCTGTTCCAGAAGCCAGAGTGCCTGCAGTTGGACACCTGATACATATCCTGAAATAGAGATGCTAAATTTTTAATTATGCCATAATGAAAAAGCAATTCAGGTAAACTAGATTAAGTAATAGTGGAAAACTAGAAGGTACTTTCCCACTTTTGGGTAGGTAAAGGTGGGAAAAGTTATATTCCTGGTTGAAATGCATGGTAATGGCAAAGGGAGAAGGAAGAGAACACCAGGAGGAGAAAGATGGCTTTTTTTTTTTCTCTCCTTTGAGATCTTATTTATTGTCTGTTTTTCAAAGTGAAATAAATTCCATAGCAGACTGTAAATTTGGAGTTGTGAATTTGTTCAGTTGATTGAAATATTTTAATTAGAGTATTTTTATGCAAAAAGATTCTTTCAAACTATTGTTCCCATAAAGTGCTTTACACTAAACAAATGCAGAATAAAGAATTGGGCATGCCAGTATTTTCATTTTTATGCACATGGGAAAATTTAAAAAAGTTCATAGGAAGAATGAGGTGCTACATATTTTCAAATACTTTGGTTCTCTATGTTCACACACAAAATATGCTAGCCAAATATATTTCAAGTGGCATTGTATCAGCACAACAGTAGGTACACAGCTGTAGTCTAATGCCAAAGAATTGTCTGAGGAAGAAATTGTGTTCCCCAGAGTAGCAAAGTTCTTTACGTGAATGAAATGCTGGTGGCATTTTTTCATTTTCTTGGAGGCTTAAATTAGTTCAGTTTCTTACCAAGTGTTATTTTTGGTTTTGCTACCAGGGTTGTCACCTATTTTAAATTTTCTGAGGGAACTATGAACATTTTTTCCCTGTTTTGTCACATTTTCTTGATACTGAGATGATAAATAGTAATCCATGATTTTACTTGGCAATGTTCTTAAATACCACAAGTTTTGAAAGAAAACATGGTCTGAATGTTGTGACTGTAATGGTGACCTGAATTCACCATTACGTTTGTACATCTTTGAGGCTTTAGTCATAAAGCTAAATGACTTGGATTTTGTTTTCACTCTCTGTATTTCTTACTTCATTTTTCCCTCCTACAAAATGACACTTGTCCCAAAATAAATCATTGTTATTATAGCTGCTGTTGGAGAGAGAAATGACCAGGTGTGACTCAGCTTGCTTCCTTTGCTTTTCCTGTTAATCCACTGCTGAGGTGAATTTCAATACCATAATGTTTGTTGTAGATTAGGCAGCAACAGCTTCTTTCCCATAAGTTTCTTGTTCTCTTTAGGATGGAAAAAAATGGATTGAAACAAGTATTTTCTTTTATCTTTCAGAGAGGTCAGAAAAGTGAGTGTGTGGAAGAAGTCTGAACATGTGAAAATTGAAAGTTCACATTTCTGCTTTTTTATCTTCAGTGTTTAAAATCAGTCTTGAGGTAAACTGTTAGTGTTTGCCTGTCATCTATTTCTTTTGCCTGAATCTAGTTTAGATATTCAATTGGTTACAGAAAGAAATTCAGTATTCTTTTTCTGATGTTGTGAGTTTGACAGTGTGTTGTAGAATAGGCTTTGACACTCAAATACACTTCTTGAAGATAAGTAATTTGTTAAGTTCTATAAATAGCCCAGAGATGCCCAAAATTGCTTTTTGCAATGCAAATAGTCAAATAATCTGGAACCTATCTAGTACTAATATTTCAGAAATAAGAAGCATGCAAAACTCACCCACACAATCAAAAGCACCTAACCTTTCCCCTGCCAAGTTTACACTTAAAAAACCCCTAATGTACCAGGTGAAAATACTTTGGAAAAATTCCTCTGTTAATCATTGTGTCTCAGCCCAAACTGAAGAAGATAAGGAACCTGCAGAGAAATAGAGATTTTAACTATTTTTTTTTTCTTTTTCCTTCTTCAGTGGGAAGAAACAAGAACTTCAGAGTACTAGGTGTTGAAAGCATTTAGGCTCTTAGGGCTTGACTCAGTTTTTTCTATGTTTAGCTTCCTGAGTATGCATGTCTGGACTGTTTGTAGTAGACAGGGAGAACAGCCTTTTGGAGGTGACTTGGTATTTTGGCTTTCATATGGTGAAAACTTAGTGAATCATATCCCTTCCTAAAGTGTATTTAATCCTGGTTTGGTCCACTTTTAAGGGTGATAGGCAGTGTAACTAGAAAGAAAAAAAAAGACAGAAAAAGACAAGTGTGGTGAAATTTATATACTATTTTGTTTTATTATGAGAGACATAGAGGTGTGTACATCAACGAAGTGTGAATTTTTGTGAAGGAAAAGATAGGAACCTGTGTTTACCTTCCAGTGTCTTTTCTGGCTATAAGCTGTGTTTAACCAAATTATTTATCTCAGTCTAATTCTCTTACTGTTGACACTTATCAGTGTAAAACATTTTTAGTATTAACTTGTACTTCTCAGGAGTAATTTAACATGTTATCTTTACTTGGGCAAACAGCCTTTCATCTCTGCAGTGTTTTAGAGGTTTTTTTTAAAGCATCAAATTGGTAAGTAAAATTTTGCTGAGTACTGTGTGTTAGTATGCAACTGGGATATTTAGGGTAGAACAGTTTTCAAAATGAGACTATTTCTGCTTTCCCATAGGAGGACTGTCTTTCAAATGACTGAACAAATGTTGATTTATTCTTTTAAAAAAATAAAGAAGGGAGAGATATATGATACAACATTCTTTGCTGAGAGCGTTCAATTTATGAATGCACTGTTTGCACTTCATATTGGAGCGCTGGTTTGGTTTTCTGTATAAAATATGGATTTTTTTAATCCTTATTTTTTATTACTGGAGTGGATCAAAGGTGGTGATCTGTTTAATTTGGTTATAAAAACTTTCCACTTGGCTGCCCTTTTTCTTCTGGACAGTTTCTTCACTCACATCCCAGCTTGGAGCAGTTATTAGCTGGTCTGCTAATTGATTGACAGTAACTTTTGTGTAAATGTGTTGTCATTTTTCTCCAGGGAGTCAACTGGTCTGCTTGAATACGTTTCAAATCAGACAAATGGTGTGTGTATGTGTGTGTGCTATTTATTCATTGATAACTGAGGCACACTAAATTCAATGAAGGAAGCATCCTTTTTGTGTGACTGAGCTGTATGGTATAACCTCTTCCTGTATGCTGCTGATGGTGATGGAATGTGAGATTTGTCTGTTGGATTGATCTGTCAGTGGAACCATTCCTGAAGTATCTGATTTTCTAGTCTTGTGACTGTTTGTTAGGGAGGGTATTTCAAGCCCTTATGCCAACAAGCTATCTTGTCTGTATATCAAGAGACTAATTTTTATGTGAAATCTTTGTTCTTGTTTCTTTTTTGGATATTTGGTTTCAATATCACCTACAGCTTTCTCTATAGGATTACACATTATATGTTTAAATATGCATATATATTTAAGTTCATGCAAACTTGCAAATCGTAAGTTTTACTATTCCGCAGCTTGAGATAGGAAGAGTGAGAATATGTAATTCTTCTGCTCATTTTCTGTCAGCATATTTGGACTTCTTACTGGCCATCACACCAGGTCTTTGTTTCTACAAACTCTTCATACAGTACCTACAGCATGCAGGAGTGGGTTCTTTATTTAATTTTTAAGCTAGGATATTTTTTAATTCCTTAAAGGATTGGTTCTGAGCTAATTTTTCATGAAAGATCATGTATCTGTCATTTGTTAATTTGATTCTAATACGCAATTTGTATCTATAGGTGTACTTATTTATATTTTGTATTTATTGGAGTACTGGAAAAAAAAGGCACTCAAAGCAGAAGAGCTATAAATTACAAACAATTAGCACCAGCTGTAACCTGTGACTGAGATGTGTTGTTTTTTGTATGTAGTCTTGAGAGTGTCTAAGGCATATTTTTAAAAGTACTAAAGCTAACAATGCAGTAAATTGTTTTTCCTGGAAAATGCAATTATAGAACCTCTGACATTGTCTAATGTAAGAGGAAATCAGGTGAAGGTGCCAAGGTGTGGGATTGTTTTGTTTTGTTTGGTTGGTTTTCTTGTTTGTTTCTTCTTTACATAATTCATACCAAGGAGGTAGGGGCTGGTTACCAAAATCCTATAAAACGACAATTTAAGTTGTCCATTATGTTGTGTTTTTTATGAGTTTTGGAATGGTTCTTTGCTAAAATGTAGCTTCTTACAGAGCATTCTTGGTATTTATTAGTGTTGTTATGTTTGTGTTGGGGAATATGGTGATTCAGAACAATTTGAAATATTAATAGTAATGACTCTGCCATTACTGTTGAAGGTGCAGGGTGCTCTGTGAATGGAAACAAAATGTCTAGTTAGTACTGCTTTTTATGCCTGTGAGGTATTGCTCCAGTCAGTAAATTAAATACTCTGCAATGATTTAGGTAGATGTTAAGGGAACTATCCCTTTACAGACTCTTCCAGAAACAGGCTAAACTGGGTGTAAGATTTTTACTTTGCTGGTCTGCTAATGAGGATGCACTATAATAGCTATATGGATGGCAAATCTAAAAATGAAGGGGCTGGTAGCTGACTGTGTTCATACTGAACTTCTGGGTGCTATAATAGCAGACTTCTCGTGCCACCTGCCCCAAAACTGATGACAGACTTCTAGCCTCAGACCTCTTCTCTCCCAGCTTGGAGCAGCTTCTTACAGCTCTTGGGTGCAGGAGATGATAGCCAGTACAGTTTTAATTTACGTGGCCTGCCAAAAATAACTTCAGAGTATGCACTGCAAAATTTTTGTTTGTTTTTAGGAAGATGAGTGGGTAACTTGTTGTCTGTCCCTGGAGAACAAGCAATGAGGACAATGGTGGTCAGTCTGTTTCTAAACTGGGATTCTTGTCCATTTTTTTCTGAAAAATTTTCAGGTTGCATGTCAGTATGTTGAATTTGTGTTCTGAGACCATTGAATTCTCCCTGACTTCTGTGACTTTCGAAGGCCTATGAAAACTTTGGTAGTATTGTCTTTATTTAAGCCACCCAGTTGTCACACTGAGAAGTAGTGAATTTAGAATTTATGGTGAAGTGGCAATATTTTTCTTCCTTTTTTAGTAACCAACACAGTTTAATTCCCATATTTGTGGAAATTTTTCATTCTTTTATATATTTACAAATAATGGAATTTGGATTATAATAAATTTTAAAAAACATTTCTAAAATTTTCCCAGTATGGCACTTTAATTCAAACTACTTTGATTGAGAGCTTTTTGACATCTCTTCTAGTATTTTTACAGTCAGTAGCCATGGTTCCTTGGATCTGTTTATGGAAAGTTTTTCTTGATTAAAGTTGGGTTTGTTTTGTTTTGTTTTTTTCTGCTTCAAGTGCCAGTTGGGAAGAAGCTGTGAGAAAGAGTGTGTCCTACAAGACAGAGCCATTAGAGGGAAAAATGAAAGTAACTGAGAAGAGAATTGGAATCTGAAAAAACCTCTAACAGTTAATGCAAAATATTTTCAGAAACATGAAAATAAATTTCTTCTGGGGGAAAAAATGAGTTTTTTAAAATAATTTTTTTTTTATTTCAGTTTTACACATTCATTCAATTTTATACATTCATCAGCTGAAAAGCAGATACTAATTGGGGCATATCCACTCCTGATGGCGTAAAGTTTATGACATCTATCCATTTTAATATTTTAATAAAATTAATTATATTCTTCTAAGAAATGAAGAGTTTCTAGATTTATCTCAACTTATCTGCAACATTTGGCTTACCGTTAGGTAAAAGATTTTTTTGGTGGCAGTGGTGATACTTTTTTGCTGCCTTGGTTCTTAGGCAGACCTAAATTTTTCAGTGCTCCTAGACTACTTATTGTTGGTTGTGGATTAGACAGAATACAGCCTGGTTTGTTTGACTTGGCATAATTCTGTGGAAACAATTTGTTAAAAATACTTTTTGGATGTGAAATATGTATGATTTATGCTGTCTGCAAGTGATGTTTCTTACCAGTGAATGCTTAATCTGTCAAGAAGAGCTTGCAATACATGCTAATCGTAAGGAGAGAGGCAACATTGTGAAATGAAAGATGAGGAAGACAACTGGTTTTGTGCCTAATTAACCAGTGTTTCAGCAAGCAGTCTTTTTATCTTGACAGGTTTGCAGGTAAACCCAGCTAACTTAAAGCTAAAGCAGGGGTTGGTTTCATAGTTACTGATTTCATGGCTTAGTGTCTGCCTGTTTTACATTGCCTTAAGATTTTCCCATGAGTGTACCTTGGTGATAAAAGCCTGCAATGTAGATAATTTTGTCTTTGAATTGCAAGTGAAATGCTTTGGCATAGTATTTGAAGACAAGGGTTTACACTTCTGTGGTAACTATTCTTTTAGAATTTTATGGACTTTGTGTAGTTGCTATTTACATTTTAAAAAAGAGGGTTCTTGGTGAAATGGGGACTTAGCAAAATGAATAATAAGAGAAGGCTGATGTGCAGTGGAGATGAATGCATATGTGACACTATACCATTGGTACAGAATGTTGGAGTTCCTACTAAAAATGGTATTGGAAAAAGAAAGGATAAGGGGGCTTAATGCGGTTTTGAGACACTTCCGTTTTGTTTAGATGGGTTCATATTTCCTGGGTAATTCCTTCTTTTCAGAGAAAAATGAGTAGAACTGAATGAGGGTGTAACTAGGAGCAAAGTTGGGTATCCTGTATCACACAGAATCACCAGACTGGAAGAGACCTTCAAGATCATCAAGTCCAACCCATGCTTGAACACCTCAACTAAACCATGGCACTGAGTGCTACATCCAGTCTTTTTTTTAAACACATCCAGGGATGGTGACTCCACCACCTCCCCAGGCAGACAATTCCAGTACTTTGATCACTCTTTCCATAAAAAAACTTTTTCCTAATATCCAGTCCATATTTCCCTTGGTGCAGCTTAAGACTGTGTCCTCTTGTTCTGTCAGTTACTGCTGCAAGAAAGAGACCAACCCCACCTGACTACAGCCACCTTTCAGGAAGTTTTAGAGATTGATAATGTCACCTCTGAGTCTCCTTTTCTCCAGGCTAAACAACCCCAGGTCCCTCAGCTGTTCCTCACAGGGTTTGTGTTCCAAGCCCCTCACCAGCCTCGTTGCCTCCTCTGGACGTGCTCAAGTGTCTCAATTCCTTCCTGAACTGAGGGCCCAGAACTGGACACAGAACTCCAGGTGTGACCTCACCAGTGCCGAGTGCAGGGGGAGAATGACCCCCCTGCTCCTGCTGGCCACACTACTCCTGATCCAGGCCAGGGGCCATTGGCCTTCTTGGCCACCAGGGCACAGGGCTGGCTCATGTTCAGCTGGCTGTCACCAGTACCCCCAGGTCCCTTTCTGTCTGGGCACTGTCCAGCCACACCATCCCCAGCCTGTAGCACTGCAGGGGGTTATTGTGGCCAAAATGCATTTGCACTCGGCACTTGGACTTATTAAACTTCATCCCATTGGACTCTGCCCATCCATCCAACCATTCCACGTCTCCATACAGAGCTCTCCTCCCTTCCAACAGACCAACACACACTCCCAGCCTGTTGCCATCTGCAAATTTACTAATGAAAGACTCAGTATCCTCATCCCTGTGGTCAATACAAACATTGAACAGAAGTGGTCCCAGCACAGACCCCTGAGGAACACCACTGGTCACTGGCCCCCAGCTGGATGCAGCACTGTTCACCACCACTCTCTGGGCCTGGCCATCCAGATAGTTCCTAACCCAGCAAAGAGTGCTCCTGTCCAAGCCATGAGCTGTCAGCTTTTCCAGGGAATGCTGTGGGAGACAGTGTCAAAGGCCTTGCTGAAGTCCAAATAGACACATCCACAGCCTTTTCTGCATCCACCAGGTGGGTCACCTGGTCATAAAAGGAGACCAGGTTGGTCAGACATGACCTACCCCTCCTAAACCCATGCTGGCTGGGTCTGATGCCCTGGCCATCCTGTAAGTGATGACACTCAACATAAACTGTTCCATTACCTTACTGGGTACTGAGGCCAGGCTGACTGGCCCATAATTACCAGGATCCTCCTTCTACCCTTTTTGTGAATGGATATCTCTTTGGCCAGCTTCCAGTCATCTGGAACCTCACCAGTGAGCCAGGACTGTTGGTAATGATGGAGAGTGGTTTCACAAGATCATCTGCCAACTCCCTCATCATCCTGAGATGGATCCTACCTGGTCCCATAGATTTATGAACATCCAAGAGGCTCAGGAGCTCTCTTCCTCTGCCTGGATAACGGGGACCCTGATGCCATCTACCAACCCAGCAGGACAGTTGTCCTGAGGACAAGCAGTCTTCCCACTAAGGGCTGAGGCAAAGAAGGTGTTAAGCACTTCCACCTTCTCCTCATCTGTAGTTACTGAGTTCTCTCCTGCATCCAGTAGAGAACAAAGGTTGGTCTTACCCTTCCTTTTGCCATTAATATATTTGTAGAAACATTTTTTATTATCTTTTTCAAAAGTTGCCAAATAAAGTTTGACCAAAGCTTTGGCCTCTAATTTTTTTCCTGGATTGCCCTAGCAACCCCTTAAATACTTCCTGAGAGACCTGGCCCTCCTTCCCAAGATGATACATCTTCTTTTTGTTTTTGACTTTCTCCAAAACCTTGTTGCCCATCCAGGCTGGACGTTTTCCTTGTTGATTTATTTTTCAGTGCACAGGGACGGACAGTGTATTCCTGTGTGCTCAATCAAAATCTCTGTTTTGAAGCATGCCCACCTTTCTTGGACTCCTTTGTTTTAAGTGAAGAAAGTGATGTCACTAGTTCTTGATTTGGTAAGTGTATCTGAGTGCATAGTTTCTGCTAGGTAATACTGAGTGTGCAGTGTCATCTATTCATGTGGAAGTAAGTCAGCTATGGTGCTTTTTTGTTTTTTTTGATTCTCTGATAACGCTCAAGTTAGGCACTCCTTCATGAAATACAGCTGGTTTATGCCCTATGAAAATATATTGATGAATTATGTTTTGGCATTTAAATTATTTGTACAAGGGGGAAATCTCCTATTGGCAGTTGGGTGTAATAGCTATGGAGAGATTCAGAACTCTAGGTATTCCCATGATAAGTTGAGGTTTCTAGGCCAATTGGCTTTCATGTTTGATAGAAATGTTAAAAGCTGAATTGTTTGAGAACAAACACAACTTTGTTGCTTGGCCTCCTTTGCTTCTGTGAAATTGATTCTTGATATAGAATTAAACAGTGATTCTAGTAATAGTAGAGGGAAAAAAAAAGCCATCTAGAAATGCAAGATCACTTGAGGGAAGGGGGAGCAAAGAGGAGAAAAGCCATACTGTGTTTGATCCCTTTGCTTTGGAGAACCTTCCTCAGCATAGCTGATTAAGTTTTATAAACAAGACAAATAGTTGTTGGTTGGTTGGTTTTTTTGGGGGGGGGAGGGCTGGGAACTACTCGATAAATTACCATAAAGTACAGTCATCTCTAAGGAGTTCTGCATGTTGTACACAGACCTGATTTTAAGGACTAAAACGAAATTTGACTGAAAAGGGCACTGTGGTGAAAACAGGTGCTTAGAGACTCTCTAAATATTGATTATACTTAGCTTGTGTACTGGCATGTTCTACAAAGGATAACATTTAGTTTTTATGTAAAGAAGTATGAAATTTTATTGGTCACTTGCAGAGCTTCTGGTACTTAGTGATGAGATGTATTTTATATAATGCAGTGCTAGTTTATTCCATCAGTAAGGTATGAGGATCTCATGTATATGAAATAATAATTTCATCAGTCTCTGTCCTGTCTTCTGAGACTGTTACTTGTTCCTAGGAAATCTGCAAGCATCTGAAACAAGCTTCAGTAACAGTAAACACCTAATATGCATGATAATTTTTCTTGTTTGGCTATTTCATCTGTCTGCAGGGAACAAGAATGCCTTTTGACTTTACTACTGTAAACTTGACGTGCTTTACCTTTTGTAAAAAGTGTTAATGGATAATAATATAACAATCATCAGATTGCCAGTAGCTTTCACTTGCAACCGATTTAAGTTAAATACGAGCTGATGAGCAGGCCCAGATAAGTGGGTTTTTTGTTTATTTCTGATCCTTAAATCTGTCCCTGCCTTCTAATTTTAGCACCTTTGAGCTTGTGTACTATTTCCTTAAATGTAAGTCCTGAATTATAAATCATATTGGACTGTTGTTCTTTAAATTGAATACAAATTAAAATACATTTCTGTTGAGCTGTGTGCTGTGTCAGCTATAATAGTGAGTGACCCTCAACAATGATGTTTCAGTTTTGGAGAAACAGTCTACAAAGGGCACCTCAAGTACTCTTGGCATGTGAACTATAGCTCGTGAATTCAATTAGCTGTAATCTATCCTATCAAAGTGGAGTTGAATTTTCTTTTCCTTACTTTACTGCAAACTGTGGTCTTGTTTTAAGTATATCAGACTAAGTTCAGGTAATTCTGAGGTTGTATGGGGTGAGAGAATTGTAGAAAGTAAAAGTAAGAACCAATTATGGCTGTAAACAACAGAATAAATTAACCTGGCTTTGGGTAAATGGGCCCATGTGAATACCTGCGTTACTAACATACAAAATTTGGTGTATGATGAAGACATACATAGGATAGCAGAGTAAAGTAACAGAGAATGTTGATTCTTAAAAAAAGTGAACTTGATTTTATTTTCAAGATTAGAGTAGTCATAAAATCAGGTAATGCTTTGAAATAGTTGAAAGGGACCTTAAAGACCATCTAGTTACAGCCTCTGCTGTGGGTAGGGACACCTTCCACCAGGTTGCTGGAAGCCCCATCCAAGCTGGCCTCAGACACTTCCAGGGATGAGGCATCCAGAACTTCTCTGGGCAGCCTGAGTAATCTAATACCTGTTTAACACTTTCAGTTTGAAGCCATTCCCTTTTGTCCTATAACTATCTGCCCATGTAAAAAGTAGTGGTTTTGTTTGTTAATTTTAAGCCCTCTTTAACTGCGGGAAAGCTTCCATATAGGTCTCCTGCGATCCTTGCTTCTCCAGGCTGAGCAATCCAGCTCTCAGCCTGTCTTCACAGGACAGGTGCTCCAGTCCTCTAATGACCTTTGTGGAGCTCCTTTGGACCTGTTCTAACAGGTCTGTGTCTTTCTTGTGCTGAGAACCCCACCCCTGAGTGTACTACTCCAGTGGGTTCTTACCAGAGCAGAGGGACAGAATCCCCTCCGTTGACCTGCTCACACACACTGTTTGTGAAGCAGCCCAGGATGTGGTTGACCTTCTGGGCTGCAAGCATGCATTTCTTGTTAATAATTTCAAATCTGATAAATTCTTTATTATACACATATATTTACTCTTTAAATATATTTGTTCAGGGCAGCTTGTCATTGCAAATCAGATTTGTTCTATAATCTTGTATGTCAGTCTTCCTTTTGCATGGTAAAAAAATTTGTGTAGGGAGTTCACTTCTGTCCTTGTCTGTTCATGACATAGTGCATCTTTCCACCTGTCTCTTCAAACGTATGAAATTTGCAAACTGTGTTTAATACATTTTTTTTTGAATACCAGACTTCAGATGATGTTATGCTCAAAGAAAAATGAAAGGAAAGATTTTACAGAAACAATGTCCAGCACAGATGTGCCATCAGGTTATCAGCCAAAAAATCTATCCTTACAGTTGCAAAATTAATGGTCCTGTTTTAATATATGCCATAGCCTCTGAAACTTACTCTAGTGTTGATTTGATTTCTCTTTTCTTGAAGAGTTAGTTTCTTAAGAGTTGTTTGGAAAATCAGGGTTGTTTTGTGAAGGAATTGGCTTGTAGGTTGTCTTGGTGTACTTCATAAATTCTCAAATATTCTCATCCTGGTACATTTAAATAATGTTGGTTATGTACAGTGTTCTAAGTTAAAGTCTTACTGTTGATTTGGATGGGTTCCTTGGGCATGATATATATATTATATATATATATATATATGTATGAGAGGTATAATAAAGGAGAAAGATTGGATCCTAGTTTTGATACAGGAAGAAAAGGAAAATGTGTGCATAAAATTCAGGGGAAGGTAAAACTGTGGGAGATTGGTAGAGTGGCTTTTCTTTCGTATTAAGGAACTGCATAGTAAAAATAGAAAAAACTACTATATCCATTATGTGTTTCAGTCACATAGTTGGCTGATAAATTAGAACAGAATTTGAGTTTAGCTTTATTGTTTTGCATTGTAGAGAAAAAAAACAGTGACTGGTCCATACAACCCTGTTGTATGTTGTATTCAGACCATGGTCCTTTTCTCATAGAGTACTTAAATGTCAAATTGCCATTGGCAAGTCTTTGGTTACATCAGGTATTAATACAAGTGATATTTTCCATCTTTAATTCCATTAGTAATGTAATTCTTGAGCACTATCAAGATTTTTTCCAAAATGTTTAATTGATATTTGAGAATGGAGTTTGGAGACTAGGATTTTGAAACTTAATATTTGTGTTAGGGCTTTTGTTCCAGTTCCATATCAAATACAACTTTATTTGGATATTCTAGACTTACTTCCTCTTTCTTGGATAATAGCTCTTTATGTGGAGAATATGGTGATATTCATTCTACTGCCTAACAATGGTGATTTCATCACCTTACCTTGTACAGAGTTCCACTCATTTTTGTAAGGTATACTGTGTGAGAATTTGGAAAGGTAATGGAACACATGAAATAAATTCTGGATACCTAAGGCATAGTTATTCTGTAGTCTCTTAGAAATATCAGTTGATACTGCCTCTTGAATATAAACAAAGCCTTCCCTTTGAGGAATATTTTGTTCCACTCATGAATTCTCAGTGTATTAAACTTTAACCGAATACAAATATATTTGCTGTGCTTGATCCAGATTGATGTAGTGTTTTAGGGGAAAATTCTTGTGGGCTTATAGTTTGATTTTGTTTCTCTTACAGAAGATAGAATGCAGGGTTGTAGTGGCACAGCAACTGCTCATAACTTGTAGATGAAAATGCATTGAGTCTTTTGGAAAGGCATTCCTTTTGCTATGGTTACAGTGCTGAGTCATTTGTGCATATTATAATAAAATCTCTAGTACTTACTACAGCCCATTCAAAACAAAGATCAAACTAAAAAGAATTTTTAGAAGAGGTTATAGTTATATCAGAAATATTTTTCTCTGTCAGCATAATAGCTGAAGTGTGAGTGAATATTTTAAATACCTTCTAAGACTGTTGTGCTATATAAACTTGAATAACATGTATAATTACAGATTACAGAGAAAAATTAAAGCTTGGAAATTGGATGGGGTTTAAACTGTGATTATTTGTACCCACTGTATCCTTTCTTCTGTGCAATGTTAAACTATATCAATATTTTGAAAAAAAATGCTAGATGAATTACATTCTTAATACCACATTTGTGACACTGGGTCATTAAGTAACAGTGCTGAAGATTATAAAGTAGTATAGATGTCATTTGGCATAGGTTTCATGACGTGGAGTATGAAGAATTTAGTGAGTTGCCAACAATTCTTTTTCAAACCTCACAGATTTATATATTTACACAGGTTAGCATATTATGTTTCAGTAGTTTCTGTGTCATAGTGTCATGCACTTATCAGGCCATATAACTTTTAGGTTGGTCTGTTCTGAGTGTAGATCTATGCACTGTAAACAACTCTCAAACCTGTATATGTAGAGTCAACAGAGCAAAACAGGAACTTCTGTGTTCATAAATTGGATGTGTAAAACCACTATTGAATACAGAAGTGCCTTTCTTCTCCTCTGTTGAGTTGCAGGGGATTCCACTTGGCTGGTCCAAAGTTAAGCTGTGTAATAAGTGAAGACATACTGGCTCAGGGAAGACTGTTGATTCTTTGCCTAAAAGATGGGAGAAATTGTCTCTTGCCTTGTGTTTGGGGTACAATAGCAGCTTGCATACTCCTAGCCTGCAACTTTGCTACTTCCATTTTTTTGTATTGTACAAAGAATTTTATAAATTTCCACCATAAATTGGAACAGGCCAAGAATAATGGCATTGCTTTCAAAGCATACACTTTTAATATCCATGAATATACATGAAAAAGATGGTATGAGCTATATGATGCTTTGTGGCAATTTGTCTTTGAAAGTAGAAGTTTTACTCCAGTTTTCAAAAATACCAGTCCTAAAGTTTTAAGATATAATGTGAAGACTGAACATTCTGATGTTTTGAGATCTTTAACTATTACTCAATGGTCAGGCTTTGTCTTCAGTGGGAAGACAGAGATTTTGTTTTGTTTTTTCATATCCTGAGTTAGCTCTAGGTCAGTTTAGAATGTAAAATGGAAGTGAAAAGTTTGATTGGAGAAAAAAAAAAGGAAAAGTAGCTGTTGGCCACCACTGAACTTTGATTTCATTTTGCTTTCTGAATATTAGTGTATCAGGTTTTCAACCTGGCCTTGCCAGCTTTCTCAATTGTGCCAGTATGTGTGTGCTCATGTGTGTTTCTGCACTAGGGCCTTCTGTGTTTAATTTGTGGGAACACAGAAAATAGCAGGGAGTGGATAATTGTGGAACAGTTTTCTGTTAGTTGCCTATTTACCCATTTCCTGAAACACATGAGAGAATAAAAATGTTCTGAGTGCATTTAGATTAAGTCTTAAGTGTAAGTCTTACCTGTTTTCAGCCAGAAGCTTTCAACGTAATTTCACTTTTATACTTTATAATCATTGTAGTACATATTGAGTAATAAATAGAAAATCTGTTTGAAAAGTGTTTGTGCACAGTTTTTGTGCACTGTGTTGAATACCTCCTCTTTATTTGTGTCTGATTTGGCACTGCTTTCAGTGAAGATGGAAGTGAAATGTAATTGAAAAGAATGTATTATAAGAGGTACTAGTCCCTCAAAGGCCTCTGTCCAGCACTGGGGAAGGAGGAAATCGGTCAAGTACAAACAATGTGGCTTTTATTACATTGGGTCAGCAATAATAAACCTTTGTACTTCACAGGACTTTTTTGTTTGTTTTTTTAAAGGATACTATCAAGGGTATTAAGCCTCATGCTTTCTTTGTATTAACATGGGACTGACTTAGAGCAAGAAACTGTTTCGGAAAAGCTGAGTTTCAGGACAGACCAAAAGATGACGATAATGTAAAATCATACAATTATGGAGAGACACATATTTCTGGGTTGAAAAGGAAGGCTGCTAATCAGATGCCTACTAAGTACCCCTATTTAGACTTACCTAGTCCAGAGGGAGCTGCTGTTAAAGTTGTTGCATGGATTTGATTATTGGACTGTGTAGCATTAACTTCTTTGGAACAAAGTGCCTCTAAATCCTTTATGGATTCTTGCATTGGTGTTTGATTCTTAGTCATGAAATATTCATTTTTGTTTTTCTGAGAGGAAAACATGAGGTTTGAGCTATGTTTTGTAGTTGTTTGGCTGGCCAGTTTTATTATTTTTTTTCTCTTTGGGTGTAATTGTAAGCTTTGTATTTGTAATTGTTTGATGGTGATATATGCGACCTCATAAGTTCACTTGTAGTGACTGGCAGAGCAAAAGATGCTGGGACAATATTTCAAGTATCTGACCAGTCGTGTAGGTTCTACAGAGGTGTGATTTGAAACTTTGAAGACCTTAATGGCTGTTTTTTTTAGTTGAAGTTACCTGAAAAGGATTTCAGTTTGTTGAAACTTGTTGTTGCTGTGACATAGGAATTTGTTTAGCTTTGGTTGCTTTATTTTATTTTGAAGGGCTTTTTTTTTTTTTTTTTTTGTAGAAAAAACCAACTAAATTTCTTCATGCTGAATTTGTGTAAAGGAACCAGCCAAAACATATACTTCCTGTCACCAGGGAAACTGAAGGTGAAGATAGAAGTGCTGATAAAAGATGAGAGAGAGCTTTATTGTCCTCTTCAGTAAAAATTTGATTATGAAAATGAAACTTAGAAACAGATCTTTTTTTTTTTTTTTTTCCAATATGAGATGTCGCTGCTTAGGCTTTTTTTCCCTCTTTACCATTTTTGGAAGGGGGGGCGGAAATTACTGAGAAACACTTCCCATTAACTGAACAGAATAAATAGAAAATGGTGTGTTAATGATTTACTGGAATTGATTCTTTATGTACTACCAGAGGTAAACTGCAAGTTTACCTTCATTCATCATTCATTCATTATTCATCCTCATAGAAAATTAGAAGCTACTGTATATTCACAACTCATACCTATTAATCACAACTCACACCTATTCACAGACACAAAAATCAAAGAATTCTCTGAAAAGAAATAAGGATTTATCACTTTGGGTTTTATTGGAAAATGTTTCTCTCATAACATTTTTTATTACTTTTTTTAAACAATCAAGAAAAATCTTGTAGACTAAAATTTTGGGGTTTATGATACTTGGCATAGTACTTTACTCATCTTGTTGGTTTTCCTTCTTTTTGCTGGAATATGGGTTACTTTGAATCCTATTTTGTATGTGGTAATTGGAAGTGTAATACACTTGAATTAAATATAGTAACTTTTGGCCTAAATATCCATTTGTGTTAGGTTTCATTTTAAGGAAGCTGTTTCACAGTGGGTTTAAACACGTAAAGATAATTAAGCCATTAGAAAAGATTCACTTGGAAACACATACTTATTTAGAAAGTGTCCTGAATTACTCAAAACTTGATGGGAATTTTAAGCATTGGTTAATGTACAGAAAGCTAGGTGTGGGGTTTGCATGTCTTTTGTTGTTTGAGAAATTATTTGGAAAGAAGCCAATAGGTTAAAAATTCTTCCCTTTAATATTTACATTCCAAGAAGTAGTTTATGTGCTTATTTTAACCTCTCCCTGAATTCTGTGAAGAGTTCTGTGAATAGGATTTGAATGTTAAAACTTTTTAAATTCCAAAAAAGGTCTGTCTTTCTTGTATAATTTCCATTTTACAGATTCTTCTTCAGCTATTAAAATGTGACCATTTCTGATAATGCTTTAACTACCTGAAATACTCATCAGATGAAAGAGAGAATTTAATGCTTTCTAGTGTTTTTGCTTGGCAAGTGTTACTAGCCAGACTGGTACCTGATTTTTAGCTTAAATATACTTGTGTTTTAAAATATAATAGACCAAGATTTTAAAAGTTATATTAATACAGATTGATAAGCTTTACTTCTAGCAGGTGTTTGGTATAATTTAAAATACACTGTTTCAACAGACTTTAGTTCAGGAAGTAAAACTTAGTTTCTAGGTGAAAAGGGAGTTAATCTTTAAAGGTTTCTATTTCAGCTGTTTTTATAAAAAAAAAAATGAAGTTATGATACGTGTACTTCAGTTGTAAAATTTAAACAGATAAAAGTAGGAGTAATGATTTTGCAATGTCTTAGTTTCAATATGGAGGAAAAGCTTTATCATTCACTCATCTGTTCATCTTCTTTTCATAAATGCGTCACAAATTGCAGGTTGTGGAAGACATCGAAAGAATTGTAAAAATACCATTGAAAAACAAAGTAGGGAAATACCCATTTATGAGAATTGCTCTGAAGATTGTGGATATTTAAAGTTTTGAGAAGGGAGATGCATTTAGAATCAGTGTTCTAAGAGGTGTTAAGAAACTGAGAGGATTTATGGCTATCATAACTGGCAATCTAGTTACTTTCTGGTTTCATTTATTTATTGGTCCCTAGTATTTCAAAGTAAATTTAAAAAGAAAGAATAAAGAGACAGAAGAAACTTTCTAGAGTTCTGCTTGTTTTGCTTAAGAACACCCTGATATTTACAATATTTTTGTAGAGAGACAATAATTTGTGAGAAAAAAAAATTCAAAAACCTGAAATTACAGAGGAACTTGCATCATTGATGTTCAGTTCATTGGCACTTTCTGGAAATCAGAAACATGTATCTGAGCTATGTGGAAAACAGGAAACTTGACTGATGGGTGTTAATTAGCGTGGTGATTCCAATGTCATTAGTTCTTAAGGATTGTAGTTCTGTAAGATTTAAATGGGTGGGTCAACAACAAGAGTTGTTGACACAACTTCTTGGTATTCTCTGGCATATTGAATCTTGTGTGAAATTCAAGAGAGACTAAACTGTATTCCAGGTGGTTAAGTGTAGTATTTGTGGTGTGCTGTTATAGGATCCTTGTATACCAAATAAGAAGGAACCTAAGAATTACCAGATCTTTGGTATCTTTGGAAGTTTTTTACAACATCCCCTTTGAATCAAAAGCTAGGCTGTATTTGAATGTGCATTGCTACTTTTATTTTAAAAGTTTAACTGACCTGGGATAAGGAATTCATGACATTGAGCTTTCAATGGATGAATAAGAAGCATCATAGAAGCAAGCCCCTTTGGCAGGGCTTCCCATGGTGAACACTGCACATGTATCTCTGTTTTCTGTGCTCTTAAGATCTTAATCAGACTGTCTCTGATTTCAGTGCATATCACTGAAAGATACAAAAATGCTCTGCAAAAAGAGTGATCAGGTATTTCTTTCATTTATTCAGCAGTATGAGATGTGCAATTCTAGAGGGAAAAAAAGGCATCCTGTAAAACCTCCTCTAACTTTCATTATTTCTCTGACATGTTTTTCAGTGTTAGAACTGAACCCTCTAGAGTAATGCAGATCTATAAAAGCAGTGATCTAAGATTAACAGTGAACAATCCACAGCCAGCTTTCAGAACAGTGAAGAAACTGAATTTGGCATTTTCAGAGATATTGGTGTATGTGTTGACAAATTAATAAAAGTCTAAACTTTGCTACTGTGATGTCTAAAATCATCATCCTCATTTTGAGTTGCCATAATCATGTGCCAAACACATCTTTTGTGTTAGAAGCCTGCAGTTGCTTGTGCCTTGTGGTTTTCCTAAATCTTTCTCCCAAGGGTTAATCTCCTGATTACCAGTCTGTTTGGGCAGGCTGGTTTTCCTTTGCAGTGACACTTTCCCACTTCTCTGTCAAGAATTACTGACAACCCCCATTTCCTAGTCTAGGCTGTTGAAGTTATGTCCCAAAATAAGACAACGATTAAACGGCAGACAAAATTTGACATTCAGTAGTTTGCAATCTGATACAATTAGTTTAGTTAATCTCTGATATTTTACATAATAAATAAAGTCTTTTGTGCTTGTGGCTATCAATAAAGACTAATATGTGTCACAGTAGGAAATATTTCTTCTAACTGTAAATAAAAGTGAATGCATCTGATGATTTTTGTAGGCATCATCCTGCATCCCTTCTGGGACTCAAAAAGCAGCCCTTGGGGTCATAGAGCTCACATGACCTAGTTTATTCTTCATTAAAACAGATGGTATCTATTTGAGCAAGGCAAACTTGGTTTTAAGAAAGAGCTGGGGATTAAAAGGATGGGAAGCTGAAACAGCTGGGTCTAATTAATGGGAGCAAATAAAGAGACAATCTAAGCATTACATTAGTCGTCTACAGCAATAGCAAAATATTCACTACATGACTACTCACTGAATTGTTTTAGCTGTTCAAAAGTTGCAGGATTGGTTTACCTAGCATCAAAAGTATCTGAAATTGCATCAGAAATGTTCCCACATTCTTTATTCTTTTCTGCCAGGCTTCAAAGAGAACAAAGTCCTGAAAACTGGCTATGGTGTTTTTGCATGGTATTAGGGAATCCTGCTTGTTTTATAAGACTGAAAATACCCTACTTGTGTTTGATATGTAGACCAAATTGGTCCTCTGCAGATTTTGGCCTCATCTCTGTGTTTAACATGAGGTTACCTAATGGTGAAGATGACTGGCATTCCTTCAAGCTCTACAACCACATAAAATTTGCAGTGGGATCCAAGAATTTTATTGTTTCTGTTGTAAACAGATTATACTGGATTAGTGGTTAGCATTTTGCATATTTTATTCTGTTTGCCCATTTAGTCCTAAAAATCCTGAATTGTGTTGCAAACATCACAGGCCCTCTTCTTGCTGTTATTACTAGTGGCCAGAGACCTTCACTTACTATACATTTTAGCAGAGAGAAGGGGTCTGTGCAAATAAACTACAAATATACCTTCAGATTTTGTAAGAACAGCTGTTTTCTTGAGGTATGATCTTCTCATGTAGACACTGTTTTGCTCTGAAACTCTGGTAACATGTACTATAATAAACAGACAGATAGGGATATATATGTAGGGAGTGTATGAGGCCATTGCTCTTCCTCCAGGAGGGTAGTACTTGGTAGATCCCAGGACTAATCCAGAATGGTATGATGTGCCTCAGGTTCTCTTGGTTTGAACCAAATACGAAATAAACATGAGTAGACTAAAGTGCAAATCTGTAAACGCTGTTTTGCTTCATTCTTACAGACAGGTATACAATATTTCCATTTTAAGGTAATCATAAGGAATGATTACTTATCTGTCACAAAAGGTCAGCTTTAGTTGGTTCACACAGCTGTGCTCTGAGGTGATCAGGGGAAAAAGTTGAACAGTTCTTTCACAGGGATTAACAGAAATTGTTCCATCAGTTAGTCTTCTCTTCATCTGGAGTGGTGCTTTTATGGAAGACAAATAACACTGCCTTTTTTGCTTCCAAAAACCTTCCCTCAAATTTATTGAGCTGGACCTTCATCTTGCACAATGCCACTTAATGCTTCAGGTTTTTAGTTTTCTTTTTATGAATCTGATAGGCAGAATTTCCATCTAGTCACAACACAACAACCTGTTCTTATAAAACAGATTTTCTTGACTCTGCTAAACAGCCACAATAACATCTTGTTGCAGCCTACCACCTTGACTGTTATCCTGTTTATCCCTCCTCCCTATCAATTGCAGGGAAGAACATTTTAATGTCTAAAAGTATGAGCAGGTTTGAAGTGATATTTTTAATTATGGTAGTTTATGTATGTAAACTTTATCTGGTTGTTTGAAGACTGTCTAGGCATAGAACAAGAAAAAGCATAGCAATTAGTCCCATGGAAGAATGGTGGGTGTGTGAGTATTGCCAGCTATAGTGCAGGCCTAATGGATTTTATGAGAAGACTTGATGGGGGAAAAAATACATATTATGAGAGGAGATGTCTGAAAACAAGTGTTACATGGCTTCTTGCTGTGTATTGTCTTGATTTTCATAGTCGCTTGCAACTGTGCTAAAGATGTTTGAAAATAGACTGCCTGGGATCAGTTCAACAATAAAACTGGTTAGGGAGGTTCACTGTTCTCGCCTGTCTGTGTGGTCCTCTGGTTTTCCCAGAGGCTTTGTAGATTAGGGCCTTGCCACTATTCTGGAATAGCCTGCCAGGCTTTGCTGTTCCTGGCAGAGATGTTTTTAAGGAAGAAGTATTTCCAAAGTTAGAACTATTGCTAAATAAGTCCCTGATAGGTTCTTTTTTGAAAATGGACGGGACTTGTGATTTCTTTTATTATTGCTGTTGTTTCTAACCAGTGGTTTGTAAAGATAAACTAATGGCATCAGGAAAAGTAGAGCATTCTGAAATAAAAATTTCTTAAACAAGTAGAACAAGTCTTGAAACATGTCATCACTAGAGATCTAGGAACAATTAGATATATGTTGACTTTTGACTTTCCTGTTGGATATGTCTGTGGAAGCACTTTGTTCATACAAGTATAAAAATGCATTTAAAACCACATTTGCTGAGTCCACATTTGGAAGTCTCAAAAATGAAAGATGGTTTCTAATTTCAGTGTGCCATATGACTATCATTGTTCTTCACAGTGTTTTTACTCAAGTTTAAATTTCAGCTCCTAATTCACAAACAACCCAAGTTAATTTTTTTTTTTTTTTAATCTGTGCATGCATTGTAGATGTAAATAATCAGTATTTAAAGCAGCTTGAACAGATCTCTGCTTGGAAGCTCTTGGGCCTTTTTTTGATGTTTGTTTGTTTGTTGGTGTTTTTTTATATTACTTGTTGGAGGTTTTTTTACTGCAGGCGCCCATCCCTGAGCAAATAACTGTTTGCAGGTATAGTCATGTAATACGACTACATTGTTAAAGGATTTCATTGCATGATAAATTTTCCAGGGTAACCTGATGGTTTACTTTGCCATAACAGCAGGCTTTTTCTGTCACCTGTATACAGTTTTCATAGTTAAAGAACTGTAACCCAGGAGAGGTGGGAATGTATTTGATAGAATCTTTTGTGCTTGGACAGTGGTAATCCTTGATGTGTTTGTGTAGTGAGAACTTCTATCTTGAAAACTGGCTTTGGAAGCTGTATTGGTAGTGGAGCTGTAAATTCCATAAAACTGGATTGCTGGAGTTAGTAGTTTTTAGTTTGTGAGTATTTTGTTTTTTAGTAAATGCTATGTCTTAGCAACATTTTAAATGATTGGAAAGAAAAATTGTTAAATAACATAAATTTTTTCAGCTGAGAATACACATACAGAAAAGTATTTTAAATGTAAATTGAAGCTACCAGAGGCAAAAATTCCCTTGTTCTTTTCACATCTCCCCAGTAATGCAATTTTAGAAGTTCATGTTGTTAGTTTCTTGCTCCTACCTATCTCTCAAAAATGTATTTCCTTTCATATACATACTTCCTTTTCTGTACCTGTTGCACATTTTAGGAAATTGTATGTACTATAACTTGATTGTAACTGATCGACACAGTCTGAAGTCAAGTAACAGACCAGTTAATAATACTGTAACAGGTCTGCATGCTGCCTTTCCTAGGGTATGTGCAAAGAAGAGGACAATTGCAAGCTGAAGTATAAGCTTTTGACATTTCTGGAGTAACCTTTTGCAAGTTAGGTACTTGTTTTGAATGCCAGATGTGCTTTATATTGGCACATATTTCTGTCTGAGAATGGGATTAAAAATACCTGGTGTACTGTTGCAATGGAACCTACATGGCATTGTTTAATGAGCAGAAAAGCAATAAGCAACCACCTAATAAGCTGAAATATGTGTTTGTCTTCAAATGTGTAACACTGTGCTGCACAACAAATAGCAGTCTGGATAAATGTGCCAGTTTTAACTTTGATTTCAGGCTAAGAGAGATAGTTCAGTTATATATGATTGTCTTGAGTGCAATGCACTTAAAAGGAACTTTAATGACTTGAATAGAGAAATGCCTAATGCATTATTTAAAAGTCAGTATGTTTTTTTTTTCCCTCTTTGTTTTTTAGAGTGAAATGGAAAAGGAATACAGTAGCTATAAGAAAGGTCAGGCAGCTGCTGTTTCCAAATGATGTAACACTGAGCACTATAAACAGATTTTTGAAAAATTATTAATTTTTACAAGGATCAGCAAATTTTATATATGTTTTCCCATTGCTTCCTTATCCTACTGAATCGCTTCACCTGTCTGTGCACATTTAAGTTCATAGTCTCCTGACCTGAATAATTTGAGTAGATTTTAATTTAACAAATTATCATTGTTCTTTTTCCCTTTTAATGATAAGTTGATGTTTCTGCTCCAACTTTTCAGGCACAGGTACCTTTGGACGTGTTCATCTGGTGAAGGAAAAAATGGGCAAGCGTTACTTTGCACTGAAAGTAATGAGCATTCCTGATGTCATTAGACTGAAGCAAGAGCAGCATGTGCACAATGAAAAGTCTGTCTTGAAAGAAGTCAACCACCCTTTTTTGATCAGATTGTAAGTTGTATTTTTTTAATTCATTTCACTCCTACAGAAAATGCAGTTAAAGTAGTCCAGAGTCCCATTGCAAGTTCTTACGTATTTAACCAACATTGAGCATTTGATTTCTCGTATGTAATCTAGATTAAAATAGACTTTGGAATGAAGTACGTATTTTAGAAGAATCAAGAATTTAAAATAAAGAGGCATAATTTAAACACTCAGGAAATAATTTATTGTAAGGTATTTTCTCTCTTTTATTTTCACACTACAGAAGAGACATTTTCTGAAGTGAGGGAAAAATGCTGATAATTGTTAGGATTGGTTCATCAAATTGACTTCTAGAACTATCCTTGATGCTAGAATGGCAATGAAAGTATTCCTACATGTATGTGCTGTAGCTATTGGAAAATAGGTTAAAGACATTCCTAGACTTAAATATCTAGGTATTTAAAAACTTAAATGAACTATATTTTTGCAAACTTTAGTTTTAAAGAGTTTAAATAACTGCCGCACTTCCCGAACTTAGGTATTCCTGTATTTGAGGTTGTCACGTGATGGAACCTATTGAGAAGCATGATTTAAACACAGTTCATAAAGAATGCCTTTTTTTTTTAGTGGAATTGAGGTAACTCTAATGATCCCTATAGTCCCATTGTTAAAGAGATAAGGTATCATGTTTTTCTATTCACAGCACCACAACGCTTCTTGATTATCTGAGTCAATAAGTATTAATGGGGTAACTAAACTTCTGGTAATGGCATGTTAATTTCCATTTATATTTTCTCCTGCATGGATACATGGTTGGCTATTAACCAAGATTTCTTTCCATTTACATGCTTTAATCAGTTTTACATAAAACTAGACAATATTAGCCTTAGTTAATCTAGCTGCAGAGAGTGCAGCTTCCTGCCAGGGTTAAGCAAGTATCAGAGGGAAAAGAAGAAGGCCAATAGCATGGTAGTCATTCAGAAGATGGAATGAGCCCTGCAGAAGGAAGCTTTTTCCCTGGTGTGATGTTGGCTTTTTCCAGCATCATGATGCTATTAGTTTCCAGCTAGTGTTCAGAAATCCTGTGTGTGGCATAGTATCAGTTAGACAAGTTCTAGAATATGTAGAGATTAAGATTCATGGAAGAAAGCAGGATGGAGAGGCTGAGTACGTCTGGTTAGACTGTTTGAAGTATGGATGGAACGGGAGAAATGGGATTTTGTATACATATCTGTGTACATCTGGAAATTGTTTACAAGAAAACCTTACGAATACCGACAAGCAAACTCCCAGACAAACCCCATATCAGTAGGTCTGTGTGTCAGGAACAGCAGGAGAAGAGGAATTTGGGTGAGATGTCAGAGACAGGGATGGGAGGATTCATGTTCATACAGAAGTGATCAAAAATCCAAACAGGGGAGTTTTCCTGGATTTCATTCACGCCTTATTTATAAGAGACCAGATTTTTCAGGTTGCCAAAGGACACAATTCATAGTTCACTTTGAATGCAAGGCACACACATATTCTTCATGTCTTCTAGAGCTCTGCCTTTTCTGTTGAAATGTCCAGTGAGATGTTGCATCAGCTATGCTCATGTAATTGTGTATGTGATGCCTTTTTCCCTTGGCAGAGGAGACTCCAAGCAACATAGCTGAAGTGAGGTAGTTAAAATTCAGGTCACAACAATATTTATGTGCTTTAGGTTAAACAAGCCTTTGTGGATGATTATCACTAGCCTGCATGACAAATAACACTTCCTGCAGCTTTTTGTGTGACTAAATGTTTTTTTCAGCCACCTTCTGCCAAATATATGTGTGGGGTTTTTTTCTATTAATTGTTCTACTCTAAGTGTTAAACAAAAACAGGGAAAAATTATATAGTT
Source organism: Parus major (assembly GCF_001522545.3). Lineage (NCBI taxonomy): Eukaryota > Metazoa > Chordata > Aves > Passeriformes > Paridae > Parus > Parus major. The sequence continues at coordinate 22,807,133 of NC_031768.1, forward strand.
CAGCTTTAATACCTTTAATGTGTTTTATCTATGTGGTCTGGTTTTTAGGTTTTCAGTTAATTTCACTGTCTTTACCACTGATAGTATTCTCCTTTGGTTGCAAAACACAGAATAGATCTCATTGCAGCATAATATTTCAGGATTATATGATGGAAAATTATAAAGTAATGCTGCACATAATTGATTTCTGGTGTTCAGAAATTCCAGCTATCTTCCTATATGTAAAGAGTTTCTTTTTTTTTTCCTTTTACTTTTGAGAAATACCTACTATAAACACAGGGATGTACAGTTTTTCTGTAGACACTGGAGTTACTAATCTACATATTGTTTTAAACAATTTTTTCTAAATACTTCTTTGGTGCTTTTGTAACAACTGATCACTGGAAATTCCTTGACAATCTTTACTGATGTGTTTGAGTAATGTGTCATACTCACTGTGGTGCAGCTCTTCATAGTGAGATGTTTTTGAAGGGAAGAAGAATTAATAAAAATCAACTATGTCTTGTAGTTGTATAAGCTAAAACAGGTTGTTTGTTTGTAGGAGTTCACAAGAGCATCTAAAGTTTATGTAGTAATCCGGAATTGTAGAGTTAATGATTCCATATATGATTCTAATCATAGCTTCTGTGATGTTTTTTTTCTCTTCTTTTTGTATTAAATTATCATTTAAAATAATCTGAATTGCAAGTACAGAAGTTAATTTAGCTCTTTTTCATGTATACCAAACAATGGATCCATTTTTCAGTGGATAGACAAACCTTTAAAAGTCGATTCTCAAGGAAATTAATTCCAGTAAAAATCCTGTGCCTAATGATGTAGATGTTACATTTTTTTCCCCTCTGTATTGTCAGATTTTGCTCTTCCTCTCCCATAAATATGTGGCTTGCTTTGTTTCAACCCATTCCTGCTCTTCTTTCATTGCTTATTGTAGGTACAGCTTTACCTAATTACCTAAAATACATTTTCAGAGTGTTTTTGCATAGTCAGTAAAGATAGTATGAACATCATCAATAGCCAGTTAATGATGCTGATGACTGTGGTAGGGAAGAAGTTCCATAAAAGCAGAAGACAAGCCTGGGCTCTGCTTTCTCCATCACTGAGGGAATGGAAGAGCTGTAGCTGATGTCTGTTAGTTCTCTTACTTCCTTGGTTGCCTCAGTCTTCCTAGAAACTTGAGAAAAATACTTGTGAAAAATAAAATCTTCCTGAGTAAGAGTCATTCATGTGTTCAGGAGCTCTGTTTCTGCTTATCTTTCCTGAGGCTCTCTGCCCTGATTAAGCTCGAGGTACTTGTGATACTGGCAAAGTGCTGAGTAGAGGCTGAAATAGCTTCTGTTCTTGTATCACTGTATCAATAAATAAAAGGTGACAGTGTTCTCTGCCTTTTATTATGGAATTGGGGATAGTTCTTTTTTAAAATGATAGTGTTCCTCAAGATGCTACCAAATATTTGTTTTCTTTTTAGCTGCTGAGCTACTTTTAGGGGTGTGGTGAGTTGTTTAATGTAGATAGAATGAAATATGGCATAATTTAGGGAGTGTGGAAGAGAATATTCCTCTATTCTGTAATGAAGCATTTTAAAGCCACTTATAATTATTTTCTTTCTTCCTTACCTGTTCTTTCTGTTACTCTGACTACCACAGAAATAGCTCTTAAATTAAAGGTGGCAGTCTGAGGAATGGGAGGTACCTGTCCTTAGATTAATTCTGAGGTACATAAATGAATCTTGTTTTGCTGTCATTTTTGCTTTTCTGTTGTTTTTTGTGAAAGATGCCGTAGAGGAGCAAACGTTGTCATCTGATGCTTTAGTTGGGATTGTGTATCTCCAGGGAAGAAAACTTAGGAGAGAAGGACAGCGCTTTGGTGTGTGGCTTTGAATGCATTGTCTTGAAAGTCTTTAAAAAAGCAAACCCCCATCACTTGATAATGCTTGATAATATAAAATGTAAGGTGTGTAAAAAATGTCTAGTCTTTATATCAGGTCAGTTATTTGGTGCTTAGAAGAGGCCTTTTTTTAACATACAATGGAACAGAATCTATGAAAATTTTTTTTCTTGGCCTGTGCTGTACTTATCCTCAACTATCTGGTTTACATTGCAGGTTAAGGCAGCTACTTGAATGTCTTACATAATCCTGGATTCATGGGGGTTTAATATCTGCAGACAAGGAATCAGAAATTAGTTATGCACATGGTTGGGGTGGCAGAGGCCATTTTAGAGACATTTACTTGTAAAGTGAATCAGAGACGTAATTTCTTTATTCAGTAAAACAGTACTTTTGTTACAGATTTTGGACCAACCACGATGAACGTTTTTTATATATGTTAATGGAATATGTGCCAGGAGGAGAACTTTTTAGCTACCTGCGCAACATGGGGCGTTTCAACAACAGCACAGGACTGTTTTACTCGACGGAAATTATTTGTGCAATAGAATACCTGCACTCCAAAGAAATAGTTTACAGAGACTTAAAACCTGAAAATATATTACTAGACAAAGAAGGACATATCAAGCTTACTGACTTTGGATTTGCAAAAAAACTGGTGGACAGGTAAGTGGGGTTTTGTTCTGATAATCATATTTTGCATGCTAAACAATTAGAAAAAAATGTTTGATTTTAGGTGCTCAGCATTTGATTTAGCATTGCATGTGGTTCACACGTGTCAAATCCCTTAATAAGAAGGAAACAATCATCTTAAAATGGCTGTATGGAAAGCAGTATTACTCCTCAGATATAGATATATACCAGATAGATATAACCAGGAGCAGTATCACACATAAGCAACAACCGAAAAATATTTTTGTATAGCTGGTTTTAAAGTTTTCAGCAGTCATGTTGTATAAAGGGAGTTCAGGGAAGTAATACAAGCAAATGCTAAGATATATAAATTAATCCTCCATATATACTGAATTGCTATCTTTTGTAACTTATGTTTCCTTCTATTTTCCTTTTAGAGATTTTGAAGTGTGAGAATAACATTTTAAAACTGGATACTGTGTTTTCACTTGCCTGTGGCTAAAATGAAACTGTGAAAATCTAGACAGAATCCATAAGGCCAGCTTCAGCAGAATTGATTAATTTAAATGTAGCTTCTGTATTACTGTCAGCTTTAATTACATATGTAAACTTCTTAATAATGCAGAGTCTCTCCCTCAGTGATTTTTCTGTTTGGGCTTCCTTTCCAAGACCATAATAGATATTTTTAAGAGTAAGCAAGTGCACTGAGATTCAAGAAAAGGGAGGTAAAAGCCAGCCTGTTGTATCAGAAGAGTGGTGTGACAAGGCTTGATGTTACACTTTTGAGTCATGTCTTGAGGGAGACTGTATTTGATTGTTCTGATTAAAGCAGCACAGTGGTGAGTTTGGTGTTACATAGGTGCTCATCCTCTTTTGTCATCGACCTGTTGGATGCTGCTTTTGCAACGAACAGCTTTGTGTGTGAGGACAGTTCTACAAGGTCAATTTGAAAGGAGAGTGTGTGGGTGGGGGTCTGCAGTGACACAGAGTCCCCAGGCAGGTGCAAAGGAGAGCCACTTTATTGCAAAAACCAGGCCTTGTTAAGCAGTTGGTCCATTATCAGTTACGTAGTTCTAAATCAGTTTTAAATCATAACAATTCAACCAACCACCATACACCACAATGTGAACACACAATGGTTACATAACTTGTTTTTCTGCCTGCAATTCAGCTGAGTCTCTTTCCCACAGTCCTTTTCTGCTTAGCCAAAGTAGCTGGCCCAAGCCATGATTTTACAAGGCCTTCCTTTTGTAAACTTTTACTTATTGGAAACAAGAGTGGATCTGAGGAAGCTGCTTAGTAGATCCCGTATGAAGTAAGAGTCAGATGAGACAAATCAAGTCACAAAAGTTCTATTCACCTTTAAGGTCTGAACATCCATTTTAAAACCATAGAATTTTATTATGAGTGTCAGTTTTCACTGGGCAACCAAAAAGGCATATGAATGCTGGCCTTTCATTTTAATACTTAGTTTTTAAAGCAAAATAACTTTTTGCAGGAAGGTGTAATTAATGTACTTTCATGTGAGAAAGTAGTACAATCTCTTCATAAGACATTGTCATACAAATACTTATGACTTGCTCTTTACATGTAAATACTGCCACTTAGTGGTAATTCTTGTTTTGTGTATCTGGGGGTTTAAGGCACAAGAGAAATAACCCTTCATTAAATAAGGTAATAGTTAACATCAGAATATATTTTTCAACCTGGAAGATGAATCTCTAAGAGTAAATTTGTTCAGATATATTTTAGGATATCAAACTTAGCTATCACTACTCTTTTTAATTGGGTTTGTATTAACCGTGTTGCTTGGGGGCCAGTGAAGTTGATCAGTGTGTTGAATTGTAGATGATTGTAGTGGTTGTATATTCATAGCTGATTTACCTTCAAATGTACAACAGGTAACATAAATACAGAACATAAAATTGGAATGAGCAAGGACATTATCAGTTAGAGCACATTTTTTTATACCTATAAAAATGTGGTTTCGTTTTTTGTCTTGCTGTTTTTTTTAAACTACATAGTATTCTCCTCACTAGCTGAAGTCATCTTCAAAATGTTTGTTTTCTCACTGTAAAAATGCAGTTATCAGCCCTTTATCCACTAGTGCATCCCAGTAGGTGCTTTTGTTTATGATATTGCCTATTTGATCAAAATTATAGGAGATATTTTGTCATTTTTATGCATGGAAAATATCTGTACACATGAATCTTACGTGTATGTGTGGGTGTCAGTGAGTGTATAGATGTGTGCATATGCACAGCATACACAAATAGCAAAAAGAAGACATGAAGTATTTAAGTTTTTTGAGCATTGTGAGGTAACCTGCTCTGAGGATCAGCAAAGACATTCCTAGAAAGAACACATAATACATAAATGAAAGCATGGTCTGCAGAAGACTTTGGATACACTTGCATATTCCAGATACATAATACTTCACATGAATGATTCTACAGCTGCCTAACTGAGGTTTTTCTGCAGACATTTTCCTTTCTTCCCATGACTTTGTGTGAAGGGATGAAATACTCACCTTGTCCCTCTGCAGTTAAGCTGCTCTTCAGAAAGAGTGTCTGCCTCATAGCTCGTATTCCCACTGGAGAAAGCAGCCTGCACTTGTACCTTCTTATTAGTACAATTTCTGAAGAGCTAGACTCTTTAATATTTTCTTTTTAGAGACAGAAAAGAGAGGAGGTTTTCTTTGCTCCTTCTGTTCCTTGTTGGTATGTCCTTCTGTTTATCCTTGTTCCTCCCTTTTCACTCATAGTGTACGTTTAAAAATTCTAAATTTTTCTCCAAAACAGTGTGTCTTTGCCTCAGCTGCTGTTTATTTCTTCTCTTTTCCACCTTGATGTTGCTTAACTGAAGACTTATTAACCTTTTCAGTTTCTTGTAAGTACATTCATATAAAATAGATATGCCACTACTTTTAAAAAAGGGCAGTGTCAAGAAGAAAGTTGGGGAGGGGGTTTTAATTTTTAAGAATTAAGAATTTTACAGCCTGAAGGCTTTTAAAAGGATTTCCTTTGAACTTTACAGCTGTTACATTTGTAGACTTTTCTCTTTCTGAAAAGCATATACCACTTTTTGGGTATAGTATTTTTATCGAAAATTTTTTTCTGGTCTGATTTCTTTATTTTGTGTGGTTTTTGGTTGTTTTTTTTTTTTTTTGTTTTGGTTTGGGTGTTTGGGTTTTTTTGGGGGGGATGGGGTTTAATTCCCATGTCCTTTCAGGGAAGCACAAAAGTAATCTGCATGGAATTTTATGGATTTTTTATGGACATATTTCACTCAAAGTTATAAACATTTTAGGTAAAATTAATGACTTCAGTGATCTCTTTTTTTTTTTTTCCTGGAATGTTATTTACTGTTAATTTTAGTTTATTCAGTTTACATTCCTAAAAAAGAAATTTACCTGTGAGTCTTTCTAGAAACTTGAGAAGTGATTATTTCTTAAACATATTGGGGATAGTTCTGCACTGTTGCTTAAGCTGGATGTGCCTCATGGCTGTTCTACACAGTGGATTGAAGAGAGAAAGACTAAGTAAGACACAGTAAGTCTAGTTTGCAAAGTGTATCCTTTGTCACTGTAGAATCAAACAAGAATGTCTTGCAGAACAAATTTTTGTCCGCTGGATTCAAAGCAATCTTTGTTAAATATAACTATAGAGAAACCGCCAGAATACCAAAACAAACGTTGTTAATCTGGCTTATATGAAAGAAGCTTGTCAGGTACTACAGAGATAGATGCTGAGTGATGTAGAATGCTAAAGCACATTAACCACTGAGTACTCTTCAGAAGTTTCACAAAATTATCTTGTAGCTTATCTTTGTAACCAGAATAGATTCTTTATTTCATGTTTTAAAATTACATTCAACCTTATCAATTAGCACTTACCTCTGTTTCAGCTTTTATCTTGAAAATTCAGAACAGCGAATATTTTGTAGCAGTTTGAAGTGGAACAGTCTATTCTTATTTTTTTGCATTGCAATTTATCTTCAAAGAAGTTACCTAGAATTTCAGATGAATATCTGATAGTCATAAGAAAGTAATGATAAAAATTAATTTAAGATATTAACATTTTGTAGCATCTGCTACAAAATGTTTAGTATATTTACTCAGAAATATCTAATATTCAGAAATAGATAGTACTTCAGAAATAAATAGTACTTCAGAAATATTTAGTATGTCTGAAATACTAAATAGTCTGTTTCATGACTAGTAAGAGGAAACACAGGTCATGATCTTACGGCACAAACAAACATCTTTAAAAAGAACGTGAGCTTCTTCCATGTTTTTGTGTAGTTAGAAGATATATATTTCTTGATTGAAATTAAGGAAGTAGTTAATGTGGTGGTAATAAATTTTATTTTCTAGTGCAACTAGGGTCTTCAAGTTACATTGGCCTTAATTCACAGTTTCCCTCTTGCTTGAATAAAACCACAGTAAAACAGTCAGCTGCTTCATTTGCAAAGCTACTTAAATGAGTATGATTAAGTCAAACGATGGATACAATTTTTTTTTTAATTTGGGAGAGGGAGAAATACCTAATTTTAAAAGATGACAGAGCTTTGCTATTATTCATAATTCCATAATCCTGATCTTGGTAGCTGCTAGATGGCAGTAGTGTAAAGTAGCACTGTATGTAAAAATTCAGTATGCTTGATTTGGAAAATAAGAGTTTATATTTTTTAGATAAATTCATGATAGAAATTAGTGACGTAGTCTTTGCACTTTAGGAATGTAGTTTCAAGAACCTTGAAGCACACTGGATGCAGTGTGCCTAACTCTTCTGACAGTTTTGTTGGATTAATTTAGCTTTTGCCATAGTAAACTGAAGCTGAAAGAAATTCGAGTCATAATTCTTCATTTGAGGCCTTAACTGACTGTACAGTTCCTCTTCCTTTATCTTAACTATTTTTATAAATCAAGGCTAAGGCTTAAAAAAATAACCAACGAGAAAAAAAATAATCCCAAAAGTTACCTTTAAAATATTTCAAAGAATCATAGAATATGCTGAGTTGGAAGGGACCTGTTAGAATCATCAAATCCAACTCCTGTCCTGGCCCAGGACATCCTCAGAAGTCACACCATGTACCTGAGAACATTTTCTAAGCGCTTTTTGAGCTTTCTCAGGCTTGGTGCAGTGATCACTTCCCTTGGGAGCCTGTTCCAATGCTCAACCACCCTCTGGATGTAAAACCTTTTACTGATATCCAACCTAAACATTCCCTGACTCAGCTTCATGACGTTCCTTTGAGTCCTCTCACTGGTCACAAGAGAGAAGAGATCAGTGCCTGTCCCTGTGCTTCCCCTTGTGAAGGTGTTGAAGACCACAATGAAGTCTCCCCTCAGTCTCCTCCAGTCTGAACAGGCCAAGTGCCCTCAGCCCCTCCTCATACAGCTTCCCCTCCAAAATCTTCACCATCTTCATTGCCCTGCTTGAAACACTCAGGTAGCTTGGTGTCTTCTTTACATTGTGGTGCCGAAAACTGCACACAGGGCTCAAGGCGAGGCTGCATCAGCACAGAGTAGGGTGGAGCAGGTAATCTTCCCTGCATTCTCAGAAAAAAAGAACTTGAATTAGTATTACTTCTAAAGGTGATTGCTGTTCATCTTAATGCATTTGTTCAGGACGATGTTACCATTTCTATTGGAGAAAATTCTTCCTCTCACAAACACTCAGAGTTGTTTTTGGTGCAAGTTAGAAATCATGTGTGGTGACCATTTGTGACTATATTTTTTGTCATATTTTACTAGAATTTCTTTTTAAATGTGATACGGTATTCTTTCTTATTCTGTGCTGTGATTTCAATTTCTCTTGAACTGGTGAGCACATTATCAAAGTTTCATCTTCTGACTTGCTGCTGGGGAAGGGTAATATATTCAAAATGAGAGCACATTATTTTCTCAAGTATACATTTAAACCTAAGTCAAGGGAGTGAAGCCAGGCAAATTCTACATGGGCGTTTTTACAAAGAAAAGTTCATATTTCTGGGAGAAATTATTTCAGAATATTCTTCTTTTCAAATGTAATTTGGTCTTAGTAAACATAACAGCTTCATTATTTTCATGTCTTTATAGAAATTGAGCTAAAATTAGTTAGAAATATAATGGTTTTATCCTCACCTTACAATAGAAAACTATGACTAAAAATGTCTTTAAAATATATCACAAAAAGTACTGCCTGCTTACCTCACACTTGCTGAACTACATCCTGTAAACATTTTAAATAACTAAAAATACAAAATGTTTCGCTTTTAATGAATACTGTGAAAGTGATGACAAGTTAGATTTCAATACTATTTGGAAAACTTTACTTAGATTGTAAAACAAATCTTTATGTATGTCCAACTGTTTACTGATTTAAACTACTACTTCCTTAAAAACTCCCTCCTTCCCTTTTTTTTTTCATAAATGAAACTTTGTTTTGCAGAAAAGGCCATTATGCTTCTCTTCTGCTGGGCCTGTCAGAAGTAGTCCATGAATTCCCAGGGTCTGCAGCTTACAGAGTGAAAAACAGTGTTAATAATTCAAAACAATGTACAGTCTAATGGGTACAGTACCACAGCACCAACTGGGAAACTCAGTGCACAGATACTTTTTGAGACAGGAAGTTTCTTACTTTGCATATATCTCTGTTCCAGGAGAACTGGAGAACATCATCAAAGCAGTCTGTTTAGATCTTGTTTCTTATTTCTGTTTCTTTGTACAGTAAATACGTAGGTGTATGTTGGGTACTTGTTACACATGTGTTTGGTTTTTCCTAATACTGCTATTTCAGTTTCTCTTTGATCCACTTTGATTGTTTGTTTTGTGTTTGGTTTTTTTTTCCTCCTTTTGCAACCAGAACATGGACTCTCTGTGGCACTCCTGAGTACCTTGCGCCAGAAGTTATACAAAGTAAAGGCCATGGAAGAGCTGTGGATTGGTGGGCCCTAGGAATTCTTATATTTGAGATGTTGTCAGGGTAAGTGATAATTACTGTATCACTGCAATATTATGTAATTCAGAATTATTTGCTAGTTACGTTTACAATATTTGGATTAGCAAATTTGCGCTAAATTTATTATTGATATACCAGTTTAATTTCTGGCTTTGAAGAAAGGAATTGGAAAGCTTTACAAAAGAACATATATCACTGTTATAGGCATGTTTTACGGTTTTGGGTTAATTTGCTTTGTTTCTTGGTTTGGGTTTTCTGTTTGGTTTGGGTTTGTTTGTTTGTTTTTTACTTAAGACTTTAACAGCTTCTCTTTTCCTTATATGTTTTTGGAAATTCAGGTTTTGCCGAAGTTCAGATTTTTATTCACAAGATCCTCTATATTTAATGGGTAAAGAACAGGACTACTTCTGTGATTAATTTCCAGGGTAGGGAAATCCTAGTTACAGTGGGATCTTTAGTCTGTAAAAATGCACAGTGGCAAGTTGGAAGATTTTATTAATACAGTTTGTATTATGACTGAGCACTAGTTTCCTTTAAACTGGAGGAAGAAGAACAGGGAAAAGCTTTATAGGTCTGTTTGAAATCAGTTTGCTCAAATGCTACTTTTGGTGTTTTGGAATTTGTTTAATAAGCAATGTTTTCAGAAAATTCAAATTCAAACTGAAGAAACAGTTTCTGGCATTAATGTAATAAACTGTTCATGACTTGTAAGATAAAAATCATTGTCTCAATTTGCTCTGATTTCAAAAAATAAATGTAAAATAAATAATTGATTTAGGTAGAATGTGAAATTGTACTTCAGTGCTAAACAAGACATCTGCATGGTTTATGGCTTTCCTTTTTTTTTTGTCTTGGCTGTGTTGTTTGAGGATACTTAAAAAAAAAGATTTGGATTTTTGAAAGCAATTGGCTTTGCAGTGTTTACTGCTATAGGACAAGTGCAGATGAAAACAAGGCTTTCATAGCTTCTGAAGAAACTGTATTTCATCAGTTTGATTTCATAGTTCTTAGAGCTTCTGCCTGGTACCTGACTCAGTGTGCTCTATACCTTCTTGGTCTCCAGGTGTATCAGGTGTTGTCTGTGGCTTTTCCTTATAAATCTGCAGCCTTGTAGAATGATCAGAACAAAGTGTCCTTGCTTGGATTTATTCATCCTTTTCTCTGTGCAGTACTGTAATTTCAAAGTGACTGGTGACTCTTCCAGTGTTTGGACAAGCTTGTAAGTTTGCCTGAGCAAGTAGTTCCCCTGATGGATGGATGGTCACTTCAGAGCTCTAATCCACTGCATGTACTGCTGTGAAGTTCACCTAATAGCAACACAACTTTACCCAGTACAGCATTGCTACCCACTACTTGCTTTCTTAGTGTCCTGAAGGCTTGCATATACATTGACTTTGAATCCCACAGCAGTTTGTGGACAGAAAAGCAACAAAAATATATAATAGTTGCTGGCTGATCCAGGCTGGCTGTTCTAATATGAAGTTGTTACTTATGTAGGCTGATCTGTATAGAGAACAGGCTTCATCTTTCTTCCATTGCTTCCTGTAAGGTGAGAGGCCCAAGCTGGTCAAAAGAGTACTTCTCAGAGAGATGAAAGATTCTCAGAGAGAAAAAACGAGATTCCCAGCAAGCTTGTTGCCACTACTCTTGATTCTAGACAGCAGGAAGACTGTAGGTAAAAGTGTCTGGGCTGTAATATGAGCACAGGCACTGCAGTTACCCAGCTGTGATTTACCTTCCTGCCATGGGTTTCAGTGGGACCACTCTCTGTTAGGTCTGTGTGGTCTCAGTGTAACTGAATATTTGGCCTTTTTTACTTGAATGCCATATAGAGATGTTGATAGGATTCTCTCCATTAGCCTAATGGAAACGTGGGTTACAAAGTTCACATACTGAATACAGGTGGCAATCAAGCAAGATATTTGGAGTCATTGAGACCTCAAGACTGCAGGGTGCTGAAGTATGACTGCTGTGTATTCTACTGAAATATGACTGGTATATATTGTTCATAAAAAAGGGAGCAGCTGTGCTCCTATCATGACTTCTGCATCATGACACTATCTGCCTCAAGGGGTGAGACCTGGATTTCAGGATGGTGGGATGACAGGGAGGTGGCCTAATACAAGAACATTGGCTTTTAGAGACTTGTAACCAATAGATATCTTACACTTTCCTGAAAGTCAAGTGAGGTTTTATATAGGCTGACTGACAGAGCAGCTGTCTGCTGTGTGTGATTTTCTAAGGTTTTTTTTACTACAGTACTTGTATAGACATGCTCTTCATAATGACTGAATGCTGCTTTGGATAAGGGACTCCATCGAATACTAAAAAATAAAACACAGCAGCATTCAGTCATTTTCCAAAGCTGGAACAGGAACTCCTTATAAGCTTGTTTGTTTGGGGTATTTGCATTTTGAGGTTTGTTTTGGTGGGGGGAGGAATTTGTTTGTTTGGGTTTTTTTTAAATGGGGATATAGGTAGATAGTACTTTCTTAGGATTTTTTTTTTAGGAGATGAAAGGAAGGCAGAGATTATAGCTTGTATGTGTTTCCTTTAAATGGGAAGGTTGTCACAATGAATGTATGCTTTTAGCATTTTATCAGCTTTTTACTGTTCTTGACAATTGTGTTTTGAAGCACTTTTCCTCAGCAGCTCAAGGTGTGGCTAGATATTTACTGTCAAGACTTTTATTACAGAAACAGTCCTAGTTAACTTTTTCATTGAAATTCAAAGAAGATTTAAGAATCTGAAAATATTTTGAAGGTGAACAAAACCTGAGTTCAAGACTAAGTTATTGTCTGCAAGTAAATTAATGTAAGACATTTGATAGTTATTTCCTGAAGTTAGTCTCTCTGAAGCCCAAAAGCAATTGAAAATAATTGGTAGGTGTGTGTAAGGAAATGGCCTCTCTAAAAACAAACAAACAAACCCACACCTTCCTGTTCTACAGTGTCTTATTTCCCTAACTTAATCTCCAGAGGCCCATGGAATTCTTCTACACAAGCTAGGTTTAAGGCAAGGTCCTGTTTAGGTTTAACATAGCAAGATACAGAAAGGGGAAGGAACAGGGAGAAGCAAGGGTGAAAAGAAATCTTAACAGATGATCAACACCAAGTTCATAGAGTTAATCTAAACAAGCTAAACAAACTGTCAATACAGGAGTTGGAACATCTGTTCATTTTGAGTAAATGAGTTCTGTTACAATTTGAGGCAGAGAAAAATATGCTTGTTACTTAACATTAGATATGTCATAATTTTACTGTTATCAGATATGCAGCTAATATGAATTTTGTGTATTAATGTGGGCTTCACTTTTTTTGTTTTTGCTTTGGTGGTCATATGTGATGTGCTGTTCTGCCATTTTAGGTAGGTTAATGGTTCCTGTCTGCAGTTTCATATTCTCAGACGTGTGTGTTTTCCCTTGAGGTCTTACAACTTCTGTTCTTCAGACTGTCTTTGAGACTTGACGTCCATGCCATTGTTATGCTTCAGTTAGCTAAAGGAATGGTTTGCAGCTGTTCTCCCATTTACAGAGATGATATTTTCTGTAGCTTCTTTGCAGTTGGTGAAAAGGCAGCTGTTTATATTTGTGTTGTGTTGTAAAGAAAGTCTGAAACTCAAGGGGATTTTTGTTGATTTATTAGGTAGCTTTCAGCACAATACTTGCATTATTTTGTCTAAAATCTGTGCTGTGTTGAAGGTTGACATTTACAAAAAGCATCAAAATCAAGTTACTTGGTTTGTCCATTAGAAAACTCTGTAATCTTTCAAAGCTGTTCTCATTTTACATACAGTTCAAATACACTTTAAGTAGAATTGCCATAAAATTACTATATAGCCATGTGTGATTTAAATTTTTCTCAAGACCTCTAAATATAGTAATTTTGTATTTTCAAAATGGGAAAACAAAGAGCAATTTAAACATGTAAATATGAAAAAAAATTATATGTACCTCTGTTCTCCTTGATTTCACACCTCAGTGATGTACAGTAATAGGCTTACTGCAGCTGGCAGCTTTGTAATACGTAGTTGCAAAATATTATTCAAATTGTTTATGCATTTATAGATTCTAATACCTAATAACAAATAGAAAATTGAGTTTGTTGACTTGCTCTGAAGAATGTGAATGATACTTACATTGCTTGGCTAAAGAATAAATTTACATTATAGTCTTTCTTATGTGTGAAAAACCTGTGCATGTTAAATAGCAATCACGTTTTCCTTGTTCTTTAGTGTCAAAGCAGGAATTTTTAATAACACAATTATTATTCCTGAGATTCTTCTACTTTCCAGTTAGCTTGAAAGTAGTTTTTCATAAAGGAAGTACTCTGGCTTTCTGAACACCAACAAGAAATGTCCTTTAGTCTTTCCCTAACCAGATAGTTTACTCATGCTTTTCAGTGCTTTGAATTATTACTTTTTTTTTACTATAAGCCTACAGACACCTTTACTTAATAATTCTGATGGAATTTGATTTTTTGGGGGGCTGAATTTTACAGTATTTCAAAAGGTATGCTAATCCACTTGATCATCAGCTGAATAATGAAGAAATAAATACTTATGAAAACATAATTGAAATAATGTATAGTACTTGTTGAGAAATAAGCTAGTTTGAGTACCATAAAATGAAAAAAAGAGCCTGAAGTGAAGAAGTGTTGTTTTCATCCTTGTTTTTATGCTACCAATGATTTCCAAAGCCTCAAGCACTGTATTTGTGTGTGTATGCATGCAGTTAAGTTCTCCAAGAAAGTAATTACAAAATGTTAGAGAGATGTGAAAATATTTTAAATAAACTGTAATAGTGGTTGGATGTTATTAATATGGTCAGCACTCAAAACCTGTGGGTGTTTTTAATTCTGTAGGGGTTTGGAGGCATGTTATGGAGGGCAAAGCAGGACTGAGAGAGATGGAATGAGTTACTCCATTCCCTTGGAAGGTTTCCTGTGGTAACTTTTAAGAACATGACTGACACTCAGGAAGCTGTCGGCCCTTGGGCTCAGCTGCCTGTGCTGGCTGTACTGATGCACCTCTTGCAGCAATTGGGGATGTACTATACTAGAAAAGGAAGTACAGCAGAAAACTCAGTTCTTACTCTAGCTGTACAAAACAAAGTAATGTCTCTGTTAGCTCATAAATTCAAAAAGAACTTTATAGAAAATAGAAATGTAGAATTTTAATTACATGTTATTTTACTATTCATCATGGGGAAGATTGTGAAATGAAAACTTTATCTGTCCCACACAGAAAGCCAGCTGCACTTGGAGAGTTGTGAGCAGTCTGACTGTTTCAAAAACCTTATCTAGCAAAGCATATATTCAAGAAGTACAAGAAATAACTGAACTGGATAATGTATTTATGTGAATGTACTTTAATACTTTAGACAGAAACTGGTAAATAAGGGTGTGCCTGCAGTTACAGGACAAGATCAAAAATGGTAATGGGTCTTTTGGAGAGTATATCCCTGGGCTTTAGAGATAAAGGCAAGGTATTTTTTACTTTTAACACTGAAAATTTGTTTCATAAATTATATTTTTACTGTGTAACAATTTTATATTTTTCTATTCATATATTTAAATTTTAATTCTGCATTCAGTGTGTGGCATACAAAAATGTTTTCTGTATTACAATGGCAGCCTTAAATTGTTCTTCAGGATACTATTTGATTGGTAGTGTCCTGTCAAAATTAACAATATAATCAATTATTTCTGAGGGGAATTACTATAATATAATACTGCTTATAAGATTTTTAGAACTTCTTTTTCTGACATCTGAAATTCTTCTGTATTAAAATAGGTTTCCTCCATTTTTTGATGACAATCCATTTGGTATATATCAGAAGATTCTTGCTGGCAAAATAGATTTCCCAAGGCATTTGGATTTATATGTAAAGTAAGTCCATGAATCCCTCCTTTCCATTCTAAACACCTTCTGAGCACTGTTTTTAAAAAATCTTTTTAGACCTGTTTTCAGATTCTGATTTTCTGAAACATCATGTTGGAAAATATTTTATATTACATTTACACTTTTAGTCCAAATAAACTTATATTTTTGGTAGACTTAAAAGTGGTGATGCAGTTGCAAGATAATCTCTGACTCTCTTTTCTGTTTATTAGGGGATATTAAATGCTTTTCCACCTTGTGCAAGCCTCATTGACTTGTACTGTAAGAAGGTCAAGAGGAGAAATGAGATGATAGTCTGAGTAAAAATTAGGAGAGCAGGAAGAGAACACTAAACTGTTTCTATCTATAGATACATACCACTTAAATAACTCTCAGTGTAATTACTTGAGAGAACTCTGGTAGTTCAGAAGTTCTAGTGTAAAATCAACTTATATTTACTGGCAGGGGCCCAGTTCAATATGCAATATTGCATATGCATGATATGTGGGTTTAATTCTCAGTATTTGGCAATTGTTAAAGGTATATTGCAGATGAGATAGATTTTCTTTTTTTCCTATTTAAAAATTCCATAACTGAAATTATTTTTAGTAAACATTGAAACAGAGGAAATGCAAATATAAATGTAAAGTTTCTCCTAAGAACCTGAGATAACTGAGTGGATGAGTGAAGACAGGAAGTTATTCCTATGTTAATCATTCATGATGTTTTGATAGTGACCTTGAGAGGTACTTGCTTACTGTCACTACTGCGTGAAGAATTAAAAGTAAAAGTAACCATTTGAGAAAGACTGCTTGTTTGTTTGTTTTGCTTTTGTTGAGTTTTGTTTGTTTGTTTGTTGAGCTTCCACTCAATCATTGGGTGCAGTGAATGAAGCATGTCTTCATCCCCTTAGGCTCACTATGGGGAGACTAGTGTCTCACATTTTATCTCTTTGTAACAGTTTTCTCCTAGGAGCTCCACACTGTTTCCAGTTTAGTGTATTCTCATTGTCTGGTCTTCCTAATCCAATTGGTCTTGGAAAGAAAACTGATTATCACTTGTAGTGCTCTGTGTACTGAAGTATAATATTATGATCAGAAGCTGGAACACCTCAAATTAGGTTATCATCCTAACAACCCATCCAGTATAGTGAAAGTAGTTACAGAGACTTATATGGTCACCCTTGAGCCTCCTTTTATTCAGGCTAAACAATTCCAGCTTCCTCAGCTACTCTTTGTAGGACTTACCCTCCAGACCCTTCACCAGCTCCATTGCCCTCCTCTGGACATGCTCCAGCATCTTAAAGTGAGTGCCTCAGAACATCTCCTTTTTAAAGTGAGTGGCCCAGAGCTGGACACAGGAGCACGCTAGGTGTGGCCTCACCACTGGCAAGTAGAGGGGGGACAATCTCTGTTCTGTCCTGCTGGCCACACTACTTCTGTGGCTTCACTTGCTTTCTGCAGTGAGTTGTGAGCACAATGTCTTGGCTGTCAGCCCCTCTTCCTTCTCTTAAACCACAATATGCAGAACTGGGTAGTCTTCTAACATCTCTGCATCATTAGCTTAAAGCAAGTGCCAAGATAATTTTGCCCAAGGAAGGCAGCCTGCTTCTTACCTTCTATCCCATCTGTTTTCTCTCTCTCCTTCCAGTAAGTCAGTATTTCAGCCAGAAAGAAGGCTATCCTGGGTCCTAAATTCAGACTTTGTGTGATGTATCAGTGCTATACAGTGTTTTAATTCTCTGTTCTGAGGCAGCAAAACTGTTTCCCCTTCTGAGCTCTGAGAACACTTCTCTCCCTAGGCATATGTACTACTTGAGCTTATGGGCACTCAGGTTTTTTACTCACCTACTCCCTATCACCCTCCCATCCTTTTTTACTTTCTGAATTCGTACCACTTCTGCTTTCCCCCCTGCTGCATGAATGTCATTCTTTCTTACTGCTTTTTTCAACTTTTCCTTGCAAAGCCAGTTTTGGAAAACTCCAAAAGAAATGTCAATGTTACAACATTTTACTGATTGTTGGTCTGAAGAGACCTTCATGTAGAATTTGATTCTTCAAATACATACACCAGCATATCTATTGAATTTATTTTAACATAATTTTTAAATAATTTTTTAGAACCAATGTAATAAAGAAGTTCTAAACCATCTAATATTTGTTTCAATTCAATGGATATTTCAGTTACATGGTCCAATGCAGCAGTTATCATCTTTAGTGACAACACTGTATCACCAAATAAGCTCATCCCTTAACTGTTTTATGATGAATTTTTGAAGCAAACCAAGTGTTGTCTGGTTTTATGGGAATAGGAAAGTATCTTTGACCATGAACTCTGTGAATCTCTTTTTGGATTTCTGTATTTCTTTTCAGTCCTATTTCTGTTTTAAGTGTGCTTATAGTCATCCTTGTAGCCTCTTCCATAAGGAATGGTCATCTTTGTGAAGTAGAAAGGGATATTTCTGTGAAGGTGACTGTAAAAAGAGTTGGTCCCATGATTCAATCTAATTCAAATATTGATTGTCTGGAATAATCATGAGAGTTTTAAAATTGCTTTCTATGAGGTCTTTTTTATTTATCTGATAATTTAATTTTTTTTCCAGTTGAATTTTAGAATTGCAAATGTAAAATGCAACAGCTTTTTAAAGTATCTAAAGTCTAGAACATTCAGTTCATACGTTTTTTCTGCATGCACTTTCGTGATTTCAAGGATAGGTGACACAATGATATTTTTGTGAGGGATAGTAGACATTACAGGTGGGGATGGAGAGAGACAGGTGTGTCATTGTTATGTTTGTGTTCTTTCCTGTAAAGAAAACTGTTGACTTGTTTGTAACTTTTCATATTGTTCAAAATTGTAACTAGCCATGCTCTTTAATCTCTAGCACTATGTGTTGTCGTCTGTCAGGACTACTTGAGATTATAGGAATAAAGATGGTTAAACTTTTGTTCTTTCTTGTCATGGGCACTTTATGCAATTAGTCCAGAATGCCATTTTTCTAAAATCAAATAGCAAAATAACCTTTGAGATAAAATATAACTATTTATAGAAATAAAAAAACAGATTTTTTCCAGCTCATAAGTAATCAAGCTAATTACATTAATTATGATAGTTTTGGTTTATTTCATAGTTGTTTGCGGCTTAATATATGAAGTATTTTGCTATTAAAATGGAAGAGTTTTATGTCTCCAAACTTTCTTTAATCTTTTATAATTTTGATTTAGCTTTATGTAGAACTGTTCAATGAACCAGTTTCTTGGTCAGGCTTTTTGTTTTCAATGAAATTATAAATGTTACTGGTTTTAAGCATCTGACTAGCTCTTCCATGGTTTCCCTTGGTATTTAGCATAAAGATGAGGGTGCGGTTTTATCTGCTTTTTTAATATATATTAGTGTTGAGTTCTCACAAGCAGATTAGAGATTCATTTTGAGATTTGGAATGCCCAGCGAAATGCAAAAATACAAAGAGCTAAATGGTGCTATCTGGCAAGGGGCAGGGGAGGAGAGAGTTTTTTTTTCCTTTGTTTCCTGTAAGAGTCTAAAAGAAATCTGCAAGAATTCTGTTAAATTGTTTAATCATCATTATCCTAAAATATGGGGGAACAAATGGGTCAAAGGGAAGCATGTCTATCTTCCGTAACACTTGACAAATATAAATTGCTTCTGTTTAACAGAGAACATGTTTTCTTTACTTCAGAGACCTTATTAAGAAGTTGCTTGTGGTTGACAGAACAAGACGACTAGGAAATATGAAGGTAAAATCTTTGCTGTAACACAGAACAAGATTGAAAGAATTCTATAGGAAAGATATATATATATATATAGAGACCAACTCTTCATAGAGTTTTTGTTTTTATCAGTGTGAAACAGATACATTTTCCCACACATTACTTTGGTTAAGTGGTCCTAAATACAGAGTTTAAGCTGTGTATTTCTGTTTTTCTGAAAATCATTCTCCTATTTGGATTAATGCTATCCTTCATTATGATTTCCCTCTCTCCTCACCACCACCCCCACCACTACCCTGTTCTAGATTAGACCAGAAACATGGTCCTGTAGTACAGGGTGCCAGCTCATTTAATTCTCTTTTCTTGGGGAGGTGTTAACCCCAGAAGGAGCAATAATGAAATTGGAAGTTTAAAAATTATTTTTAGGAGTATAAGGATTGTTGTAGTACTGTGATACCTTGTTATTGTCTTGGAGGGGCTGATTAAACACAGTCAAAACTCTTCCACCAAGAAGAATTATTTACTCTAATAGGAAGAGTTTTATGAAGCCTATAGATGCTGAAATTAGGTTGTATAATCTTTCAGTACTTTAGAGACACCTAAAGTTTCTATTTCTCTGGCCAAGGGGTGTTAGAGGTTTGCTCTTTGGCCCAAAGCACATTGAATGGTAAGCATAGGTGAAGAAGGTAAAAGATGTACAATCATCCAGGATTTTCTTAACATATTGATATAAATGATTTAAGCAGCTGTGCAATGTTTTCTTTTGGAGCATTTTTATGGCACAAACTCAGACTAGTAAGAGAAGACAGGAAATAATGTTTTTCTTATCCTTCAGCATCCTTTGTAGTGTTTTTTCAGGGGGATTTCTTAAGCTGAAAATTTTTAAACTCATTTACTAGTGAAAACTTTTATATCTTTGGACAGTTATGAAGGAAAACAAGAACAAAAGAAAATCTTGACTTATTCAAACATGAGCTTTGGTAAATGTGTTTGGCTGTGCTTTGTGTCGTTTTGGGGGAATTTTTTAGTCTGTGGTTGCTTAGGTTTGTTTTGGGGTTTTCTCTACAATTTACTAAAATGCTTAAATCAAAACCCATTCTCATTGAGAGCAGATTCTGGGGTGGGAGCATTAGGTCAGACTTATGTCTGATCCTTTTCCATGATCATAATTGGTTTTAAAAGATGCAAATCCCACTGAACATTTTCTGGGTGAAACATTCACTCAAATCTGCTTTTGAGGGCACTAGATACTGTTATCCTTGATGCCTCATTGGATACGAGCATGGATAGTCTTACTCCACATAAATCTGAAAAAATCTAAATATTTGATAATGCTTTGTTTTGTGGAGCTGTACCTGGTATAATTTTGAGTGCTGTGCTGTGATCAGGCTTGAGACAGAGAACCAGCTGGTTTTCCCCAGTGCTTAATGCCTTCAAAACAAATCAGTGCTTTAAACAAGCTTAATCGTGAAAAAGAGACATTTTGATTTCTTACATACATAAATAAACAGGCACCTCAGAGAGAATAATCTCTACAAGGCAAATACACCTTTAACTGTATATCTAAAATGAAAACAAATTTTAATATATTTACTTTTGTAACAGTACTGAGAACCTCTTGCTGTCAGCATAAAATGTTTGTAATATTTGAAAAAAACTCTCTGCTTCCTAGACATTATTTTTATTTAAAACACCATCAACCCTCATTATTTTTTTTTTATAGGGAAAGAATTAAAAAGTATATCTGAATAAAAGGCATTATCTAAAATGCTGGAGAAAACAAAATAAATAGGACAGTAGTGAATGGTTTTGTGGTTACTTTAAAGCCTGTTTTTGATCTCCATTGTGTCAGAAGAATGCTAAAAAAACCCAAGCAAATCTCAATTCAAAAATAGTTGGATTTTATTGCTGAAACTCAGGACCTGCTAGGGAAATAACTAATGAATGAAATGAAAATGAAATGAAAATTAATTACTTTATCCTTAAGAATCTTTTAATTGTTATCACCTGAAAAAAAAGAAAAAAGGATAGACTGTTAGTCTGCTTCGATATCACAGTCCTTGCAATGAAATACATAGTTTGGCATACATGTAACTTAAAAAATAGTCATTTTGATTTCTTTTGTTAAAGAATGGAGCAGATGATGTGAAGAGACATCGATGGTTCAGGTCTATAGACTGGGATGCTGTACCTCAAAGGAGGCTAAAGGTACATTCTGCAAATACTGTATAGGACATCACAAGGAGAAATCATTGTTCATTTAAGATCTGTTGAAGGTTTGTTGGCTGTTGCATCTGTGTGTTTGTGTGTGTATAACCACGTTTCTATATGCACACTTAGTAATTAAATGCATATTTGCCTTTTTGCAATGCAGAGTTAATTGTATGAATGTCTGTTTTCATTTTTGTCTATAAATGAACTGTTTAAAAAAAAATCCCTGCTTTAGTTTGCTGAAGCTGATTAGTTAATAGTTAATGAGAAAATTTAGTTTAGGGTTTTGTAAGTGATTCCTTGTTGTAAGTGTTTTTTTATTTGGGGAGGTGAAAGAGATTGATAATTTGTTAGTGTGGGTTTTTTTGGTTTTGTTTATGGGTTTTTTTGTTTGTTTGTTTGTTCTTGTTTGGTTTTTTTTTGCCTTGTCCTTACATATACAGAAGTATTTTACTCTGGGTTTTAAATTTTTGTGCCAAGTTCAATTCAGGTAAATGTTTTAATAAAACGTAAAACATGTGGGAGTAGGAGGAATAGGGAAGGTGAAAGA
The DNA here is from genome assembly GCF_001522545.3 of Parus major. Classification (NCBI taxonomy): domain Eukaryota; kingdom Metazoa; phylum Chordata; class Aves; order Passeriformes; family Paridae; genus Parus; species Parus major. Next base: position 22,828,963 of record NC_031768.1, read on the forward strand.
GAAGGATTTATGAGCTTAATTCCAACACTTTTTAATAGCACTGAATTCTAGTATTGTATGATTCAGATGTTTCCAACAGCTATCAACACTGCAAAATGCTTTTTAAAATCCTTTGGAAATAAAGCTGTCTTATTTCTTTACTTCCTCAAAGTTCTAACATGTACAATTCCTTACAGCACTGGTTTTCTGTAGCAGAGGTTGGGTTACCATATGCAATCAATTAAGTACCAATTTGTTTTTATTTTCTTTGCATTAGTTTCTTGCACTTAAATTCCAGGATGATACCTTGAGTTCTTGCAAAAAGAAAAAAAAAAAAGAGGCAATATTAAAATGTTCTTGTTGTATTCTTGTAAAAAGCATCTAATACAAAGCTGTAGGTGACTTTTCTCTTTAAGAAAAATAAGTTTATAGTGTTCTAAGTGTGTGGGTTTGTTCCATTTTTAATCATTACTGCACCAAATTGATGTTTTATGTATATGCATTGTAACAAAGCCACATTTTTCTAGGTACTTACTATAAATTCTGTTTACTGAAACCTGCAAAGAACACAAACTGGATGATAACCTGTTTTTAAGTATATAAACTCTGAAGTTTATAACAACCAAAACAATAAAAAACAAGTAGTATTAAAAATGATTGTTAGATGCACAATTAAATGTCTCAGGTCCAAATATCCTATGTGTAGCATTTTTATTTAAAAAATTAATCAAAAAAGAGTCACTGTAGCATTCAGATTGTTATGAATACAAAAAAACTGTTCCTTAGTATTTGTGATGGTTGCATTAAGCTCTTAGAAGATGAGATGGTGCTTAATTAAACTCAAGAGCAGGAATGTGAAATGGATCAGAATTTTACAGAATAATCTATTTAATAGATTATTTCTAGAGGCAGCTATATTCTTCCGAATTTGTTTTCACAATTTCATACTGATGAAGAGATTGAAAATATGAAATAATGCACGCAATAATCCGTTTTCCCTGTAAAAGGAGTGAATTTGTCTATTGTATAAAAGATGCACTGATTCATGGTCCTAATAGGGTCTTAAAGAGCAAATCATATGAATAATAGCAATGGCTGAAAGAGAGGAAATAATTTTATTAATCATCCTTTCTCTCTTTTCTTTTGCTTTTTCTTTCTGTGTGTCACTTCCCCAAACTGTTTTTTCTGCCAAAATGCATGGAGAAAGGGTACCAGGCACTGCCCACAGGGGCGCGACAGTTCTCGGGGACAGAGCAGATTCTGCACATTTTCCTCAGCATCTGGGCAATATTACTGTGACTGCCAGACACAAAATTAGGACTCTGCTTTTGGCTGAAAGTTAGAAGTACTGTCTTACAGGGACCTGTCTTTCCTGTTGAAAACCTACTGTTGATAACATCATTTTGAAAAGCCCAGATGAATAGATAAGACCTCAGGAGCTAGTAGAAGCCAGACTTTGATCTTTTTGAGGATATGCAGAATAGCATTTTGCTGTGTTTTATAGTTCTGTCTGTGGTATAATTTTGAGCCAGTTCAGTGATCATCTGTAAAGTTTTCTCATTCTAAAGTCTTCTGTTGGACTCGGCATGATAGTTACGCTCTTAGCTGCTGAGGATAGAGGGATGAATGTCATTTGAGAGAGGAAAAGGGGTTTGCCCTTCATTAACACCTGCAATTAGTGAAATGTTCCTCAAAGAATCTTTATCTCATAGTCTGTGGCCGGAAGTGCAGAGTATTCTCAGTGTTAGATTTAAGACAAGTTAAAAGTAGGTACTGTGATGTTGATGAGCGGTACTAGAAATAGAAAGGATCCTCTGTGAAAACGAACGGAAAACTGATACTTCTCTTGGCACCTTCAAGTTTCATAAAAACAATCCATTTGAATTAAGCTGTTTTTAAAGCCATACTTGTGAAATGAGTTATGGTGAATTTCTTTACCTGCTTGAATTTCTTACTAGGTTAGGGCAAACCACAGTTGGTAGACAGAAATTTGTAATTTCAACCTCTTTAACAGCAATGAGTTTATTTGAAAACAGTGAAGAGGAGGCTTTTTTCCTTCAATATGGTAGCAGTTTCCCATGCTGCTGTGGAAATTCTTGTTGAAAAGAAGCTAGTGCTCAATAAAGTAGTTATTAAGTGTATTAATTATCTAAGTGTCTTTCAAGCCCATAATATTTAAGTGTAAAATTTACAAAGTGTGGGAATGTGTATGTGTTACTGCAAGCTTCTCTTTCTCATGCCATTCATTATTAGGGAAAAGGTGAACTGCAAATCTATACTCATTTGTTTAATAGATCTTTTACAGAACAGTATGATGGAGAGGAGCTCACTGGAAAACCTACTAACATTTTTGTTCTGCTTCTTCTGACTAGCCTCCCATAGTGCCCAAAGTATCCAATGATGGGGATACTTCCAATTTTGAAGCTTATCCTGAAGATGACTGGAACAAGACACCTCCAGTACCTCCTAAAGATCTAGAAATTTTCAAGAACTTCTGAGTGTAACACCTACACTGGACAAGGTGTGTCCAAATGTCAGAAGTGCTGTTGAAAACATTGCAGATCTGTGAGTGAGAACCATAAGCAGAAATTATATTTTCTGGTTCATAATGGGTTGAAGTGACAAAAATCACTTACCTCACAGGATTTGGTTTTCTACAGTGATGAACGTTTATTTGCATACAGATATTTAAGTCCTTCCGTCCTTAAAATTTTTTAAATAGTGTGTTAAAAAGAAATACCTAGATTGATTTGACAGATAAGAAAATGTGATCGTTTTTAACTGTAAGGTTTACTACCAAGAATGCAGACTCTAGAGGAATAAGATTGTCAGATTAATTCTGTACCCTGGATATTCTCTTTTATAAATGTGATAGGTTGATACTTGTTACTGAGTTCAAATAGTCCACCTTGAGTTTTGTGTTCTTTTTTTAGAAACTGGAAGGACGTTGAAGCGCTAAGAGCAAGTCTGAAGAACGTTTGAGTTCAGATATAAAGGAAGATATTTTTTTTTGTGGCTAAGTATGATACTGCATTCAGATATGTGTATTAGTCTGTAATAAATGTCAAAAAAGATGGAGGCAGGCAGGAATAATTTTTTGCTGTAAACATTTGACTTTAGTTTAGTAAATTGTAATAATGATAGTCTGCTCTGAAGTAGACTAACTAAAATGATATTTTTAGGATTATTTTTTTTAACTTATGGTTGAATTAAGTTTCCTGCTATTCCCAGATCCTTTTTGCATAGTTAACTCATAGACTTAATTTTATAAGTTTATACTAAACTTGTGTAATTAAAAGCACAAATTAGTATATATGTATATAATGAATACAGTACAACTAAAGCACAGTAATTGTGCAAAGATGTAAATTTTTGTACTTTGCAGAGTCTATGATTTTTATTTTTCAAATAATGTTTTACAAGAAGTTCTTTAGGAATAAAAGTCTTAAAAAAGGATAAATGAGTTTTTCATCATCTTATATACATTTTATAATTCTTTGTAAAAAACAAAAATAATTACGTTTTAAGAAAGATTTGTACCTAAAATTTCCAATGCCTCACACTTACAACCATAGTACTTGAAAGCAGAAAGACAAGGGTATGTTTTATTGTTGTTTAAGATGCATCTTAATGGCTAATTTATTAAATTCTGTTACAATTATGTCTCTTTGAAAACCAAAATTTTGAGTGATTATACACTGTATGAAATGAGATTCCTCACAAGAAAATTCACTGTAAACTTGCAAGTCAGTCCATCCTCATAAAAGGGCTTTAACTGGCTCTGACAAGTTGTTCCCTTGCAAGTTTGTCTTCTCCAAATATAAAGCATGAGCCATAACAGACTTTTTTCATTAGTGAAATACTTGCTGTTGAATGCTGAGCACTTCAGAATATCAGAGGGAAGACTGAATATATAGTACAGCCTTAGTTTGCTGCTCCTCCTTTTTTGAAAATTTCCTAGTCCCTGCTGCCAGCAATTTCATATGTGGAGTTCAAGCCTTAGATGCACAGTCTCTATTTTCATCCTGTGCTAACACCTTTCTAGCAGTTGGAGCACACTGTGTTTGGGAAGTATTTGCAATATTGCTTCATTTTACGGGGCACTAAATATCAGTATGTGCACATGTATGGATCTTTATATATTAATGCACAGAAGCATGAAGGTAGATTGAATACTAGGCAGAATCTCTTTTTTCAGTTTTTTTTTTTCCTGTTGCATATTGTGATACTTGTGTTAATATAAGGGATTTGATTTTGAAGTGCTTCGGTTACAAAAAGCAGTTGCATTCTTTAGGATATTGTGGGTTTAGATATCTTCCAGTGAAACTATAGTATTTAGACCAAATTTGTTTTTTCTCAGAGCACATCAGCTCTCTGGTGTTCTACTACTGTGACTTATGGTTCTACATATTACTGTTTTATTAGATCATACAGACAGTTTTTCCCAAAAACTACTCTCCACATTTTTGATCTGAAAGCAATAAGAAATGTAGGCTGAAGATTTGTTTTTCTAAACTAAACCCTGAATGCCTAAAAAGAAGACATTGTAGTGATTGTTACTGAAATTACCATATTTCTGATTTTATGGCAGATCAGTTACTGGAGTCTCCTTGTGAAAAAGTTATCTCAATTTGTTTTGTTTAGGCAGTACATAAGTGCTGTTGAGAACCTGTATCTTCTGGGGTATTATATTATTTCTTGATAAAGCAAGTCTTACTTCTCTGTATAACTCGTGGCAAAGATGGACAATGTGTAACAGAATCAGGATATTTCAAAATGATAATCTGGAATACCACAAAGCTGTCTTGATGTTATGCAGTTTGATGGCCCCAGCTGCCACTCAGTAAATATTGTGTAGGAATGTATAATGAAATACAGGACAATCCATAGGAAATTACAATTTTAACATACTTTAAGTTCCTTGTTCTCGTGGAAAAATTAATCTAGCCCACTATATTTGTATCTGTGAAATCAGTCATTCTAAATCAAATGGAAAAACTGAAACACATAAAACAGGGCTTACTTTGTGTAAGGAGGAGCAAACAGTTTGGGAGTTTTCGTAATGTGCAAGCTTAGGGTATTTTTTTGGACCTAATACTATAACATCAGTTTCTTATTTAAAAATTTACATACTGCAACAAGAAAGTATGCTAAATATAGGATTTTTCTTCAAATTTCAAAGCTGTTCTGTGTTGAAGTCTTCAGATCTGAGGAAATGAAGTTGAATTTGAGTAATTTGCCACAGTGGCGGTTAGAAGTTTTGAGTGCTTGAACAACTGGAGATAGTGGATTTTCTTTTCATGAATCTTATCCATTGCTGGCAGTGGATGAAGTGACACTCATTATGATGGAGACTAAGGAAGTGAATACAACGTTATTAATATTAATATTAATTGCCTTTACATTGTTTCCGAGCCATGTGTACATACACCTAACTACTGACCTCGTCAGCATGCTTTCTAGTACAGAACTGCTTTCAGATTTTTTTTTCATTAAAATACTGAACTAAAAAATAAAACCAAAACATTTTTGAAGCATTATTTTAAGTGATCAGTGATTTTCTCTACAGTCCTGGACTTACTGTGGTGTCATTACCTGGCTGTTTTATTTATTTGCACAAGTGAGTCTGCTTTAAGTCTTTACTGGGACTTCCTGGCCCGGTAATGTAGTTCTGTCTGAGTGCTCATGCAGGTAAACACTGCACTAGGAATTCTGGATTTGTGGATTTTTTAAGAAGACTAGAAGATTTTTTTTTTTTTAGCTCCTATTCAAGTAGGGTGTTCTCTGAGGTTCATTTTATTTTGATTCTTTCTGTTAGTGTGTACTTTTGCCTATAGACTGTTGCATAAGGACTGTTGTCTTGCAAGAGAGCCATAGGCCCTTGTTATTCTACATCAGTGAACAAGAATGTTAAACATTAAAAAACCAACCTTTATTTTTGAGTTTTAGATATATATATATATATATATATTTTTAATTGCCCAATCTGAGGTTTTAAGTGATAAACATGAATTGTAAACTCAATTGCCTTGTAACCAAATGATATAAATGCTTCATGATTTCAATGAAGAACATGCTGTAGATTTTCCTGTAAATTAGCTTGATCAATGAATATGTGTGCTACTGAGCTTTAACTAATGTGATCTTCCACTGTAGAAAGTCATTGTTATGGATCAAATATAGGTACTAAACTATGTTTAAATGGATTAACAGGGATTTTACAGTTTTGAAAGCAATGAAGATACGGCTGTTCCTCAGCCCATCTGCTTGCCATTCAGAAGAGTTGTGATGCAGTGCTTCCTATGCTATAGAAATATTTTTCAGCTTTCAATGACTGTAGCATGATTCCTTTTCGTACTGTACTGTGTACAGACTTCCCATGTTTTGCACTTTTCTATGGCAAACTTTGACTGCTTTATAAATACTCTGTTGTGTAGTGAGTAGTGATAGTAGTAGCAGGCATTTGTATGCTGCATAATCAGTTTGGACTGCTCGACTTGTGAGGTTCACTTAGGCTAATGTGTGTTGCTGGTTGCTTGTTGTAGCTCGCGTGTAAGTACTGTTCAAAGTTACAAAGTCAGCCCTCATTGCACAATGAAAAATCACTGTGATCTGTACATAAACCCTAATAAAACTTTATTGCTGTTTTATTTAATGTAATATCTGTCAAATCTGGATTCATTTAATAATAAACCTTTATATCTTTACAAATGTTTAAACCTAGTTTGCTTCCATTTATGCTGGGAGGAGATTGGGGTTCTTCATCCAAGAAAATGGTGAAGGGGGAGATGAGAGGAATAGAAAAACAATTTTTCCTTCTTTTCATGTTTTAAGCCTTTTCAGAGCAAGACACAAGTGTTGGAACAGATTTGAGATGGTGTCAAAGAAGCACCAAAAAGTACATTTTCAAAACCATTTCAGGTAGTGCACCAGTAATCAAAAGTGTTAATTTGGACTTCTTGTTAAACTTTGATTATATTACCCTAATTGCTTTGGCATTTTCACAACTTAATGACCTGAACACTGTCCAGAACACTCAGTTCAATCAGTTTCTTTAAGCACTAAAACATACTCTTACAATGTCACGAAAAATATTCTTACAGTGTCAGGCACTCCTCACCCTTTATTTCACCTTCCATCAAAACTTGAAAAGTTCATTTTTATCAAAATTTGTTTAGCTGTTCATGTTAAATTCCTTCTCTTGGGTCAAATGTATTTTATTTCTTACCCTCTAGGTACCATAATCTGGCGATAATTACATTGTCATAGAACTTACTGAATACAGTTTGGACTAGTTAAGGGCTCACTTTTTTAAGACAGAATATTTATTTTTTTCTGCCTGGCTTCATTCTAAATGTGCATTGGTGTTTTTCTCTTGTAAACTGCTATATCATGTGCTTTAAGAGACTGCTAATGGAAAGTGAAGGAACACTGCAATGAGTCCTGGCAAGCTTTTAGTCATGTCTTTGACATGAATCAAAAGGATTTTCAGTTAAAACACAGGAAATTTTTAAATGGTAACAAGGAAGAATTTTGTTTGGCATCTTGTTCATGCCCCAGCCATATGGCAGAGTTTTTGCTCATTTGTCCTGAGTGCTAGATATTTTTTGAATGCACATGTAACTCTTTATCTTTTCCAACAGAGGCCATTTAAAATGCACTTCTTCACTCATTCAGGGCAGGTAGGTTTTGTTGGACCACACTCACTACCCTCAAATCTCTCACTTCATGCTTTATTAGGCCTTTTTTTTTAGGACAAAACACTCCTAAAACAGCATTTGACAATAGCCCAGTGTTCTGTGACCCAGTGCTAACCAGTAAAGGTGTGATACTATAAGGAATGGTAGAAAGCAACTGGCACTGGTACATCTGGATCCTGCCCAGTACTTTGTGAATTCTTATATAATTCACCAGTTGAGCCCTTCTGTGTGCAGACTCCAGCTAGGTGCTTCAATCTCAGCTTCAAAATTCAAGCAGCTTTTCACAGGGGTAATAAAAGACTCTTCTGCTGCACTCAGTAGATGACTCCATTCTGTCTTCCATGACCTCTTTCTATCTACCCTTCAAAAAATCACCACATATGAGTGTATGTCAAGCTTTGTATTTATCTTTGAAACCAAAAACACTGTAAAATCTTAGCAAGATGTACAATTTTCTTTCTGTGTATCAAAATTCTTAATCCAGTTTTGTGCAATCGTATTTTAAACTATTGTTATGTGAAGAGTGCAGCAGTCAGTGGAGCTACTGTATCAACTTGGACTTACGGTAGGTTCATCTGATTCACTGCATTTCTTTCGATGCCAGTGAGTTGCTGGGGCAGTTGAGATCCTAACATCTCTTACTGCATCTGTAGTTGAGACCACTGAAGTCTCTGAGGAACTTACCAAAACTGATATGCAAACTTTAACACGAAACATGCAGGCCTGTCTTACTTCTAGTATGCAGACCTCTAAGGTGCCATGCAGGTGGTGTCTCTGCTGTACTGGTTTTTACATAATTGGAGTACAGATAGATACCTTAAAAAGTGTAGTCGGGTGTCAGGTTACATAACTAACCAACCTCAGACTTTTTTTAGTAGTTTGTTGTTTTTTTGTTTTATTTTTTAAATTCTTTTCTCCAGCATATTGTCCCAATTCTGGACTATTGTAATAAAGTAGGCAAATGAATAGGAGAAAAATATTTTGGGAAAACAAGCTTGAATTGGACTTTAATCCAAGAAGTAACTTGATATGCCTGACCCGTACATACTTGGAAATGCAGGTGTTCTGTCGCTAAATGTTGTAGAAAAAATGGTGCCTGTTTAGGTCTATGCTGGCTTTTAGGCTAAAATTTCTGGTTTTCTCAATATTTTTTCAAAAAAATAAAGTTTTGAGAGTCAGAGTTTATTTCAACTGTAGTTGGTAATCGGTCTAGTTTAGAGAATCCTTGATACTAAAATCCCTTGGTTGGAGAAGGACAGTGATTTACAATCAGGCTCTTAATTTTCTGCCCAAGTGTAATCTGTGCAGTGGAGGTGGTTGTGCTTTCAGTGCCAATGCTGTTGCAATTCACATGAAGAAAACAGCAGCTTGCTCAAACCTGCAGAGCCTAAACTTCAATCTTTTCACACTGAGGGACCAAGGCTCTTCTTGGAGCAGCTTTGTGAGAGTATAACTGAGCAGCTTAGTAAATATTAAGACTGAGGTATAGAAAAACTCAGAGCTTTACAATGGCAACTCTTCAGAGGCTGAACATTAGGGGGTTCAGTTTTTGATTTGGAACACGAAAGTAAAATATGCTGTGCTGTTATGTGCTTCTGAAATTTGGTGAACAAATGCCAAAAATATGAAGTGTTTCAAATCGTTTAATATCTAGTAGCTTCTTTGGCCTGCTTTTATTTTCTCAGTTACAAAGTTGTAGTTGAATTCAGGACCCTTTTCTAATCAAGATGCTTGTGAAGCACCATTTAAGTGAAACAGTGCTGCTAGGTTGTGTTAATATAGCAAATAAAACATTCACAAGTGGCATGTCTTCCATTTGTACTGGTAACCAGTTTTCTTTGATGCATGTTAACTAGATGGGTTAACATTCTGTTCATAGTTTTTGGTCAAGCTTTTACCCATTCTGCTAGCAGGTTTTGCAAAAAAATAAGCACATAAGTAAACAGAAGAAGGTTGGTTTTTTTCCTGTTAATAAAGCTGAGCTGTGAGATGATATGTAAATGCATTATCAAGGAACAGCAATCTTATGTAAATGCATTATCCAGGAGAAGCAACCTGTTCAGATTAATAAATTCCTTCTTTGAATGAATTCAGATTTAGGTTTTTTTTTTTATTTTTCTTACTGGCCTGTGAGTTAAAGCAGTGCTGCAGTCCTGTGCTGTGGCACTTGCTCCTCCTGCCACTCTGCCATCATCCATGTAGCAGCAGTAAGTGAGCCTGCTAGCCCAGCTGATTTGTCAGAAATGTCTCCCTGCTGGGACCTGAACTCTGAATCAAAAGCACCACTTCCACCTAGTTTATCTGAAAAGTTTTCAAAAGCTGAGTGTGGCTGAAATCTTTCAATTCTCTGCCACCAGGGAGCAAGACTATTGCAATGTTCTGTAAAATAAAACAAAATTCTAACAGCGCATTTTGAACCTATTTTCAAATATTTACATAAATCTCCTGTGATTCATGTAATCCTCAGCAGAATCTTGATGATGGAAAAAGGAGAGTGTGGTGGTGAATCACTTAAGCAAATGTTGTTAAGGACTGAATCCTTACTTTAATATCACCATCTGGCTATTGAGGAAAGGAAGATTTAAATTAATTATAATAATTAATAATTATTTTGAAAAATATTTTCTAGGCAGTCTGTTAGAACATGAGTGACCTTACCTTTGAGTCAGGTTTTTTGCTTACCCTTGGTTTTGGATTTTGAAAACATCTGGAGTCTGCTGTAGAGACTAGATTCTGCTAGTGATTTTCCATTTTATTTTTGTTTCTATATGGCTGGTGATTATTTATATGCAAAATATGGTACATTTGAAATTATGTTTAATTTGTTAAAAATTTTAATTAATACACGGGCAACAAAATAACAATAGACGGTGCATTCAGTTTAAGATATTTAACCATATCAGAGCTTTGGATGCAAAATATTTTAAGGTTGGAAATAGAGTAATACTGTCTAAATAAACAAGTATCATGAAGGTGGTCTGATTTCAGTTCTTCAGCTGGGGATTAACAGAGCTATTGGATGAGGAATAAAAAGAGGAAGTTTTCTTCAATTCCTGTCTTCCAACCTGTCAGTAATTACATAGTTTAAAAAGTATAGTTATGGCAGTAGTCAGTATTCAAGACTGAATATGTACAGGGCATTTCTCAGAACTGCAGTCTGGTTTGTGGTGATGCCTAGCAGCTTGTTGTCTGTTCTGTATCAGGTTTTACTGGGTTGCTTTCATGTTGGGAGTCACCTCCTGAGAACAGATTGTTGGTTGTTGTCACTCTAAATGCCTTTTGTATCACTTTGAAGTGTAAGTCTTTGATAGAAGTATAAAATCTCACTTATTACCCCAAGACCAAGGTTCACCTTCATAGAAAAGGAGCAGCTGAGTTAACGATATTAACCCTATCTTCTTTTTTGTTACAGTACCTTCTTGGAATATTGAATGGTTTGAAGTTTGACATGTGATGTCACATTTCTTAAACAAAGGAGGCTTTGCAGCTTTAAAAGATGGAGCTTTTTACCGATTTAGTTCTACTTATGTGACATCAGTTTATGGAAGTTGCCAACACAAGACAGTTATCAGCTTCTGAGTTTGTTGCAGAGTAAAAATCTTTTTGTAGGTCATGTTTACCAAAGGATGGGACTCATTAAGATAACTTACCAGTCTAGGAAACAAACTTCCATTGGGCTTGTGACAAGCAAGATTTTTTATATTTCCAAGTATAAAATAAGAAGATTGATAAAAACATGATTATTTTTGTTGATGTAGTTAAATATTAAAACTTAATTGACTTTCTTACCATGCCAGTGCCAAAGTCATGAGCAGTACTGAAAGTTACTTAATTTTTGTGATCTATGTGCTAGATTTTCTGTTTTCAAACTGTCAAAAAGAATAGTAATTATAGCAATAGAAATAGCAATAAAAAAATGCAAATGAGGGGCCATTTACCTTGTATTGTCCTTAAGCTTCTAGTGTATTCTGTACGTTGAGTTGAGATGTCATCCTACTTGAAATAATTAATTCCATAGGTTTTCTCTCTCTCTAAATCTCTTTAGTTGATCTGAGATTGGCATAACTTCAAGCAAATAGAAGCAGAAAATCTGCAAGAAGAATATAGAAACATTCAATGACATTTAGGACATATGTTTTCCAAAAGTGTGAGGGTTTTGTTGGGTTTTGGTTTCTTTTCTCTGCATAGGGCCATATAGCATATGATATATTGGAAACTAAAACAAAAGCCACCCTGAGACACAGCTTTGAGTTACAGTTTAGTTTCATAGATTTCCAATAAAATTCTTGCATTTACTTTTCTTAGCCTGTTCCCCTTAAAGGCATCAATAGCTGTATTTTCCTGTAATGTTTTGCAAGTGCTTGTTTCATGTTTGTTTCCCTGTTGCCCCAAGGGTGACATTGAGTGGAGTCTCTTCTATTTATTCTATTGAAAAATTCCTGATCCTGTTTTTTCTCACGATGTTATGAGCAATAGCAGCAATGCCTTACAGATTGAAACACTGAATTTCCATGAATGACAATGAATGAGGAGACAAAAGAGACAGAACACATCATATTAGAGTATTTAAAAGGATTTCCAGTCACATGATTAAATCAAATGGTTTTCAAACAAGGCCCTAAAAAGATACAAAGCTTAAGGAACAAATAAAATTTCTCTTATTAATGTCAATAGTTCCATTTTCCCAATTTATCTCTATAATTTATTAGTTTGCATGTTTTGAATAGTGGGAATTTTAGTAGGGTTGTATGTAAGTGTCTGGAAAAGGAGGGTGTCTGGGTAATGTGAAAACCTTACCTTCTATAAAATGCTCAAATAGAAATGCAACACTGCAGAACAAATGTTTACCTGAAGCAAGAAGGAGGAAAAAATATATCTGCATTGTATTTATTGCCTGGTATCACTACAGCAAATTTAGTGTCTCTTTCTTTGCTTGGTTCAATGTTTTCTAATTGGAAAAAGGACTATGTGAAATAGAAATCTTTAGTACTTATTTTCTTTGATACTGTATCCCCTTCTGTGAGAATAAAACCAAAACCAACTGAAAAATCTCCACCACCCATGAAGTAGTTGATTTAAGGCAGATGCAGTTTCAAGGGGTGGAGGGAGTAATTGAAACTAAAGAACAGCAATGTCCTAGGAATGGGAGAGGAAGTGTTACATCCTTGGGTTTGGAAGTTTTCTGTCAGAATCTTGTGCACGTACCTTATGTTACACCAGAGGAGCTCAGGACTTCAAGGATCAAATTAGGTGGATTAATTTGAAGCAGGGGAAGGAAATACTTAGGAAAGTTTTGACTTTCACTTAACCATCGCACAGAAGCACAGGATGGTTGAGGTTGGAAATAATCTCCAGAGGTCAGCTGGCCCAATGCCCCTGCTCAGGCAGAGCCATCTAGAGACAAAACAACAAAACAATATTTTCTATTCATCTTAAGTGACATTCTTAGAACTGTCCTCAAAAGCTGAAAAAATAAAATATATGCTGGTTTGGTTTGTTTTGTTTTGTTTTTTTGTATTTCAATGAAAAATAAAACATTCATTTTTAGATCTTTTTTTCATTTTAAAGTTTTCTAAAAAGTGACCAATAACAAGTTTTAGTAATAGAATTCATTGTTCTTGCAACTTAAACTTTAGTGAAGTTGAAATTACAAAATTATGAATTTTGTTCAGTTCCTTGTCTTATCAAATGCTACAGAAGAACTATTTAACCTCTCTGGACTTACTAGAGGTCTGAAGTTGTGAAAAGGACCATGTGTTGGTGTCAGTTGCTGCATGCTGGTTGCTCATGGCAAGTAAATCCTCGTTAAAGGTGGTGCTGGATTTTCTATCTATAGACAGCTTTGAATTTTCATTTGGAAGAAAACTTACTTTGTTGGTCAACAAATTCATGGTAAAAAATTGTTACCTCAGTGACTTCTGTGTGTAGAACCACAGTTTCCAGTAGTTAATAAATCTTTTTAGCTCAAAGGTGTTCTAAATATCCATGCCATTCAACCTCTATCTTCTCAGGTGTGAAAGCTAGTGTGGCCTTTCTGTGGATTGCAGAAGCAGGTTGAAGTTAATGCAGGACAGTTCTTTGCAGGCTGAGGGAGAAAAACCAGTGTGCTCACAAGTTGCAGGGTGTGTACTGAATTCCAAGAGTGATGCTCACTGCATAAAACAAACCTCTATCAGATAGAGAAGTTTCACGAGAAACTTAACTTGTAGCCAGTTCTTTCTATCAGGATATGACAAGCTGACAGAACCACATCTTGTGGCATTGTGCTTGCATTTCTACCAGACGTTGTCTGATTAGTAAATGCTGATCCTACATGGCTGGCTGGAGTGTGGGAAGGGAATCTGTCTCCACAAAAAAGCCCATGCAGGAATCACGAGCCCAAGCATGATCCCGTTTGGCATGCCAGCCAAAATTTATCACAGGCAGATGGGAACAAAGCACAGCAAGACCTCTTGGAGAAGATGTTTGGATCAGAGAAGGCGTTCAGGACAAAGGCTTGGAGCAGCCTCCCATCTGTTCCTGGGGCTGGGTGACAGAGTTGTGCCATAGGTCTAAAGATGCACACTTGCCTGCTCCCACCTGGTTTTATTCAAGCACCCCAAATGTACAACTTCCATATTGCTCATGCAGGGGGCCTCATGTCGACAAAAGAATTCCCTTTAATAATCTGGCTTTTGCTAGTGCACAGAGTACATCATCTTTTCTCCTCCTCTGAAAACTCTGCCATGGGAATTGGCCTGGAATACATGTAATTGAAAACAGAGGGGAAACTGATGCCATGTCCAAGTCATGCCTTTTTTTGTGATATACTCCTCATTTACTTAAGCATCATTTTATGTGCATACATTAGTAACACCATATATTTTTAAATCCCCCTCTTTTTAAATACCATAAAATAGTTTAATAAATTGTTTCAAAGTCAAGAAATAGTTTTCCACTGTTAATTAACAGAGCCTGAGTTGTTCTTTGTCCTTTCGGTGACAGAAGTATAGAGGAAGAATTGTTCTCCCTCTAAATAAAAAAAAAAAAATTAAAAAGTAATAAAACAACCACAGAAGTACTTTTAAAATATACTCTGGAGTCATATTTATTTTTAAACAATAGTAAATCATTTAATTGTTTCAACTAGGCTTAGTTCCAAGCAGTTCTAAATTTGGAGCTGAAAGAATTGATCTTAAAAGGATGTGCAGGAAAACAAAACTTGCTTCCTCTTTCATTTCCTGTTTGAATTGATGGGAATTTAGGCTCTTCTTTAGTTTATTTAGCATGCATTTCTCCCCCATGAACTGCTCTAGTCAAGGATCACAGAATGTCCTTTTCCCACAAGCAAAGCGTGAATTTATAATCCAGTGTGTACATTTTTTTTTTTTCTTTAAAAATAAGCCTATTAAAAACAGAAGCATTAAAAACATTTCAGTGGTTTTGTACTACTGGGTACAGAAGCGATTCCACTTCAAGCTTGCAGTGTGTGGAATATGTTACACATTGCCCTCTAATGCTGCTGATCACAGTGTTAGAAGTGTAATACAAAACAGTAAAATCACAGCAAGACAACAGGAACATCAGCTGACACACACCAAGTGCTCTGGTTCTTCCCAATGGACCTTATTCAAAAAGGAGGGATTTAAGTAGCTCAGGAGATGGAAACTGTCCCAAGAATTTAAGTAAATGGCCAGGGAGCTTCAAAATGTCCTTTGACAAAAGGAGTGTCCACAGATCTCTGGAGGGGCTGTGTCTGCTTGCTTGGGGCATCGCAGACTTAAGACATTAAATGTGGACTTGGAGTATAGGGACTCTCAAGAGTTTTGAGACTTCAATCCTGAGACTTTTTATTCTGTTCTTGTGAGTCTGAAAAACTTCACAGAATTCAAATACATAGTTTATGATAGTTATGTCTGCAAATACAACATCACTGAATCATTGAGAGAAATAATACAAAACATAGTTAATTTAACTGGGAAGCATGTCATGGGACTATCTTATAAAACATGGGTAATTTTGTTTTTCTTTGGTCTTTGGGGGTTTTATTTTTCTTTTTTTTTTTTTTTTTTTTTTTTTTTTTTTTTCCCTGGTATTTTCCAAGAAGTTCTAGCCTAGAGTAGCACTTTTAGGTTTATCCAGATGAAACCTATTCAACTGTTTAACTGAGTAGACATTAAGGATTCCCTATTCAGGTCAAGATCAGAAAAGTAGTTCTGTTGTAATTTAAGAAGTCTGTGATTTTGCTATGCTCTGCTATCCTTTTAGGTTGCCTTTACTCACTGAAAAATAGTTTTGTCATCACATTAATGGCTATAACTTTGGCTAATACTTGAACATGGTCATAAGATGGAAAGATTATTTCTCCTGTCATAGTTTAGGAGTTTCCAAACACTTAAAGAACATCGGTTTCTCCATATGTCTGAAAGTCTGTTTCCCTTAATCATAACAGGTTAACATCATAATGTTTCTGTTTTAATTAAATGTAACCATGATAATTAAATTGAATGTATAAGTCAGGCATTTTGAAGGAAAAAAAGTATGGTGCATGGGCTAGCAGCAGAGAATGAACAAAAAGAAACCAAAACCAAAGTCAAAATATCTATTTTTTTTTTGCTTCAAATAGTCTCACAGAGAAGTAGCTGGGAGAGAAGTCAAGGACAAAGTGATTCAAGTGATTTGATTCATGAGAATGCTTCAACACATGACTTCACAGACAAGAAAAACTTTTAGTAATAGACCAAAATATTTTCAGATCCAATTCCCATATGGAGTCTTTAAAAGGTGAGATTCAAGAGGCTGGAAATGTGTCATCTTCACGTACAACAAGTGTGCCACAATCCAGGAAAAAACTTCTGCAAACCTGTCACATTATGATCTTTCCATAGTATCCTATAGATACATCCAAATAGTGGGAGAAACTCTGAAGGCCTGCAGTACATGGGATTTTTGATTGTTGTCTGACACCAGTGAAGGGACCCTGGCACCCTGAGTCACCTATTTCAGCCTGAGATGAGGCTTAGTACCTTCCAAGTGGTTATCCAGCAAAGTCTCTGTAACTGACCTTCTGGGGTCAAATTAGTCCTTAAATTAGTACAATGACTACTTAAAATTCTTTGTTACTTTTATCTCTGTGAGTGTGGTGGAGGTGTGAAAGCATCCTGGCGTGCAACATGCAGATCCAAACAGCTGCACATCTCTTCTGCCTCTCCACAGCCTTTCTGTAACAACAGCATAAACACGGGAGTCAAAATGAGGAGTGGTCTTTTTCCACTCTTCACTGTGTTTCAGTAAGTCTGTAAGCACAGTCCAAGGGGAAGAAAGGAAAAAGAGCTTGTGGAGTAGAGCCTGTGGTCTGGGGTTTGCACTAAGAAGTTAAGTGACAGCCAGAGAGTGAAAACAGAGCTCTGACAGCTCATGGGGGAAAGAGGTAAGATCTGAAAGAGTAACAGGACAGGAAAGGAAAGTTGTCACACAGCCAAAATTAATTAAAAAAGGAATGAGGCTGAAAGGACCTGAATGGAGAGATTTCATTTGCCTTACATCTTCACTAGGATGAAAAAGCAGCCTCCTTAAAAAATAAAAATATTTGAGGGTTTTTAGCATGTTGCTCTCTAGGAACAGGCTCATTCTTACAGCCTAGGTCAGTCAGCAGAAAAATCCCCTTCTCCCGAGAGGACTGTGGAGTGAGAACAGACCTGTCTCACCTTAAGCAGCTTTGCAGAGCTGCAGTCCTATTCACTGCACAGGGCTCTGCTCCCGGTGGCTGCTGCCATCATTTCAGCAAAGCTCATTGCCCTGCTGGGAAGCCCTGAGTTTTGCTTTGGAGGCTGTAAATACACAAGTTTTTTTGTCCTCTCCTTGCAGTCCTTTCTCTTTTTTTAAATTTTTTTTCTATATTTTTAATTTTTTTTCTATTTTTTTTTTCTTTTGGTGAATACTAGTCTATTATATTGTGAGTTACTTAAATAAACTTACCTATTACTGTAGTTTTGGGTGAAATAGTATGGATTTTAAACTGGAATAGTGGGGAGGAACTTACTTGCCTTTCTTGGGCTTAGGTAGGCAGACACATTCACAAGATGCCTCAGTCTGAGTGAAAACCTCAAATCCTCTCTTACAGATTGGCACAGGCAACTACAAAAACACAGAAAAACACAATCTCCCAATTAACTTATTTTTTGTAAGATAATGGTTACTTAACAAGAATATAAAAAGAAAACAGAAGCCCAAAGACCACTGTTTACTTTCCCATCCCTGGCCATGCTTTTTCTTGAAGCTAGGTGATGCTATAGGGGCAAGGATCAAGTATGGATGGGGTTTTGCAGGCTAGTAAGCAGTAGCATCCCATCCTCAAGCCAGATGTTATTGCTGTGCAAGGTAAACCAGTCTTACTGGGAAGCACACATCCCTTCTCTCTCAACATCCTACCTACCTTTGTTGTAGTAATAATTTGTAGTTGAACACTAATGAACTTGCTCTCTTTCTGTTCCTGAACCAGTAGGATGGAAGACCTTGGAAATACTGTGTGTCCCTGTCTTTGCTTATCGAATTTCTCTTGTTCCTTTCTTTCCTGAGGAAATTGAAAGGATAAGGAATAAATAATGAAAACCAGATTAGTTTTGTAATCATATAACAATCAAGTAAATAAACAAAATGCAAACAGCTCTAATAATTACAGCTGTGTTGCCAAGCCCTGGCAGTCTGTCTTAACGAGTTTGACTGTCTCCATCCAGCTGAGTTTGCAGACAATGCTCATGGAAAGGGGGCTTGCTTGCCTCTCTGCTCTTCCACACTTAACAGCTTCCAAGAGGAAAGGAAAAGCAGGATACCAGCACAAATCCCATTTCCTTGCTCTCCATGTATTTTTAATCCTCTCCCAAAGCAGGAGCAAACAGCTGTGAGAGGAGTGTGAATCATTTGCTCTCAGTTGTATGTTGAAGAGCTGCTGTGCCCTTTCATGGCCATGAACACAGTGGTGATTAGCAGTTACATGCAACAATTCTGGGACAGCTGCAGGTCTTGGAGTGCTGCAAGTGATACAAATGAGATTGGCCAAAGCCCCTTTTATCACAAGGCATTCTCCAGCTCAGGGGTTTACACTTGTATTTTGTTACAAAGGCTTTGGCCAAACTCCTTTCTTCCCCAAGGAAACTCAGCACATCTCCCTCACCCATCACAAAGTCCAAATCAGAATCACATTTCTGGACAATGAGCTGGTCTCCTGGCCCAGGCCCAGCTCCTAGGTCTGACTGGGGAAGCATATAACAGCCTTGAAATCTGCCCTGAACACACTGTGGAGCAAGACAGAGAGGAAAATGCCTCCTGCCTATCCAAAAATGTCACAGCAGTAAGGGGAGATGGATGAGCCAGAGCTGGATGGAGCTCTTGATGGTGCCAGAGTTAAAGGAAACATAGCTCTTCTCCCACTCCTCAAATATCTGCTACATTGATTTTGCCTGATTTTCCTCTAGAACAAGAAATTTAGGAGGTGAAAACTGAGATCATTTGCTGATAGAGCAAAAACATATGTTAACCTTGAGTGCTATCATGTTTGCCTACAGCAGCCAATAAACTTCCATTTCTGCTCCACAATATCCCTGGGCGATACTTGGATCAGCAGGAAAAATCTAGGGCAGTTCTCTGTGGAGAACAGGGATTTGCTGGTGTGAATCAGAAGGGTGGCTGCTCTTGCTCGGCTGTCAGGTCCCTTGAAATGCAGGTCATCTGTTTCTCTTGCTTGGTGAATAAGCTGTGCATGGTCAGTGCTGCTCATGGAGGGAAGGAAACTCTAATAAATCAATAGTCAGGAAGTGGACTTGCAGAGGATGCAGATGGCAAACCACTGTCTTCTCAGAGTTATTTTTAGTGACAATATTGGTAGGGTTTTTTTGGTGTATGCAATGATTCTGTCACTGCACAGAAGTTATGTGTTGTGAAAGAGAACATTCTGCTAAACAAAATCTTGGGGTTTTTTTCAATTTGAAATTGTCTGTGCAATCCTGTATGTGTAAGGATTAAAACTGAGAGTTAGTTACTTTTAGAAAATAGCAAAAAGAAAAATCTTCATTTAGGGTATCTCTGACAGTCATGCCAGGTGACCCTCTCTCAAATTTGAAGGGTGAACTCTTCAAGGACCAAGGCAATCTGTGTGAGAGAATGGCAGACAGCTTAAAACTTGCATTGATAATTATTTTTTTCTATATCTGTTCCTCAATCTTACCTCTAAATGACCTGAGATGGTATTAATTTTTCTGAAGCCTGTGGCCAGGGACATGGATAGTCCCCTAAGTATCTCTAATCAGAAATGTTTGTAATTGATATCTGTTTGTGTACTTTTGGCTATTGAGAAAGTAGAGCAGAGAGACATCTACTAAATTATTTTGATTAAATCCTGGATACTGTGTTCTAAATGGAAACTCAAACATTTTGCAGGAAGTCTTTGATATCTAACAAATCACCAATGATGTAAGTAGGATTTTCTACCTAATATTCTTATGGGTATGTAGTTGTTACTCATTGAAGGTTCTTTAAATACATCTCAACAGGAGTGCTGACAGCTGTGGATTCAGGAATAAAGAATGATGTTACTATTCAGGAGATCCAACTGAATCTGGAAGCTTTCCTTCCAATTTACTGTAATTATGTCACTGGAAGTGGTGCTGTTAAATATTTTAAGGGTCACTGAGAGAGAATTTAATTATATCATGCTCAAATTCTTTTGCTTTCCATGCATAAAGTATTAAGTGTTAAAATCCATGGACTGATTAGTAGAAAAATGAAGATTAATGTCTTATACTGTAAAGAGAAGGAAATCTGCCCATTGTTAGCAAAAAATGAACCCTGAGAAACTAGGCAGCTATAATCCTTTCATGGGAAGGACTAGGATAATAGAATATGACATTTGGCTTTATTAATGAAAAAAATCTTATGAAATAAAAGTCAGATGATTGATCACTTCAGGGAGATATCATGTAGGCACTCGCTGCCTTCACAATTCTCACTGTACACTTTCCATGCACAGTTCACTGTGGAGGGGGATGACTAGAAACAGCTGCCTTGCCTCAGATATTCCAGATAGCAGCTTGTCAAAACAATCTGCTGGTGAGCAGGGAACTTGTTGTGACTAAGTAATTCTTAGTGGATGTTTCATCAATCTGTGTAATTTTCAAAGCTCTGCTTCCTTCAGGATTTTCTATGAGTCATGGGCAAGAGTCATAAAAGACAGATAATCTTAATGTTATTTGCCATTATGGATTATTGCTACTCTGCCCCTAACACACAATTTTACATTCTGTATATCTGTGCATATGAGTTTTGTAGTGTTCAATGCAGATGAGTTTACTGTGTGACCAGACCTCTTGAATGTGAGTCATGCAAATAATTAATAAAAGTATTTTTTACCCAGAAATCTCAGTGCCCTGGCTATTACAAATGGCAGTAGTAAGGGAAAACTGATGTGAAAAATTAAATTACTTGCCAGGGTCACTTAAATGGTCAAATTCAGCCTTCCATCCAAGCCTCCAGACCTTCAAATCCTCTTTTGTCTCTAACTGATCCATTGGTATTATCAATGATGCAGGAGAAAAGCAGAAAAAACAGGCACCATGTAGTTTGTGCTCATATCCAACTATGTTAAAATGAAAAGCAAAAAATATGATGGAGTTGAGTTAATAAAGACTTCAGGACAGCTGAGATAACTCTCCTAGGGCAGCCTTCTAAAAAGGTACTCTGCAGCAGTAACATTATTTTGTTTTTTTTTAAAGTAAAGACAAATTCATTGCATTTATAGTCTGTCTAAAAACAGAACTCAAAAGATTGGGGTGAACACACACTGGATTTTTTTCTCACTTACAGAAAAACAAATACAAACTTGTAGTGTTCCTTGACTTTTTATAACTATGCATTTGATTATAAAGTATTATTGAGAAAAAGAATGTTTGAGTTTAATAGAAATATTATTGGGGTTTTTTTTTAAATAACTGTGAAATTACACATCTTCATAATCCTGAATGTTTTTTCAGTATCAACCTGCCATTGTTTTTTATAATGCTGTGATTAATAAGTATTTCATCAACTCCCCACAGCTTTGTACTTACAGTATTTTATCCAAGCCACATGATGAAAATGTTTATCATTTGGATGAAATAATGAAAATGACCTTATTAAATTTCCTCATGTATTGCTGCCAAAGTCCATAACAATAATGAATATAAATACAAACTCAGAATATTTTAGCCAAGACTTTGTAATGAAAAAGCATCAAAGACATTATGTTCAGCTGTGTAATTGCTTTGTAAGACTCTAAGACAGAAAAGCTGGTTGGAAACAGAAATAGTTCAATTTGCCTCATTTGGGTGTATGTTTACACAGTGAAGTATTCTTGGTTTGTACATTAAAATTGTGCAAGAGTATAAAGATACCCCCCAGAGTCCATATATAAGGGCATAATACTGCAACATCGTATAGAATAGAGCCACAGAGATTTTTTTTTCAGAAATAAAAATCTCTAGTTCTAAAAACAGAATACCCTTCAAAAATACCAAACTGGAACAATGGCTGTGGCCATTTCCTTGTTTACCCCCTAAAAAGCACTATTCACTCATGCAAATCAATGTGCCCATTTATATATCCACACAAACCTCTACTCTTTCCTGGTATTTGTGTGTCAGACACTTAAACCTGTTTTAGCTGCTCTGTTTGAGACTGTCTGCAGAGGAAGAAAACAGGAGCTGTGGGAAGCAACCCACCAGTGACCTATTGGGTTTCACTGAAACTGCTGTGTGGGATTAAGCAGAGAGATTGCAAGTAAAAGGAGAATGGAAAAATCTATGCATCTTTGTGTCCTGAGGCAATGTCTGACAGATAATTAAAGCCTTCTTAGTCCCGTATATGCAGTGTTGTATCAGCTGAGAACCGAGATTTTGCTGCTGAGTTGGAGCTCCAGGATCACCTGGCTGCTAAGAGGACATGAGAATTGCTGGTGTTCCCAGCTGACTTGATAACAGCAGCCCTGGTGCCTTCTGCTATTGCCTTGGTTTCACAATAAATATGTAGTTGGTGGGTGGGTGTTTCCAGACAGCAGTGTCTACAAAGCTGTGTTTAGCAACAGTCATGGAGCTGTAAAAATAACCATGCCAGACTTTCCCAAAATCTCTCCTTCCCTTGCACTGAAAGGCAAAATATATTGCTTGAACTTCCTACACCCTGGACATAATTTTTTTTTAATATTTTTTAATCTCACACATCTTACTTTCCTTTCACCCCCTTTCCATCCAGAAAATGCTGGATGCGTAAAAAATATTTTGGGCAAAGACCTGGGTGTTGGTAAGTCTGGAAATAAATATCACAATCCTGTCATGTCCTCTCTGGCCTTTATTAGTGCAAAGATGGCCTCATATCCCTTGTTTGGTTTTCCCATCTTTGTCACTATCAGCTCAGCTACAGTTTCTGGTGGCTCATAACATATGTTAAAAATATTTTTCTTTTGATATTTCCTTTCAGGAAAGGGAATGAAATCTAGTGATCAATGAGGATGAAGTGGGCAAGCTTCCATCCCTAGTCCTGCACTTCCTGTCATGCCATTCACTTTTCTTGTTTCCACATCCTCAAAGGGTTTTTTTTTTCTTTTTTCTAATGAAATTTCACTTCCCTTTCTCTTCCATCTCTTTGTTTCACTTTCTTCCCAGATTTTAGGGATTTCCATGGGAATAATTTTGGCAAGTTTTGGTCCTGTTCACTGCACCTCATTTCATCTCAGTGCATTTGGTCACAGTGACTCCAAATTTTCTGTTTTTTTAAATTTCATTTTTGCTTGACCATATCTTCTCTCCAGTGTGTTGCTTCAACTCTGTCCTCCAATTTCAAGATTTCATTCCCTTTCCTGAAATGAAGCATTTGTTTTCATCCTTGAAGACCATAAAGCCTCAGATTTTGGATTCTCAGTCTGATGTCATTGGGCCTGTTTTCAGATCCATTTGTGCTAGGTGTGGGGACAAAAAGGTTCTTCACATCTCTGCCAGGCAGGCTTGTTCCCCACAGCGCATTTTCTAGTGTTAAGTCTAATTTTAAATGTTTCCTCTACCTCGTTGCACTAGTCTGAGTTGATCTCATTGTTTGGCAGCTTTTACATATATTCAAATGTTTGCCTTCTCAGTTCCATCCTATTACTCCTAGTTAACTCCCTCATACCATGTTCGATAGCTCCTCTCCTTACTATGTCCTACTGCATGCAGACAATTATGTTTCCCTGTACTCAGAAGCTAATCTGTTTGCACATGCTGAAGACACTAGGGGCTTCCAGGCTTTTATGTTTAGAATGGCTGGCCAAATATCAGCAGGATTTTCTGAAAGGGGCCAATCCTTCACATGTGCCACTCACCTGGGAGCACAAGTCCTAGGATCTGCTGAAGGTTGCTCCAGTGGCAGAGTGACCAGGGGATGTCTGTCCAGGTGGGAAGGGAAGCAGGGGAAAAGAGAGAAATAGAACAAGGAAGAGAGTCTTCATTCCCTTCTAGCACTAGAGGAGAGCTGGGTGTGGGTGACAGGAAAGGAATTTTATTACATACTTCCTCCATCTCTCCCTGCTTCCTGGTGCCTAATCTTTATTTACCATTGCCTATATATTTTAATCTTTTAGAACCTCTAAGATGTGTGTGTTCAACTTCAGTTGGGGCAAGGGTCCCTGGACAAGTGCAATGTGACCCAGAGGACAGTCCTGAGGGACTAAGAGGTGCTTCCTCCCAGCTGTAGAGGAGAAACAGGCAATAGGGAAGGAAACAGTGAGAGGGAAGAGGATGTTTGGATAAGGTCACTGCTAATCCACTAAATTAAAAACAATAAGGAGACCTCATTTTAAATTTAGATGGGTCTAGACAATGCTTTACTATATTATTTGTCTGGAATGATTAGGATAGCAGATCTTACTCATCCAACTGTGTACTGATTTCCCCAGCCAACTTGCACCTCCTTACCATGAAAGAACTTACATCAGCATCATGTGCTCTTGAGCTGTACGAAATTCTCCTTCAGCTGCTGCCTTATCTCAGACATGTAATTTCCACTACCAAAACGGCCTAGGCTCATTTGGTCCATCACAGCCCCAGCAGACACTGCAATCAGTATGGTTTTGCTAGAGTTGTCCAAGGGACTGATTTTACAAATATATTCTAAGCATCTAGATTAAATAAACTGTGCCCAAAACAATGTGTCCTGGCTTTCCTAGTATTTCTGTAGAGAGAAAATTAATCCAGTTTGTGCAGGATCCATTCAATTTTTTTCTCTTCTTGTCAAATATGAACAAATATTATCCCCTCTGCAGTGGATGTACCACTGAGGAAAGTCCTTTCCTGCTCATATATTTATGCTATTTAAACTTAGTCTAGAATTCTTTAATATTAATGAAAATGGGAAATTAAGTCCAGTTTATTTGCTTTTCTGGAAGAAAGCTGGTTCACAAGGACAACCTTCTTTATGACTTTCAATGTAAATATTGAATAAGGAAACCATTACATAACAGAGATAATTTTTTTAATTTTGTGTAAAAAGGTGTTATTTCAAGTAGCTAATAAGAGGGAAAAAAAGTGGGGGGTCCCAGAGATAGCTGCGACAGGTGCTTCCAATGACAAGGGGCAGCTCCTGAGTGTTGGAATTGATTTCTGGGTAGCTAAATTAGTTCACCACAGGGCTGTTTGGATCTCGTGCTTGGGTGTCTGATAGGAGTGATCTTTGCTGGGGATGTGGATTGGGCTTTGGCACCTGGTACAAAAAATAAATCAATCACTACTCCTGCCTTCCTGGTGAATACTCTATCAGTGTGCTATAGATTCCTACCTTCACTGCATCTCTCTGCTTCCTCTTAGAGTGAGCAGTAAATGACTTTCATGCACCCCTTCACTGGGGTATCTGAGGCAAGTTCCCACCCCAGCTTCATGAGACTTTTGGGTCTGAATCCCTCCAAGTTGTTGTTGATTTTCACTCCTCCAGTATTGGTACTGTATTCTGTACAGAAGTGTGCCCAAGTGCTCTTTCTTTATATCTTCCATGGACCATTCTTAATGAAAAATTGTGCCTGGGCTCACATTTAGCAGAGGCTTTTGTGTTTTAAGAAGGTTTTCTTTATAAAAAAAGGCACTTTAAACACCAGAGAGCAGGACTGAAGATACCTTCCTACTTAACACTGTCATGTAAATACTTTCTTACTCACTGGGTTGGATTTTTAAAATAATTTTATTTGAATCTACCTATTTTTTCCCTTGAACTATGGAGGGAAGCATCAGTACTTTGTTCCCTGTTCCACTAGGAAGCAAAGCACCAAAGTCTGTCTGACCTGCCCATAGATATCGGGCATTTCCACCTCTGCTAGTGTGTTATAGAGAAACCAGTGTGCTGAGGTTTTTTATTATGAATGGAATTTAAATTAATATCAGGCAACAAGGTGTTCATGAACTAACAGGGAATCCCTGTGGCCAAGAAGATCAATGGAGACCTGGAATGCATCAGGAAGAGCATTTGGTCGAGGTGATCCTGCCCCTCTACTCAGCCCTGGTGAAGCCACATCTGGAGTTCTGTGTTGAGTTCTGGGCTCCTCAGGGCAAGAGAGACATGGAGCTCCTGGAGCTGGTGCAGTGGAGAGCTACAGAGATGGTTCAGAGACTGGAGTGTCTTGTATGAGGAAAGGCTGAGGGAGCTGGGCCTGTTCAGCCTTAGGAAGAGAACTGAGAGGGACCTCACCAATCTCTGTCATATCTGAAGGGAGGGTACCGAGAGGATGGAGCCAGGCTCTGCTCAGTGGTGCTGAGAAATGGGACCAGAGGCAATGGGCAGAAACTGAGGCACAGGAAAGAAGTTCCACCAGACCATGAGGAGGAACTTCTTTCCTGTGCAGTGACCATGCCCTGGAACAGGCTATCCAGAGAGGCTGTGGAGTCTCCTCCCTCACCGGAGATGATTAAAAACCTTCTGGACACAGTCCTGGGCCATGTGCTCTTGGATGACTCTGCTTGAGCAAGGAGGTTGGACCAGACAACGCACTGTGGTCCTTCCAACCTTCCCCCTTCTGTGATTCTTTGTAAGATAAATAATCTCTATCCCTATTTTTTTTCTAAAATATGTATGTCAGAGTATGAAAGGAGTTGTGGAAAATTATACTTTTTCTAAAAATATATCAATATTAAAAATCTTTGGTTTTGTTTTTTTTTATAGCTCACTAATTTAACTGGCTAGTTGCCTAGTGTTTTACATCATAATGTCTCCTGGGTAGGGACCATGCCCACTTTTTGGTGTCTAGCACACTGGAAATTTGTAGTTTATTTTTAGGTAGTAATTCTAGTAAAAGGAAAAATTAAGAAACATAACCAAGAAATAGGTGAAAAAGGCTACCAAGATGTCTGTGTTAAAAACACTTCCATTCATGACATCTTCCTGGAGCTCATTGTTTTTCTAGCAAAACACTGAGAAAAATGAAAATAATTTATAACCACTTGTATTGTCTTGAAGCCCAGAATGTGACTTAGAAAAACAATTCGGGATCACAATGAAAATGGGTCATTACCGCAGAAGCTGAAGTAACACCAGATTTAATCCATCATCTATTTGTCTGCTAGTTAAATTGTGCCTTGCATGAATTTACTGCTCTGCCTTTCCAGTCCTGCAAGTTAATACATACAGAAAATTTATTTTAAAAGATTTTAGAGATGCTGCACTGGCATTAATCAGAGAGATTTTGTCCTATTGGAAAAAATAATAACCAGCACCATTTCAGGGGTGCTACACTCAAAAGCCTTACAATAGTATTGAAATGCTCCAAGGGTATAGGAAATGTCTGGAAGTTGTTCAATGCAGCCTGGACCTTTTTTTTTTTTTTTTCATTTGAAATGAAAGCTGAGCTGTTCAATCATGAATGAGAACAATAGTGGCTTTTAAAGGAATGTAGTTGGGAAGGTCGGCTTTTATTGGTAGTTTGTGCAAGGTCTGTGCTTCCAGAGTGCTGTCAGATACAAGTCTGGAGTGACTGAGGAGTTGGAAACACTTTTTTTGTTGCAAAAACTCAGATTTGGTCTTGTGGTGCACAGACCATGATAATGGCACCAGCCCAGCAATAATGAAAGATGGATAGGAAAGAGAAGAGTCTCCTCTGGAAAAGGCACTGTAAAAATTGAATTATAAAACAAAATGTGCAGATTTCTCTTGGCTGGTTGGAAAAGCCCACTGTTTCTCTGTTGTTACAATGAGGTTTTAATTAAAGGTAGGTTCTGGTTATAAGTATTACAACAAGTGCATCTGGATGGTACTTAGGTAAGTGACTAAAAGTAGGACTTTCCCAAGATTTCAGAGGGAAAGTTTTGTATAGGGTTTTATCTTGACAGATCTGAAGCTTTTGGGAAACCAAGATGTAAAAAGAAATACTTACCAATTCACTGACTGCTGCTGACCAAAAATTAGGTTAAATCTGTTCAATTATTTAATGTCTCTCCTAAAGGAAACTCAGAAATATGCATGAAGGAACAAATAGTTCCCAGAATAGGGAATCAAAAAGCACTAGGCAGGTCAAAGCACATTCAGATGTGCTGCAGTAATATCCTGAAGAAGGAAGCCTGGCAGGCAGAATTGTTATAATTTTATTATTATTTATATTACCATTGCCCCCGAGGAGACCCCATTGTGCTGCAGCTCCTCAGGCCCATCCCAGAGCTTTTGACCTGCTCTCCACCAACCTCTTTTCCAAAATCATGTTCTGCAAGAAGGATACTGCAGAAAATATGAAATACAAATTGGGCATATTGTTACCAGACTCTTCCATGTCATTTGCTTTTTAAATAGAAATGACCACTATGATGAATACATAGTAAAAAGATATAAAATCACTATTGGCAAGTCAAACCTATTCAAAAGGGATTGTTTTTAAATAGAAGGAACGTTTAGGTGATCTGAGTACATTGCAAGGTATCGAGAATTTCCTGCCTCATCTTGGCATTTTTTTCTGGGACTTAACCTCCAAAGTCAGTAATCTATTCTTTCCGAGAAATCATGTTCTCCCAAAGCATCCTTTGATGTTATAGAGTTTTTCACCCAGTCAGTACAGAATGGTATTTATGAGGACATATTCCAGATATACTGCCTCATTTCCAACACATGTGTTTGTATTGAACAATCTTTCTTTTCTAACATGACAGCTTTATCTCAGAACAAGTTTCTGAAACTCCCTCTTACCTTGTAAATTCCTTAGATGCAGTTGTATGATGTTGAGTTTTATGTAAAGAACCAGACATACATTGCAGGATTTAAAAATTCCTTTTATCCTGTTGGGTTGAACACATTAAATAACTTGAAAAAATCAAAAACAACCTGTCCTTTATCATAATATTTTTAGAATCTCAGCATATGCAGGAGTATACATGTCAGAGGTGAAAAAAAAAGCTTTCTGTGGTTATACTATATTTGGTAAACAGAATAGTCTATGAAATCAATTTCTTAAGTTGGAAAATTCAATAAAATTAAATCCTTTTATTAATAATGTTTATTTTCCTTACAGTACAGCTACAAATTCTGGCTAGACCCTACTCTGCTAAGTTTCATGCAAAGCTAGTCTCACCCTAGAGAGTCCACAGCCTACACTCATGCACAGATAAAAAATCCACATAGAGGGATCACATAAATATGGAAAAACCAATGGAGAAAACAAACAGGATACACAGAAGAGGCCAATTCTTCACAAGCATTAGATTTAAATCCTTGCTTGTCATTATCTGTAATTGATAGACTCAATTACAGGGTAAAAGAAAGTAATTAATTTTCACATCATTATAATTTGATTCCTGATGCTTGTCAGATGTTGGCTGAATGGAAGCCTTTAATGCATAAAGGCTACAAAATCCTGATCAGGATTTTGGGAATGAGTTATCCCAATATGAGAATTTGTATCATTGCCTTCTCTAGATCCTCTGTATCTGTGGTCCAGTTGCCAAGTGGGATTATTTAACTCATTCCATCCTTCAGCTATGTGAGAGAAGCAAGCAGCCCAGGTGCCCTTAGCTTCAGCAGAGAGGGAAGGACTCTTACCTGGGCACTTGTACAGTGTTCAGTGCTCTCTGTCCCTGATGGGATGAGGCTATGACCTCTTAGCATTCTGCTTGGGCTTCTGAGTCTGGAGATCTCTTGGAGATGCTGATTTACCTTCCTACAGAAGTTAGGCTCTTGGGAAATTATACATATCTGTATTCCTTTCCAGAGTAGAAATAAGGTACTTCCCTATATCTGTGAACTGACAACTGTACTTTTAATATACCAGTTATTAAATGAAAACTGCCTTTTCATTAAACAAACATTCTGCTCTTTATTGAGCACAGAAGCTGTAGACTTCTCAATAGTTTTGCTTGTTTTTACAGAAACCAAAGAGAAAATCTCTTTTCATTTGAAAAAATATAAATAAATTCAAACAGCCTGAGTTGCAGCCTCTGCCACTAAAGTTAGGAATGTTATATAATGCATTAAAAATGAAAACCTTTATCCAACAGAGATGAATATTTTATATGAACATTAAAATAGGTGTGGTTTTACTACATTCCACTGCTTTAATAATACAATAGACCCCTAAGCATAATGGAGTAAGGTAAGTCAGCATGATGCCTGCTTTATATTGCTGAAATAACTCCCAAGAATAGTAATGAATGTGATCTCAGTGGATGCACTATAAATCATATTCTAATCAATTTTCCTGTTTGAATGGCCGGCTGGCAGATGAGCATGGCCACATAAAGGGGAAACCTGGGGGAATGAAAGTACAACAGAGTCTGTTGTTAGGATATTGTTGCTAGCAATAAGTTCTTGCCTGTTTTATATGAAGCCTTCCAGAAAGCAGTGTTTTAGCAGAAAGTACTGCTTCACCTTCTGATGTCCCTTCATTGAAACTTGGGAAATTGGAAAGAGAAAAAGCAAGGCCTCCAAAAGAATAACAGAAGGAATGAGAACATTTACAATCTTCCTAATCCAGCAATTTTCATAAAGTTACCTCTGAGGATCAGTGCCTTTGTTGATTTTCTGAGAGCGTTCCCTAGGTAGTTTCTGTAAGGCACCCAGGATCTCTGAACTGTCATTATGCAGTAATTCTCTCTTATTAATGGAAAGGGACTCTTAATTTTCTAATTGTCTTAGCTGTCCTATAAAAATCACTCTTCATGAGTTGTTAAAAGTATTTTCACAAGAGTTGTTGATCTGCATTCCATGACCAAGTTCTCTGCTCTTGCAAATGTTCTGAACTTCACTGAAGACACTGAAGTGCTCCCAGTTAAACTTATTCAAACTAAGTTTGGTAGGGCTCAGGGTAGATGTTCATATAAACACAGAAACACTAGTGCTTTTCTCTGCAAAGCTGTATTGTACTTTCACATATCCTTACTATGTGTGTGGTTAGGGACCAACAGCACCTCTACTGATACTGGATTAAATGAAATTGTTCTGATATTTTTATTCTTTGGAGGAAAAAGGTTTGTATTCCAGGTTAAGAAAGTGTGGCTAGACAGACTTTATGACAGTTTTGCCATTTGGTACTGCCTTTGTTTAAAATTGTTGAAAGTGATGCTCAGTGAACATAATACCTTGTTTTACGGGCTGTTTCTCAGGATGTTTATGTGCTGGCTTTCTTCAATAGAAAGAAGTTTTTTGAATTCAGATTATTATTGCAAGAGACAGAAATGGTTCTCTGATTCTGAAAATTTTAAACTGAGGGCTTTCTTTTCTCTCTAATTGTTTTTAAAGGGATCAATGTCTCAGAAAGTATGTGGGAGAAAAGGTAAATTATATGGATGTTGAAGTTTTCGTATAACTTATTGCTATGATTAGGGAAGTAGACCATAATAAAATGAGAACAGAATTTACTATATTTTTCTACCAGTTCAAGACCACCATAGCAGTGTGAGAAAACAGGTATAGTGTGGAGGTGGCACTTTAGAGAGAAAATAAATAGAAAGCTAAATTAAAGCATACAAGTTTCTTACTAATTCTTCACAGACATAATCTCAAAGCCCTGAAAGTCAAAGGAGAAGATAAGAGACAGAGCAATTCAAATGGTTGGCATTCATCCCAGGAACTGAGCTGCATATAATTGGATTTCATTAGTCTTCATTTCCTAAAAATTGAGGATATAAAAACAAAGACTGTTCTTTTGTAATAACCTTTTGTTGTACATTTTAGCAATCTAAAAGTTTTCTGTTACCATCTGTTTTAGGTAGAGTCATGTGAAGTGTCTTTTACACATCAGCTAAAATCTTTAAGACACCTTAAATCTTTTAAGGAGGTATTAGATTAAAAAGATATTAGGACAAAAAAAAATTATTAAGAATGTAGAAACAAACTTCCTACAGCAGTATATTTCTTAACTTTGGTTTCCAAACAACTTGGTTTGCTATTTGTGTTACTGTTTGAACAAATGAATATTTTATTGCCAAATTTTGGTACTATCTTCTTTTAATATGGCATCATCATCTTCTCCTGACTATTATGTGGGTTGTCTTTTGTGTTTTTTCCTGTATCCTGTCAGTGCCTGACTACTGTACAT
Organism: Parus major; assembly: GCF_001522545.3. Classification (NCBI taxonomy): domain Eukaryota; kingdom Metazoa; phylum Chordata; class Aves; order Passeriformes; family Paridae; genus Parus; species Parus major. The sequence goes on from NC_031768.1 coordinate 22,861,174, forward strand.
TGTTTCTTGACAGACACAGTCAGTGCTGTGAAAGTAGAGGATGTACTGTCTCTTGAAAAGGTGTTTAAAAACACCCTGGAACTTCTGGAAAAACTGAAGGCAGCTGGTTTTATCTTAAACTGGACATTATAATTATTCCCTGAAGACTTAGGCTCACTGATGTATTATCTGTCTGGAAAAGATATCACCATTGGTCTTTCTTTTTACAGTTTTGAATATTTTGATATTAAGTGGTTCACTAAATATGAAGAAATGGGAACACCCATTTTGGCAATTGCTCTAAGTTTTGCCAAGTGGGTTTGGTTTGCCAAGAGCCTTAAACCTATGGGAACCCCTATCTGTATACACAGCTCATATAAGAAAATTATGTGCTCACATCAAACTCTCTTTTGAAAATAGGGAGAACTCTCACAGGTCGTTTTTCTTAGTGAGCCTGGCCTGTTTCAACAGTGCTTTGTGTGAGTCTGCACTTCCAGAGAACTGTCTGGGAAATAAGATAAGGATACTAAGACATAAACTGACAGCCCTAACACAGCACCAGTGATGTGGCCAAAGTCTTATTAGATGAATAATTAGGTACATATTTCCAGCAATTTTCCTCCACACCTTCTAAATGACCAAGACGGTGATTCTCTGTCACTAGCTTTCATGGAGTATTTTTAGAATTTTATAATCAGTTTTTCCACTCTTTTTCCTTTTTATTTTCCCTACAAATTCTTACTTCTTCTAATAAATTGTGGTGAGGAGACTTTTCATTTTTATTAAAAAGCATAATACAGAAATGGGACAAGTTTTTAAATCTAGAGATGCAAAAAGGTGATCTAAAATTAAGATATTAAAGTGATATTGACTTTTTACTTGGCTTAGATTTAAGGTTAAGATTCTTGGTTTCTCCTGTAGCAAACAAAGACAACACTAACATCTAAAACACATCAAGGAGCTGAATGACTTAGACAGCTTTGCATTTAAAGAGGAATGTCTGGCAAGTCTTCCATATGGATTTGACATCTACATGAAAAAAAGGATAAAACAAGAAAATCAAGAAAAAAAGGATAAAACAAGAAAAAAAATAAAAACACTCCAAGATATCTGGGGTCTGTATATACATTTACAGCTCAGGCCCATTACTAAGACAAGGTGATGGCGTGAACTGAATTCAAGAAAGAAATAGAAGATATTTGTTTTTAGGACCGTAAACATGTTTCAGGTTTTACTGGTGTGGTGGGAAAGGAGTTAGGAATAAATAAATAGAAGTAATTATTTTTTTTTCTCTACAGTAAACTACAGAGACAACATTTTTATTTATTTATTTTTAAAAAAAGGAAAAAAACCTAAAAAGTCTCAGAGCAGAGAAGTTTTTTGCAGGCAAAAGCGGTCCCTTTACTACATTTCTGAGTAGAAACTGCAGAGGTATAAACAGGAGAAATACAGAAACTCAGAAACTCTTCCAAGTCTTGCAAAATAAAGAAATAGATGAAAAAGAAAACATGAGAAGCCAGGAGTCACACCGTGTTTTCCAGTACTGTGTCAGCCTCAGGACCACACCCAAACCTGTTGAATTGTTCAATAAACAGCCTTTGAAGTGCCGATTGTTGTAGAACCCCACCTGTACCCAACAGGGCCACCTTCACAGATCGAACTGTATCCACTGTGAATGTGAGGCAATTACAGTAAACTTCTAATGAGCAGCATGAATTTACAGTCTCTTCCTTCTGTTTTAATCATGTGTTGGCTTGCTGATTTATTTTCCAATCCAGCTCCAGGTTTGGATTCAGTGTCTGGATTGAGGAATGCTGCAGCAGCAGCAGTTGTTCATTATGTTTTCTTTCTCATTCCTCCCTTTTATTTGTGATCAGCCTTATCCCTTTCTCTCACTGATGAAGCCCCAAGTTCAGGGTTAATTTTTTCAAAGCAGCAAATATATCACTTAACTCAAAACACGCACACACACACACACACACACACACACACACATCCTGCTTTATTTATGAACTTTTTTGGTTGTTTTTATTTTCTGTTTCAGGAGCCTTAAGTTAATTTTGCCTCAGAATGTACAAGTGAATTATAATTAATTGCCTTATTATTTTTTATTCAGTGTCTTTCTAGAACAAAATGAATTTGCTTCTTACAAACTACAGTTCTCTCAAAAGCCTGCTATGTGGTGATGTTTTGGAACAGGGGGACCCAGTAGAGGTCTGCCCTGCTGGCTGAGGTATGACAGCTCAGTATTTTGTAAGATGATCTTTTGCATAAAATCTCAGGCTGTTCCAGCTGGCTTTTTTGACTGTGTCCATATGGGAAGAGGAAGGAGCAGCTCTGAGAACAGGCCATTTCCAAGCCTTGTGTGTGCTACTGCCGAGCATTGGGCCATCCCTGCATCTCAGCTCCCCTTCTGCTTTTGTTTGCCCATGGTTATTTCAGATCACTCCCATGCCCCTGCATGCTACATGGACAGGTTTTGGAGCACTGGAGTAGGTCCTGAGGGATGCTAAGCAGATAAGATATAAGATAATGGTAAAGTAGGAGCTGCTGGAGGAAGCAGACTGATCTCAGTATCAACCAGAGCTCTTTCCAACACTGCCCATTATTCTTTCCTGATACATCTGGCTACATGCTAAATTTACTGGAGACTGGCTTCTGCAAGAGGGACAAAGCACATTTTTATGGTAGTCTGTTGGTAGGAGAACCTGGGTTAAATTTAACAAAAGCCCTGCAAGCAGACCCTAGAACTCCAGTTCTCTACAAATAAGGTTTCTGAATGCAGAAGCTCAGGATTTAGGTTAGATTGGGCCCAGAAAGCACTTGGGTGAGATTTAGCCTACAAGAAAGCTTAGAAAGTTGTGTCACTTCTTCAGAACTGGCTTCTGTTCTCAAACATCTTCCGTGTTGTTGTAGGACCATTTGACATATTTGGCACATTAGACCTTAGCAGATTGTGCAATAATAAATTGATTTAACAGGAATTATGAGATTACCTTTGAAAGAAGTAAATGCTAAATAGTTATATTTTTTATAGTAAATATTTCATAAATATTTTGTGGTGTTTTTGAGAAGAAAAAAGTGATCTTCATTGTTCTCCTTTTCATCCTCCCACAGAGTGACAGAAAGAAATTGTTATAACTCTGTGGAGGTGTTTTATGGCAGCAGTTGTGGAATATCAATGTACAAGGCTCATAAAATCATTTGCAGCTTTCAGACTCTAATCTCAGGAGAGGTTTTGTTTTCACTTTTGATTTTTAAGAAACTGCACACTTCTAAGAGCTGAGAGAGAGAATGAGAAATGATTCCTAAAGGCCAGAAACTTTATTTGAGAAGAAATTAACATATTTTTTTCTGTTTTATCAATACTAATACTCAAAATATAATATGTAAAAGAAATATATAGTTGCTTTGTTTGCCTGAAAATGAAGACATTTTAAAAGGGTTAAGACAGATATATTTTGAGCAGTGAAGCCCTGTATAAGCCTTATATAAAAACAGATGTGTTTTTTTTTTCAGCATATATGAACCCCCAACTGTATGCATTTGTTATGGCAGAGGAAGATGTTGATTTACTGTAATTTTTTATACATATAAAAATTATATATAACTACATATGCATGCATAATATATATCTGTCTAAAAATGTAGTATCAGTCCCTTCTTCCCAAAATGGATTTTACTGTACTTAAATTAAGCAATGATGAATCAGAGTATCCCCTTAAGGTAAATTCTGAATTTCCAATTTCATTCTAAGGACACTGAATTTGAATTTTCATCTGCACAACCCTCCCAGGCCAACACTGGTAACTTTGCAAAATCATTTTCCATGAAATGTTATTTCTGAGGGTTGACTGTTTATATGAGGTGAGATTTTTAGCTGAGAAGTATGGCAATGCACAGGAATCTTTTGCCATTGAGGTTGCTTGTCTGTGGCAGCAGTTACCGTGATCTTGGCCAGCACAAGGCTTTCAGAACCAGTGAGGCTGCTGGTGTGTAGCAGCAGCTCATGTTATTGCTTCAGTAATTATGAAGGTGATATGCCCAGCAAAGAACTGGCTACAAGCGATTTTCCTTGCACTCCAACTAGTGACCAAGTTTTTTTTTAACGACAAATTGTTCAATTAACAAAAGTTAATAAAGAATCCTGTTGGAGTCTGGAATACAGAGTGTGTGCCCTTGTTTCTGATACTTAGTTATAAGATCCAGAAAAACAGTGAATTTCATATAATATGAAATTCATGAGCATGTTTTCATGGTGATACATGAAAACAAATGTTAAAGTTAGATAGAAAAAGCTAAAAGTGTAATTGTGTAGATTAGAAAGTTTTTTTAAACCACTGGGTGAAAAAGTTTAGAGAACAGGAGACAAGATGGAGGATTTAGGGTGTTGTCTCTTGTCCCTTCTTCTTTCCTCTTCATGTTCTTCTCCTAGAGGTTTTTGGGTAATAGTCAGTGATTGGATAGAAAATGCCACAGTGCATCACAGAGGTGATGGGTCATTGGGTCATTAAGAAAAATAATAAACGTGTCTATTGTTAATTGGGTAAGAATAGGTATAAAGATAAAAGAACTGCGTATTTCAGGGCCATTTTGTGCATCAGACACAAAGTGAGCCACAAGGCTTTGTTTGTACCATCAGAAGAAAGAAATGTACCAGATTGCAAAGATTAACCTTGTGTAGCCAGCCTGGAGAGACCTGTTAAGTTTTGTGACCACCTGTTAAACACGAGAAACAAGATTCTAACGAGCTCGGGAGTTTTCTTTGAATCATAAGAACTGAGATAAGCAGGGCTCCCCACGAGGGAGGATCACAAAAGAATTCAGTCCAAAGGAGGCTGAGAAATCAAAGAATAAAAAGAAAAATACAGAAGAGATGTAGCAGAAACAGAGAAACAGAAAAAGGACTTTTTAGAGAAAAGTTACAAATCCCATTAGAGGTATTTCAAATAGGCATGGTGCACTGATGGTCATTTGATTCCATATTAATGCCCACCTGGAATAGCCATTGCTCGACTCAGCAGGAAGTTCACTGTGCTCCCATCATGATTCAGTGGTGTCTGGCACTTTCTGCTTGTTCATTTTAAGTCACAGTACCATCAGGTGAAAAGCAGGGAAGAAAAACAGGCTTTGTGCATTTATTTACCAGTAGTGCTATTGAAAACCTCATAGCATTGTCACAACCCAAAATTCCTCCTGTAGAGTAGATATAAGCCATCAAAAATTTGTTGTATATATTTAAGTTATATTTATCTTTTCCCCACCCTGTTTTTAAACAATTGAGTTTGAATTTTTAAGAGGTTGGACATGAAATAGTAGCAAATGGCAGGCTGTGGAAGTTACAAAGCCTGGCCATGCATTTGCCCTCAGAAACAGGGTAACTTCATCAAGACCCAAAGCTTTTTGGTAAGTACTTCTAAATTTTACATTTTTAAACATAATAAGAGGGGAAGCCAGATTTTCATAGAAGTCTTCAGTGTTTTAGTATTTCTGTGACTGTGTTATTGGACACTTAAATTTGGACATTTACAAATACAAAATTCATGTATAAGCAGACACACCCAGACACTTCAGACCAATATTTTTTCTGAGCAAGCTTACTAAAAATGATTGATTTTCCACTTAAGGATGCCAGAAACATTTTCCACATTTCCTAAATAGTGTAAAAGACCAGTTTTGAGTTATATAGTTCAGCATGCACTAGAAACCTAGTTTAACAATAAATTTCTGCACCTGAGCTTTCTGTCTGTCGGTTGCAATCTTTTATTTGGAAGATACAAAGTTATAGTGCAATAAGTGGTTTCAATTTCATTCAAGGTGTGTCTAAAATCTGCTTTTTTGTGTTCCTTAAAAAAGTTTGGAGACCCTCCCTGGGTCTGTTTTTGTAAATAATTCAGGGTGGCTACACCAGAGGTTCTGGCACCAGTACTTTTTTAAATTGTCACATAATTTACTGACTTTCCTCCTAATGTGGTACAGGGTGACACAATGTGTATGTTCACTTGGTACAAGGGTTAGTGAGTATATGAATGAATCTCAAACGTGTATATCCAGAAAAGGCTTATATTTCATAATAGTTGGAGAGTTTCTCTGTTGAAACAGACAATTGATGATCAGTGCTCAGGGCTTTGGAGTTTGAAAGTGAGTTTCCTTGGGAAGATGTATTTATGAAGAAATTGATAGCCAATACGGACATATGCTAAAGTTGATTCTAGGAGAGTATTAATACACAAAGAGAATTGATTGTATATATACACAAAACAAATCTCAGGTAGGAAGAAGGTTCATTCCGCAAGCGATGTAACTTGAGACTTCTCAAGTTCCTTTAAAAAAATATAAAAAATCAAGGTATGTTCACCCATTTCTGCAAGTGGGAGGTGGAGAGTGGGGGATGTCAGCAGAGACATGGCAGCGATGGCATCCTGTGCATGGGGCTCTGCAGGTGACCAAACTCCCCAAACAGCAGCAAACACAGCAGCTGCCAGGCAGGACGTGGCCATGGCCACCCCTGGGCTTCCAGAGATAGGGTACCCATGCCTCAAAGTAAAAAGCTCCAAGAGACATGAATCCACTGTGAAAGATGCAGCTCTCACACAACTCCCAGGGGCCGATTTATGTCACCTTGGCAGGGGCTGATAAAGTTCCAAGGTGCCACAAACAAGTCACCACTTGTTTTATCTCTTGTTTCTAAAGGTAAAACTTCAGTTTCTCAGCACTGTAGATCCCATTTCAGCAATTCCAGTTAAGCAAGCTCTCCAATCCCTTAAGAGGATCCAAATCTACAAGGGCCCTGATGAGTTAAAGTCTTGCTTTAGAGGTCACACAGACAAGTTTTTTATATTAAAATGTCAGATCATGCTGTTTATTTATAGTGGGAAAATATGTGAATTGTTGACCTTCTTTGTTAAATTTTTAAATTTCCTGTTTTCGGTGTATAGGGATACAGCAAGGTCAAAAATACTTTAGGAGAGATATGTGGAAAAGGAAGGTAGCACTACATAACAGAAGGGTCCTTTATAAAAAGAAAAACTTGGAGGAGTGTTTGGCACAAAATGAATAGGACAGGACTCCATACATAGAAGACCCAACAATTAGGACTGAGAGTAAAGAAAAGAAGGAATACAGAAAGCTCTGCCTGTCTCAGTATGAAGGACTCAAAAGGTTTAGAGTATGAACCCAGATCTGGGATGTCTGCAGACCACACTGACATGAAAACTGGAAGGGGAAATTCCTGAGGGTCAGCATGCAACTTTCTGGATTTATTCTGTCTGTGTTCTAGGATTTATATGCCACTGTCATTAGCAGCTGTCTCCTGATAACAACAGCTTTCAGAAATATATGGCACAGTCAATTCCCAGTAGATCAGAGCTCAGTAAAATGGCAGTAAATGATTTGTCATGCAGCATGCACTGGGAGTGACATTCCATCAGTGTCTCTGCAGATGAGAGTTTCCCTGTAGACATATTTCATTTCCCAGTTTATTGTTTCACAATTATTCATTATATGTTAAATGCCATGGAAATGATTCTACTGTGAAATTAAATTTTTAGTTATTTCTGTGCTGCAACTCTGAAATTGAGGTAATGTTTATTGGAACTAGCAAGATAACCAAAGATGATTTTATCTGCTAAATATTCAGTAAGAAAGCTTTCTGAGAATACCACAGTTTATACAAGCCAGATTTATATACCACCAATTACAAAGCCATCAATTTTTTAGAAAAATGATGAATTTTCTGAATATATGAAATGCCTACTTATAAAGCACTGTAACAGTCAGTCCAGGACATATCACATTATTTTTCAAAGCATTAATTGGTCTTCATCAGGCTGCAGGAAGCAATAAAGAATGTCTTTTAAAGCCTGGGAAGAATTTTTACATTGTTATTTGAAAATAATACTGTTCACAAAAAGATCCATTTTGAACACAAATGTTCCCACAGCTCAGCCAACTCAATTTGTTTCACTGTTTTAGTGTCCAATATTATAATGATCATACAGTTATGTCCTTTATTATCTTCTTAGGCACCTCTCAAGAATTTTTAACTAAGAAGTACTTGTCAGTCATCATAAAACAAGCAACCAACCAAAGCAGAAGAGATCCTGTGATGTAATCTGCAAGATCTGTTGTTACAGACCTGTAATCTGTTCTTCTTATGAGCATCTCTGACACGTGAAGCATTCAGCATTAGTGGATGAGAGGAAATGAAGGTGGCTTTTTGCAGAGCAATGTTAACTCTAGACCAAAGCACGTTCTCATGCTTGCTGCGTGACACTCTTCTGCTTCTCAACACCATAGCATGGGTGACTCTGGGGCTGCCTCAAACCAGAGGTGTAAAAATCCTTAAAATGCGTCATATCGAAGGATTTAAGGCTCCCCCAAGATTTATGTGCTTCTAGAAGGAGGTGAGACAAAACCAAAAGTTTTGAGAATTCGTACTTTGCACTTGGAAACACCAGAGTTTTTTTTCTATGCATGTATTTCTATGTATTCTCTACATCGCAATAAACTCAGACAAAGAAGTATCAAAAATCTATTTGCAGGGAAGATGTTTAGAGCGAAAACCTTTTGAAAGTGAACCTAATATGCTTTTGCAAGGATGTTTGAATTAAGGAATTGGATTCAAGCTCCTCTTTGATTTGAATGAATCTTAATATACATACATATATATATATATACATTTATGGCATTCATTCCAGAAGATAAAAAAGATCAGGCACTTACATGCAGTTGCAGATAAAAAAAGCTAATAAATATGTCATTTGCACTAACATAATATGTTTGAAATAAGTCATCCCAACAAGTATGTTTTAAAACATGACAGATGTCACATTTTGGTCTGAAGATAGGGGCCACTAGGGGCCACCATACACCTCAGAAAAATTGGATTTTTTTTCCCAGGGGAAAATCTTAACACATATTCCACTTGTACATAACTGACTTTACATTTCTCATTAAATTTATTTGAAAAATTTGAAAAATTTGCAAAAAAAAGTTTTTTATAGAGATGATTAGGTAATTTTTTTTCCATTCTATCTTGTTCATTTCCATTGGCAGAGCTGTATAGATTTGCATGACAAAATACAGAAGGCTGGGAAGCACTAAGTGATGAACTAACTCCATGAAAGGTGCTTGCTCTGTGAATTACTTCTGGATAAAATGAACTGTGTTCAGTGTTAGTTTTTAAAGTTATGAAAATAGCAAAGCAGTCTGCTTTGTGTTTTCAAATAGGTGTATTTTGAGAGAAAGCCATATGATTTTATCAGGGAATCATTTATGCTGAAGGTGTAATTGAAGTTGCAAGGCATTGCAAATATTTTCATCAGAGCTGGATCTTCACTTGAGGTCCTTATCAAGTAAATACTTATTTTCAAGTCAAATGTCTTGTTCTATCACTGCTGCCTACTTATAATAGATACAATTTCTTCAAGAATCACAGCAAAAATAAGACTTAAAAAGCTATCTTGTTTCTTTGGCAGAAGCTGCATATACATAATTTCCACCTCCACCCCTTCTCTTTACCCACACAATAATCCCAGTTGAATAGTAATTGACAATACAGAGCATCCTGTAAGATTGAATCATCTGTTAGTGTTAAAAACAGCAGAAATCCCTGAAATCCTGAGTGGGAAAAAATTGTTTTAACCAGCATACCATTTAGCATTATTATATCTACATGTCTGTATATATAAGCACAGTTGCATACTTAGGCAGATATTCAGTCCTCATGTGTATTAACACTATGATTCCATTGGACCCAGAAAAACTATCTGCATGGATTAAGATTTCTGAGTACCTTTACATATCCTTATGGGTTTCATGTGAGAAATAACACCAAATTTCTAATATTAGCTACTAGAATTCAGACACCAGATAAAATCTTTTTTCCCTTTCCTTTTCCTTTAGGTATATCCTGCACAGATTTTCCATTCTCAGAATTCTTAAACTTTGGGCAAGATCTTATCCACAGTAGAAGTTTTAAAAATGCCAATTTATGTCCATTAATATTTCTCAAGTAAGTTCATGTGGCATTTACTGAAGTCATGCGACTCCTATTAAAATGAGGATGGATTTTACATTTTTTAATTTATTTTTTTTTTCTATTAAAAAAATAGTTTTTTAACTGAAAGCTACCTTTCTTTGGTTATTTCTTGATCTCTATGCTCAACTAACTGCTTTGCTGAACAGAACAGCCTTCAGTGCCTTTGCCTTTCTGGAGAATCCTGGAGAAAAAGATTTTTCTTAGGGCCCTAAATGTGGTGTTATGCTATGATTCATACTTGAAAAGCATATCAGTTTTCAACTGCTACTCCTTTGACAGTGTGAGATGGTCTAAGAGGGTAGTGAATTTTCCTTAATATTCATTGTGTTTCTTCTGATTTAAGAAAAATTTAATGCATGAAATTAATAACAATTCTAAACTTGTACTGAAGCTTTTAGTCACTAAGGCTTTGCTAAGCCACTGATGACCTCTACAATGCAGCATCCTCACATTCATGATCTGTGCTCTCACAGGTAAAATTGAAGGAATCAAATATAATGAAAACAGACTACCCCTAAAAAGAGTGGGTGATTCATGAGAGGGAAAGAGATCAAATACTGCTTCTGCACATTCTTTATTGTCTCAAAAGTTAGAACCTCAGTGTAAGATCACAGCCTAAGTGTAAGAAGTATTAAACTGTTGCCAAGAGTGCTACCCAAGGACAGTTACAGACTGGTGAATTCTGGCATAAGACACTGCTCAAGACATAAATCATAAGTGGTGCCAGCAAAAGCATTTATGATTTATTATAGAGTAAATGCTGTTTTTCAATAGGATAGTACATTTAGCAGAAATGGTGCCTTGGAGTTTCAAAGGATCCTCTGGATATTAACCATCAAGTTCTTGAAAATTCTCAGCAGGATTTGAGGATTGTACTCCCTAAAGAAACAAATGTTACTTGACTACTGGAAAGGGTATATATGTGAGGGAATAGTTGTGGGAAAAGCAAGTAACAGAAATATTACTCACTAATTTTCCAATGACACCTTCTCTTTATTCTCAACTTTCTGCAGGCTTTGTTTTTGAGACCTTTCCTCCAGATATAATTTTTCAGTGAATTTTTAGTCTTTCTTTACATGAATGTATAACCTCTGCTATTTAGCAGAACTTTATTATTCTTTTTCTACCCCCTGTTTTCCAGAAGCTGCTCAGCTTATTTACTTCCCTGTTGCACTTTTTTTTTTCCCAGACTGACCCTTTAACTTACCTGTCTGTGTACAGCATTATGTGTTTCTACCACTTTTTCTGAGTCCAACAACTCGCACAGGTTTGCTGTAAGGATCAGTGAAAAATTTTGCATCTTTTCCCCTATTAAATAACTCCTCAGTTCAGTGTTTCACTGCACACCAACTTCCCCCATCCTCTCTGCTGTTCCTGAAGGGTGAGATGACCCTCTGACCCGCATGCAGCAAGCTGGAACTCCCATTTACGCAATCCTAGCAAAACATTCCTCTTTCGTGTTTCCCAGAGGAAGCGAACGAGTTGTAATAATGAAGGGAAGGGAGAAGCTGCCAGTTGTTTCCACCTCTGGATATTTTGGTTGGAAGGAGGGGGGTGTTACTGTATTATTAGGAAAGGATGCTGTGCTATTCTGAGATGTCAAAACAGGAGGAGGGTAAAAAATGTAATTTTTTATTTCCGTATGTTCAGATATGAGAGGCGCTCTGTCTTATTAGTCCTCTGGACTCAGAAGCTGGTTATCAAAATCCACATTCTTTCAGGGATTTCAGTTTAAGTTTGTGCTTTGGACTGGAAAAAAACTCACACTGACCTTCACTTGTGGCCGTATCTCAAACATGTCTGCAGCATCTTTGTATTTTTTCATTGATGAGCCCAGGGACCCAAAAATCAGCTGCTAAGGTTCTCTCTAGGCCCATGTGAGTAGACACTGACGGTGCTCACAGCAGGAGAAAGTGGAGCACAGCTGTGTGTGGTACAGGTAGGGGCTAACAAGATATCCTACTGTTAGATGCAGTTTTTTCTCTGCTGTGTTCACATATTCTCTTAGCATCACTTCTCAATTTTAGATGGTGATGAGGCCCTTTTACTGCACAGTAACAGTTTTGCTTCACATATTGTAAAGCAGATGAATCTGAGATGTAGATCAGCTCCTTCCTCCCCTCTGGTGAGGTAAAAAGTTCAACATTTTTCTCCTTTTTTCCATTCATCCCTGCATAGATCAAAATTTGATTTATCAGTTACCTACCATTGCAGGCAGCCTTCGGGCCAGGTTTATTAAATTGCTGTCAGAGCAGCATGTGTTACCTCACCTCCCCCACAGCAAAGAGAGCACCATCCAGCCCCTGCTGCTGCAGGCAGCTGGGACCCATCAGGTACCACTGCCATGGCCCAGCAGCCCGTAACAGGACCTCTCCCAGGGGGAAAAGGTACTGTGGTGTTACTTGATTCAGGAGGCCAGCATTGCTTTGGCTCTTTCTGCATTGAAAGTAAATAATATTATATATATATTTATATATAATGGTACTACTTCAAATGTTTGCAGGTCTCTTAGAAGGAAGCTATCAGAAAAAGAAAAAGATTAAATATCCTAATGTAAAAGGCATGAAGGTAAGACAGTGAAAGAAAGTAACAAAGTAAATTTCCTTTTCCCCTTTTTCAATATTCCCCTTCTTTTCCCTTTTCCCTTTTCCCTTTTCCCTTTTCACTTTTCCCTTTTCCCTATCTGCTCATCTGACAGTTTCTTCTTGATTTAAAACTCTTTTCTAGAAAAAGCCACCTGCAAACTGCATGTGACCAACAGAGGTTATTGTCATTGTGGCTGTGATGATTGCTTACAGCATCTGCTCTATGCTGATATGTTAGCTCATGTCAGAAAGAACCACTAATATGTATTTACATAGCACTGAATAAATAAAAACACAAAGGACAGGAAGAAAAAAATGACACACCAAAAAATACCAAGTTTGCTCATCCTATCTTAGCTCTTGGCATCTGAAATTGAAAATAAAGTTTGGAGCTTTGAAGAACGTTGAAGTAATGAAATTCTGCTGTAGAACACCAGGCTCATAACAAGCTGTTAAGATGTCACGATCCTGTTATCAGCTGGGGAGTGAACTGTAATTCCTACACATTAAAGTTGGCAGACAGGATTAATTATGTCAAGCTATGTACATTCATCAGTGCTGAAGGATTACATATATTTATATCAGACTGTTTGTATCAGGTTAGTTTTAATATTACACCATGACATGAAACTTTCCTCCTCAATTAAGTTTGGTTGTTGAGCTAAACAGATTAGAGATTAAATAAAAAGGTGTTCCCAATTCTTGTTAGATCTGGAGATATTTTTTCACTAATAAATGTCACATGCTGTATGTTGTATCTAATCAGTGTTTATTTTCCCTGGGTTGTAGTACATTTTCTATTAGTGTATTGAACAGCACCAGTTATTAGCATTATGCAGGGGATGGGCAGTTGTATTTAAGATTTAAGGATTGCAATACGAATGCAAACGACTCAAATAGGACCATGGTCCCCCTTAAATAGTCAGGCAGCAGAAAAATACAGGTAGTGCCTGGGGAAAGAACTCGACCCTGAGACACTTCAGTCAGTCCATGTATAAAAAATATCATACATGTGTATAACTGGCAAGGACTGCAGTAATTTTAGACTTGTTGCCTTTGTTCTGACAACTCCATGGTTATGAACTTAACATGTGGTATGCTCTTCGTGAAACAATTCTGCCATTGTCAAACTTCTTTGCACAGACAATGAACAAATTTATTGGACTATGCCCACTGAGCATGAAAATTCAGTCTCTAGGGATTGCGTTTTGTTTGCCAGAATCTGATCTGTTTCCAGGACATTTGAGGACTTTTCACAACTGGAAAATATCTAATTGTGGGTATGGGATAAACAGGGGGAGGAAAAAAATCCCAAACCTATAACTGTTAAAATTTCCACTAATAAGATTGAAAGCTGGGAGTAAATGTGTCTGGGGTGGCAAAAAGTGTTTCACAGAATATAGCATATCCAGAATTACCTGGGGTTTTTTAACATGTAGCAGATTTCTGGCACATAGATGACAAGATCCCTTGGTATGCATAGCAATGCTTACTGCAACAGAAAGAACACTTCAATAGGTGTCATGAGCATTGGTTCACATTTAAAATTTCAAGGGTTATTGCTTTTTCAGTTGCTGATATAACTCTGCTGACTTTCAAAATTTCTTGAACAGTGGAAGTCACTGCTTAAAAAGAGCATTGTGAATATAAGGTGATATGAAAAGCAAAGGAATGCTGTGTGAGCTCCTGTTTTCAGGCTGCACTTTGGATGCATGAGCTACTGCTCTTCATTTGGTGCATAAATGTCTTATGGGTGAACTCCTCCATATTAATGCAACTTACTTCTTACTAATTTACTATTTAGCCTCTGTAATTATTCTCATAGCAACAACAGTGCAAAGTCCTCATGTCTTCAATTTTACTTTATGAAAGGAATAATCGTTCCAGTTTTACATATGAATGGACAGAGAGAAGTCTCAATGACAAATCAGTTGCATAACTAAGTAAAATATTGTTTTCATTGCAGTTGTGCAACCCCATTTATTTGACGAGATGAAATGAAGATTCTAACCAACATGTCATGTGATTGTGCCCTTACCTGAGGATTCAAGTTCTTAACAGGACTTTTTTTTTTTGGTCCCAGCTAATTAAATTTTAGTCACTAAAGGCTGAGACAGTAATGCAAGAAAAAACATGATCCCAAGCCACCTAACACAAAGTGACCTGAAATCATTAAGAATCTTTCCTCTTGAGCTAAAAATTTGCTTATGGCTGTAATTCTGGCACTCTAGCTACTCAGAACTGTTCTAGTCTGAGCATACAGGTTCTTACTTTCCCTCCATTCCATAGTGGGATCAGTGCCTGTGCAGTTCAAGCACACAGAGAAGAAAAGGAAGCCTTGGGACCTGATCCCTGACTCCAGTACTATTTAATTTACTTTTCTTCTGTTTCCAACTCATGTCTGTACTCTGTCCCTGTTCCCAGAACCATTCACACATTTTTTTTTTAATTGAATAGACATTGGAATAAAACAAAAAAATATTTTCCATTTTCTGATGTCCACACTTAGATCCCAGAAGTTAGGTCTTTTTTTCCTGGAAGAACAAAATCTGCAGTTTTTACTAATTTAGATAAAGAGGGCATTGGATTCTGGCTTGCCACTTCCTAAAAAAAGTCCTCTCACCAAGAGTTTTTAAGTGTAAGGGGCACAATTTCCTATTGCTTTAACATCAGTATCTTGGAAAAGAGAACACTGACTTTAAATAATTTTTTATGGGTGTCTACACCTATGAAATATTTGTATCCTGATTAGGCAGTATAACCTCTCCCAGTCCTCAAATCACACACACACACTGGAAAAGGATATGAATCTAGTCCCATCTTCAGCACAGAATCTCTCAAGTGGTTTAGTTAGTCCTCTTCTTACTGCTGTTTTGTGATGTTGGTTAGGTGAATCTCATCCCTTGAAAATCCTCAGGGTTTAATTGTGGGTTGCCAGTTCAGAATGATAACAAACTAACTAAAAGGCAGTGTAGTAATTGGTAAGACCTTAAGTCCAGAATACCTAGGAAAAAGGTAGGCAGTCTGCTCTAAAGTCTGTATGTATGTTAAGTACGTAGGAAAAAGTTGGTCAGCCTGATCTGGTTAGGCAGAGAGACAGAGTGACTTTCAGGTAAGAAGGAGCACAGAGAACTGAAGCTCTCCTTGAAAAAAGATACTGGCAAGAAATAAAATGAACATGAACAGTTAGATTTAATTTTGTGAAAGACAGTCATAAAAAGTGGCTGTTGGATCTTGACTTTTACCTCATCATTATAGAAAAATAGGGTTTCACAATATATGCAGAGGCTGGATGATAATTCTAATATTTCCACCTTCTCTCTCTGAAGAATCAGTAAATAATCTGTCTAATCTGTTTATGAAGATATCACTTGATTCTAGCAACAAAACTTCCTTGCACACTTTATTATTTTTATCTGTTTTTTTTTCCTAGGATTTTTTTCCTAGCAGCTAACTGGAATGTCTTTGTAGGTGAAATTCATGTTGTCCTGCTTTTCTCCACGAACACTAAACACAGATTTTTCTCCTTCCTTCTTGACAGAGTAATGTGAAATTGTTTTTACTTTCTTGGGGACTTGTATGACATCCTCCCTCAATTTTCTCTTTTTTAGTCAAAACAAGACTTGCCTTAAACCAGATTTTTAACTTCCAGATTAATCTATTTTTATTTTTCCCCATGTGCTCTATCTAAAACTGGACACATTATCTAGTTAAGGCTGTAACAATGATGAGCTGACTGAAGAACTACTTATAATTCTGTTTTTGTATATGTATCTCAGTATGCTCTGTGCTTCTCCTACAATAGTCACAGTTGTCTCATGTTAGCTTCATATTTGTGTCAAGATTCTTTCACAAAGAAAGACTAAGTTTGTTTTACAGTGTGTTTCTGCTGTTGATTATTCCTTCATGAGTATAAAATCTTTGTTCTTATTGTGCTACATTTTTTCAGGCTCTTTTTCCAATCTGTCAAAATCAATTCCTAATCCTGTCTTCTGGGCTTTTTTGTCATTCTACACTGTCTTTAAGTCTGTAAATTTTACAAGTCTTTCACTGCTATAATCTAGATATCAGAAGTAATATTAGAGAGGACTAGATACAGAAGTGAAACAGTTTTTCCCATTTTACTGGACTTGAAGTTACTGATATTTGTTGTAATAAAGCTAGAAACTAGAATGATAGCTTTAACTCTAAAAGTGAGGTGCCTTAAAGCATATTGCATGCCCAAGAAAAAGTGAAATCTCTGGAAGGTCCGACTTCATTTGAAATTGGAGGAACAAGGGAGAATTCAATGAGGCATTCCTGTCTAACCTTAAATTAATGGGAACCATGTTAAGTGGCATTTTGCCAGATTTAATTATCACAGATCAGATAGCAATTGGAATTTAAGATCCAAAACTACAGATAGGACTTTTGAAAGATGCAGACTTAAAGCAAATGTAAAACTTATGTCAGTCTGCATTAATATGCAGAAATCACCTAAGAGAGGCTGGAAGAACAAGGAAAGAGATATGTGTGTGCACTCAGCAGATCAAGGAGGACAGACAGCTGGAAAACAGATTCTATAAAATAGAAATGCTGAGATCAAACAGCAGAAAGTACCAAAAGCAAAGTGCTCAAGAGATAGGAGCATACAAGGTCAAATTGATGCCTTTTGGGTTTTGCCTTGGGTTTTTTTTCTTTTATATGTTCTTTTTATTCTCCACACATATACTTGTAACTCTGTCACCTATTGTATTAGTAATTAGTTTTCCCAGTACTTTGCCATGGCCTTTCCCTAAGCAGAAAGACAAAACAAATTCCAGAGCTCCAAGCCCCGGGAGGGGCAAGGCCCCAGCGCTATCTCGGTTCTTCCTGGGAACCAAGGCCAAGAACAACCCCTCGAGATTCGTTCTGATGGGAAAGCACAGCTGGTGCCAAAGGGGGGACTCCAGAAAAGGGGCTTGGCCTGAGGGGGAATTGCATCAGCACTTGTCCTCCTCACTGGTGCTTTTATCAATTATGCTAATTTCCTAAAACCTATAAATCTGTACTCACCCCTGAGAGGGGTGGGCTTTTGTGGACATCTTTCCATAACTGCCCCTGAAGACCTTCAAACAAAGATCCCCTTTTATATTACTGCCTTACTAAAACTATCTTGAGTTTCATTTCCAGCTTGGGAAAAAAGACAACAAAATTATGTCTGAGATTTAGAAATGCTGCAAAAATAGTGAGATATCTAACAACTTCAGAAAAATTCACAAGACAGAGCAAGAGGAGCAGAAGCAGCGAAACACAAAGTAAAAAGGTGAGTGGAATGTGCAAGTGCAGAACAAAACTAATTAGAACTGCATAGAAACCCTAAGTGGTGTTAACCTCATCTTTCTTCAGTTGTCAAAAAAGTGAAATGTGTTTTATAATCTAGATGTCTAGAATCTCTCTGCAATCAATGGTAAGAAATATGTCCATATAAAAATGAGTGTAATATAACTCTGAAGACTGGGGATGAATAAGTGTACGACAGGGCTCTGTGGAAGCCCAGTAAAATCATATATAGAGTAAAGAAGGCGAATAAAGAACAATTCTTATTAGTGGTTGTCAATGTCAGAATTTGTAAACCAGTACCAAGAGAGACGAGAAATATTACTGTTTTCAACATTTAAACTCAGGAGCAGCAGAAGTAGAAAAAAAATCATAAATATGCTGTACATTTTCTAGAAGAAAGGTGGAAATGGTGGTCATAGCTGTTTAATCATGCCTACAGCCCAAAAGAAGAGGTAACTGCAAGCCAGAAGGACAAGATTCATACAGTGAATATCACAGCAAACTTGTTCATGCTTGAAGTATTCATGAGTTATCCCAGTTGTAAATGTCCTACAGTATAAGATGGAGCTTTGTTCAAATCCACTGAGATTGTGCTGCTGGCTGGAGACTGTAGAGAAGAACAGTAAATAAAATAAACTTACAAGTGTTTTGGGATATCAGTAGGAGTGGGCAAGTTCCCAGGAGCTTATTCCAGTTTCTATTTGTAATTATATATTTTTCAGTTATGAAGGAAGTTATAAGATATATGTAACCCTTAATGCTCCCACAGGCAGGGGGTGGATAAACTGAGGTGATTGGATATAGAGCAACTATCAGTTCAAGAGGTGAAGCCTGTAAAATGCTGTTCTTGAAGCCTTGCTTAAAATTGCTTCTTTTACTATCTCAAGTTAGATACTGGCCATTTACATGATCAAACTATACTCTCTATGTTGGCACAACTGTAAATGCTCGGTTGGAGAGACACCTCGATCGAGCTAGAATTGCTCAGACCAGTAGTACTATCCTGCCAGCTCCTTATCTCTGTCTAAGGGTGATGTCTGTATTAGTATAAAATTACTCTATAGTGTCAGCTAAAATGCCAGCAAAGTTCTAGGTCCACAAAGATTGTTTCTGATATTACAGAAATTATCAAATTCCACTGCTTGAGCTACCTTTCCACTTAATACCAACATGCCTCATTTTTTTTATCATACATGGAGGGATTTTCCTCTGTGTAGGTGAAGTTAGGCTGCTTATTTTTAAAAGAAAGGAATATTTGTTCAGTTCCAATGTATTATTCTGGTGATTTCCTTTGTAAAACACCAAATGAGTCAAAATAAATAAAAGAAAATCAGTGGGATATTCTACTAGGCTAATAAAATGCAATTCACTTGGAAGGAGCTGACAGTCTGTTACTTGCCATGTCTTACTAGAGGAAGTGTAGGCAGGCTGAAGCACAGAAAACTTAGAGATCTTTCCATTGCTCAGTGGATAGAGCGAGTAGAGTTCTCAGAGTGTCTTCACAAAGGCGAAGGCATGAATACTTTTTGAATCATGCATGGAGCATGTAAGACTTTAAAGCAATTGCAGTTCATATATAGAGGTTTTATGTATGTAAGTGGTCTGGAATTAAATTTTTAATAATGAGGTGTTGAGCCAACACCAGGGGGTCAGTGCAATTTAATAATGTTGTTCTGTCTTAAAAGGTTCCTGTTTTTTTTATTTGGAGGTTTAACAACCAAAACACAGTCAAGACACTCTAGAACTGGAGAATGAAAGGCAGTTAACTTTGTGTATTTTTAAAATACTTTTTCAGTAAGAGATACTGTGGAGTCTGCTGGAGAGAGTGACAGAAATAATGTTAGGAAGTTAAATTGTATAAGACTTAGCAGTGAATGAAGAGTGCAAAATGGATTCAAATTAATTATGCCTAAATTATGTTGTGATTGTGAGAAAATGCCAATTGCTCAAGGGTGTCACAGTTCTCTGATACAAATCCTTGTATAAGCATATGGGAGAATCAGCCATGATCAGGTTTTGTGAAATGACACAGGTCACTTAGCCAAAAACTATTTAATTTTTTATTTGAAAACCATTATCCAACAGGAATATGTGAAACATTCTTGGTTTTTATTGTTTTTACATATCCAGATTAGCTTAATATTCTGGAAAACAATCACAAGCTAAATAAAAAGCATAGAAAGAAGTAAAATGTACTGTTTACTGACTTTAGTTTGGCCGTAAGTTGCTATTTTATCAATCTTGGCTACCATTGCAGATCAGGATCACAACAGTGGTCAACAAAAGCAGGGTTTAATTTTCTGTTCTATGACAGCATTAATACCTAATTTCACTGGATATCCAATGTTTACCAACAAATTTAAGTGACAACCATGTGTTAAATATTAATGAGTGTCATACAATTTACTCATCTTGATTATTATAGCTTCCACACAGCTGTGATGGAAAAAAGGGTTTTTTTCTTGTTGGGACAGGGCCTCCAAAATGTGTTGTGCATTTGTGATCTTCCACTAGAGCCTGAAATGGAAAATATTCATCCACTTGGGCAACTTTTGTACAGTATGATCATAGTACTGGGATAGAAAAGTAATGATTAAGTAATTACTCAGTTTTGTAACTGCTGTGTTCCTTTTCCAGGGTAATACACAGACAAAAAAGACAGTCTTTTTAAGAAAATAACCAAGAAGAGTAACCAGGTCACAAAAGGTGTCCTGGAAATAAGAAAAATAATATTTTGTTGGATCTACAGGACTTCAAGGCACATGCAAGTTCTTTTTGAAGATGTGTGGCATTACAAAAGTTTGTTTCAATTGATGGAAATAGCTCTTTTGTCAGAAAGTGCCACTAACTTTAAAAGGACTACCTTAATTTTGGTTGAATAGGGGAAACACTAAGGAGAGAAAAAAAGTCTACAAAATCAGCTGAAGACAAGAGATTTGTTTCCTTAGAAATTGGAATAAACCAACTGAAACTTTGTAGAACTTGCTGGTAAAAGATTGCATTATAAATAGAGATCTGTTTGCAGTAATTTCTCTCAGAAAACATCTGGTCTTTCTTGTTAAATGTGATTAGTGGTATTTGAATCCAATTCAAGTGCTTCATCAAATTATCACTCTTTAAGCTGGTGGCAACAATACTAACTCTATGAGTTATGAGTCATTTTCTTCCTAGAATTTATCTTCAATACTAAGTGTTTGTCATCCTCATGATTAAAGAAATCATCAGGATAGTTGAATTAACTCTGACATAGCTATATACTCAAGTTATGCCACGTGTATGCTGTCTGGGGACTCAGAATTCATCCTTCTGAACCATTAAAAACATCTATTATTGAAGATTTTCAGGCCACTCAGCCACAGAGTGGCATAGGAGTGTCTTGCAATCGGCTGAGGAGTAGTCTCTTCCTCAAGGAAAAAAGCCTGTGAAATAATGCCCACTTTGATAATGTTCCAGTCTACAATACCACTGTAAAAAGCTTTAATGTGGGGGAGAATGAGCTCATCTAAGGACCGCACACATTTTGCTTGCTTGCCTTCATAGAAATGAGAGACGACTTCACCATCCACAGCTTCCTCAAAACAGACTTGGAGGTAATTCCCACTCACCTCTCTCTTCCAGATGCTGTTTTATGCATATTATTGCTTTTCCTCAAAGCAACAATGTAGTCCAAAGACTATCATAAAACTAGCAAATCATTCCAGTTCACTGTGGCTCATCATCATCCTGTTGGTGTTTGTGTATATGAATTTATTTTCTCTCTTTGGCAGCCTTCACCCAATGAAATAGGAGTCTGAAGAGTTTAGTCAAATCATCAGTAGCTTGAAATTGACTGTTAGTATCAGTTATGGGGTTACCAGATGATACATTGGAAATGGGATAGGCACACTAGCCGTAAAATGAAGTGGAAGAGGGTTCTCCAGGGTTCTCCCAAGCTATTCTGGCATCCCAGCTCCCAGCTATCTCAGAAGCATCGGAAACCATATGGGGAAGGCCTCACACATCTCAGGCTAAGCTTGCACACTTGGGTTTTATTAAATCAGTGAAAGCTACACAGAAACCAAAGCTTTGCTCTTGAAAAAGTAGATTTGTCCTGTGCCCAAAAGATGTTGGCAAAGGATTGGCAGTCAGACCTTTTTCTCCATGCAGCTTTTAATAACAGCTGCATCATTTATTTTCTGAGACAATCTTGTTAACCAGGGTCCTGCAGAAAAGAAATAGAGTCTCTCAGTCAGAATCTGAAATTTGTTCTGCAGATTTCTAAAAAATTGGCATATCTGCCATATTCCCAGGCCAGGCATCTTTCACATGTGTTCATTGATGCTCAGGCCATATGAGCTTCTTGGTTTTCACCAAACCCATCCATGTCTGGAAGCTCAGAAATGAACAGATTTTTCAAGAAGGCTACAGGTCAACAATCATGAATATTCTGAAGAGATATTAATTTTTTTATATATACTACCCTATATTTTTGAGATTGGTAACTGTATATATTTGTCTTTAAATTTAACCAGACCTTGTCTGCCCATGTACTAAATCAAATCAAAACCAAAACATTCATGTGATGTTCATCAGCTTCAGACTGAAGATCACTAGTACTGATCTTTCTCTTAACATTCCCTGAGCTGAACTTGTAACAAATCTTGTTAAAAACCAGTTTACCTGCAGCTGAGGCCCAATCAGTGCATACTGAGTGCTTGGGGTTTTTTCTTCCAGTGAAATTTATCATATATATCAAATAAAATCTGTGCTAGACATGAAGCAAATACAAACTGTATATATATATATATATATTAGCTGAATAAGAAAAATATATAAACTGAGTAATATATATTAATAAATTTATAGAATAAATTTATAGACTGTGTAAGAAAACATGAAAAATGTGTAAATAGGGGCAAAGAAAAACAATAAGATGTTTTGATACATATTTTTTCAAATAAATATAAAGGAAAACAGTGGACTGTTAAGCACACTGCTAAAAAAAAACCTTCCAAGAGATGTCAAAAGACATTGAATTAACCTGTGTTTGCTAATTTTTTTTCATGAAATTCATTCCATGAATTTTTTTTTTTAAATTTACTCTTCATGGCCAGTTAATGCTTTTCTAGCAGCTCTGCCCAACAAGTTGGCCTCTTAATCCCTCCCCAAGTAGCCACTCAGATATTTCACTTTCCACAGTGAAAGGAGCATCACAGATATCATGTGGCATTGCTCAGGACCTTACCTTAATTGGCACTACTGAGAATAGCCAAAGGCCTATGCTGTGTTTCCTTTTTTTTCCCCCTGTTATTTTCTACTTACTTTTAAATCACTGCTAAGTGATGAAGAAATGACCTCATTCATTTCTTAAGGAATATTGAAATGACTTATTTTTTATACAAGTCAAGTAAAACTATGTTTAGTATTTTGCAAAATTAATTCTTTACATCACATATTTGAATTATTACATTGCTATATCAAATGCATCATTACTACAGAAAAGAATAATGAAATTGAAATTTAAAATTTCTAAGATAAAGTCATAAATTATAATATGGTCTTAATAATTTTGACTTAAAACAGTAGTTTTTTACTTGTGTTCTGTTTTTATTCCTTCACCTTCACAGTGTAACAAGAAATGTCACAAAAGGGAAAAATATTTTAAGGAATATATTTCCATTTATGGCAAGACATTTTGGATTAGATCCTATTGCAAAACCTTTTATCTTGTGAAATGTTCAGGAAAGAGCAAAAGTCCATGGCAGCTTCTCAGGAAGGAATTCAGGGTTCTACGATTCCCATTTGTTCAGAGCTAAAATACACTGTTTATGTTCATTAAATATGATACTTGCAGTACTGAAAATAAAATTAATAGCATCCTTTGGAATTAAAGAATATCACAGAATTATGTTTAATGATGAAAATGTCAAGTATTTCACAGAAAAATCAGGTATTAAAGCATATGGTTTTGTTTAAATTGTTTTTTGGAGGATAAAAGAAGAAAAGCCAAAAAACACGGTTACTTTTTATACACATTCCTCATTTGTCTGATTTTATTTATGTACTTATTCATAGACAATTGTTATTCAGTGTAATATTTTTGCCATTCACTTCTTCAGGCTTTACAACAAGTTATTAGTTAATCTAGGTATTTATCTTCTTAGACATCATCTTTAAGGCTCTTTCCTGAAGCTCATCACCCTGAAATCTGCATAGCCAGCTGAGACACAGCTTGGTACGTGTTTATTTTGCCACAGATTTGTGTCAAAGCAATTCCACCACTGTTTGGCAATTTGCAAGCGCTGTGTTTCAATGTTGACTTGGTTACTGTGGATTGACTCATATCTCAATCCTCAAAACCTTATATGGCCAAATAATACTGCCTGTGAACTATTAAACAGTAAGTCTTGCCATACTTTGCTGAGGACATGGGGTAATGAAAAAAAAAATCATTCTTTCTTCATTCTTCCCTCATTTTTCCCTCATCTCCCCTCAAGATTCCCTCGTCTTCCGCTAGTGGCGATAAAAAATATGAAGGGACAAAATTATCTTTGTTGAAAGTGCACTGGATCATAAAATCATAACATAATTTGGGTTGGAAGGGACTTTAAAGATCATTGAATTCCAACTCCTCTGCCATGAGCAGGGACACCTTCCACCAGACCAGGTTACCCAGAGCCCCACCCAGCCTGGCCTTGAACTCTTCCAAGGATGGAGCAACCACAGCTTTTCCAGACAATGCCTCCCAGTTATAATCTAGAAGATGCTGTAAGCCAACTGTAATTAGGAGAGAAAAAACTTAAATTCCAGGCCAGGACTGATAGAGTTTATTTAAACCTGGCAGCTGTACTGCCTAAGAGAAGGATCTCAAATTTAAAGTAGGACACTGGGAAGAGACATGAAACTTGCATAGTGTGTTATGAAAGCCTGCAGAATAAATAGACACAACAGGTTGTTCTAGTCACAGTTTAGTTGTAGACAGTTGACACAGGTAAGGAAAAGAAAATTACCATTTAATAAATGACTCAGATTTCATTTTCCCCCCTTTCCAGGTTTCTTTAAAGGCTGCCAATCAATATGCAGGTAAAATTTAAAAAAAACAACTTTGTGCAAATTTTTTGCCTTCATTTTTATACAGATTATGATCAAAGAGGGATTTTGAGATCATTATATACCCTTACACTGTGTGATTGCCCCTAATTAAATCCTGATCTCTTAAGTCTGTATCTGAATTGGCCAGTGTCCCAGGATGCAAACCAGCCTTTCCTGTTCTGCACCCTGGGACACTGCCACTCATGGACAAGTGAATGGCAGGAGTAGAATGAGAAAGAGAGAACAGTACTTGTGGCTTTATTCACAGAAGTGACTTGAAATCTAATTGGTATTTATGCAGTCATCTGAAGTAAATGAAAGATCATGGAACCTAAATACCTCCACTGTCTGTGGGCAACGTATTTTGGCTCCAGATAATCTCTGCTTTGTGTCCCTGCTGTCTAACCACAGTCTATCTAGACTGATCATATCAGGCCTAATGGCTTTTTCATGTGCCTTCATTGCCTCCAGACACCAGAATCAGAGCAGTGCTGAAACAAATCTGCTGAGCTTTGTGGAGCTTCTGTCAGTCCCTGCAGAACCAGACTGCAGTGGTGCAGTTGTGGTACAAAAAGAACTGAGCTTAGCTCTGGTTCTAGATCCAGTGGTGGTATTAATTAGACTGTCCCCCTTCACCTTGGCTTTGGAAGAGTGGCTAGCAGGAGGCTAGCAGGGTGCAGAAGCCATGCTGGTGCAGTGAGGAGCTGGGAACACAGCTCAAAGCAGACTCTGAGCATGTGCTGGCCCTCATGTCAGGAGGTGACCAAGGTGGGCACTGCCTCTGCGTTCTCCTGGTTCATTGATACAGAACCTAGTTCTGCAGAAAGACACTGTGCTCCTGAGAGCCTCCTCTAGGTGCCCATGGCTGCAGAGGACAGGGCCGTGCAGACAAACCCTCTGGGAATGGGCAGCTTTGCTCTGCACAGTCTGTAATTTGCCAGATGTGTCTGAACTACTGAGATAAGGAAATTGAATTTAAAACTGGAGATACAGTCTATCCTATTGGTGAGGGGAGATGTTAATTTTATTTTTTTTTCATGAGGGACAGACATGTTATGAGTAATTCCTTCCAAAGCAGTAAGAAGAAATTCCATCCATCCATCCGTCTGTCTATCTATCTATCTATCTATCTATCTATCTATCTATCTATCTATCTATCTATCTATCTATCTATCTATCATCTATCTATCTATCTATCTATCTAATCTATCTATCTAATCTATCTATCATCTATCTATCTATCTATCTATCTATATATCTATCACATGCATATAGGCATTTCCAAATCATTCTTTTAAGCAGAAATAGAAGCACTCTACAAGCTCAGATCTATTTTTTCCATATAGAGAGAGGCGGTACTGCTTCAGCTCGGAACCATCATACCTTTTCCTTATGATTTCTGCATATTTAGAATAATTTATCAAGCTCAGTGCAGAAAGAAGTTTGAGTCTGTTTTTCTTCATTTGGCTTTTGAGTGTCTTTCAGATGGGGATCAAAACAACCCATATCCTGCCCCTGTGGAAAATACATTTATACTCAAGATATGCAAAACAGGATATGACAAAATTCTGGAGAAAAAGTACAGCACTCACGCTGATACATGAGGTTCTGGTATAAATCATTCCCCAGCTCTGGGATTCATGTTGGAAACTGCTCAGATAGATGATTTGATGCTTCAGAACTCCAAAGGAATAAATAGAAAGGAGAACAAAAAGAGACTGATTTAAAGTGAAAATGAAGTAATGTGTTTACACTAAAGGAGTCTAGTCTTCATCAGAATGTAATTACAATGTATAATCTACTTTGGGTTTATATCTAGCAAATGACAGAATTATGATGTAGTTATTTCATCAGAGTTTTCCAGTTTGGTCATGTGCTAAAACTACTTAGTTCATCAGCTACAACACTGGCTCAGCTTTTATTTTATTTAGCTGCTGTTTGCTTGCTTCTACTTTTTCTGTCTTAATTCTGAAGTTGATTCATGCATGGTCTTTTTGCTAATGTCACTTAAAAGAACAGCATTTTCAGCATCATCAAATCTAAATAAGCATCCTTGGTGCATAAAAATAAAAGTGTTGTTTAAATGTGGTATAAACTACTTCTGACAAAAGCATCTATGTTATCTTGATCTATTTTTTAATGGAAATTTCATGTTGGTGCTCCAGATTTCCTGTTATATTTTTGCATACAGCTCTGTGATATAGGCAAGAGCCATATAAAAGCAATAATGAAGTTAGCTTTTCACCTTCTCTTATATAAATCTTTTCACACTGGACAGAACTTGGAAGATGTACTTGTTCTATAGTAAAAACTACTAATATTGTCAGTGGGATCTCCCGCTAAGGAACTGATGTTTATAATCGACAGAAGCTACATCTCTCATCCACCATGTGTACACTATCACATCATTGCAGATGCTCTCACTTTTGACTATGCCTTTTCAGCACAGTATGTATCTTCTCAAAGTTTAATCTGATGCAGAAAACCCAGTCTTCCTGTCTTGCAGCAGAGAAGGACTAACGCCAAAGGAAAACAACTTTAGGTCATGAGAGTTATGCAGTTTCATGTCTAATGTTTTAAATGTTTGGTCATGGAATTGTACCTGAAAATTATTTAAGTATTTAGATGCCATGAATTAAAGTCAAGATGTCCTTAGGGCAAGCTGAAGAGCTTTATTCCTGCTCAGGGCTGGCTGGGAGAGGCTGTTAAATGCTGAAATGTCATGAACTACTCTTATTGCAGGAAACTCTTCTGATGTGGTGCAGGCTGGAAAAACCTACTGGGAGTGGACACTTTCATCTGTTATGCTTGAATAAGTAAATGAGGCTGACATCCTTATCACAACTGTTGCAGTAGCAAATGGATGTGTTAAATGAGTCTGCAAGACACTTTGTTATCGTCATGTCTTGCTTTTGCTTAATCCATTCCAAACTCAATTTTCCAAATCCCAGAAAAAATCCCCCTAGACAAAACATAGGTAAAGACTCAGGCCTCAATTTCCATTACACTGTAGCAACTAATTTTCTGAATTCTGTCAAATTTAGGATGAATATGGGTGCTAAAATGCTTAGAGCCATTTGTCAATTGATCAGAAGAAAAATTCTAACTAAAGTACCTGAAGACCTGTTTTAGGCTCCAGCATTCTTAGCGAAATCAGTCCTTTAGGACAAGATCTTAGCAAAAGTCAAACTTCATTCTGATAGAGTTTGGAATAGGGATGATTAAACATAACATAAATGTTACAATAATTAAACATAAAAAATAAGACACAATCAAAATCTATTAATCAAGTAACTTATAAATTCTTGCCTGGCCATATAGTCATACTTTGTGTATTTCTAAAATCTACAGTGCCTAATGATTTCAAGTATTATAAGATAAACTTGAGAATCTTGAGTAACTTTTAACAAAGAAACTATGTCAGTATCGAGAATTGCCAAAGGCAGCTGTTCCAGATGTTTGGATTGTAGGACAGAAGAGATGCTTTTATGAATGCTTCAGTGTTTCCTCCTGTCTTTGTGTGGATCTGTGTTTGGGTGGTAAAAAAAGCTTCCTCAGATCTTTCTATTTTCTTTTGTTTCACAAGATGTTAGGCACATTTTCTCCCATGATCTTTGATCTTATTGATAGAAGCACCTTAAAACATGCTGAGAGAGCAGCAAGCAGCAACAGAGTTAATTTACCCGCTGAAATGGCTTAATCTCTGACACAGACTCTTCCATATGCTCCTTTTTAGTATAAAAAAATCCCATCAAAGCCACTGTAGAGCAGCAGTGGCAATGAGGTTACTAAATCTAATGTGTTGGATTGAGACAGAGACTTCTACATAAAGGATGACCTTGCAAACACAAAGAAAGATCCCACACAGTGGATTCTGGCACTGTGTAACTTCCTTATCCCTTTGGCATGAGCTCATGATAACAACTGTCACTCATCTGTAAGCACCTTGTACCTGAGCAAGAGAGGACTCTCAAAACTCTTTTCCACAAGCTTCATCAGTTTACATTTAGGAAAACTGAGCTGATGTGAGGGAAAATGACTTTCCCAGATGACACTTTTGAAGTTTATATTCCCACCCTTCACCACAGAACATGCTCAGATCCAGCATATCTATTCTTAGGTTTGCCTTTATCAGTAGTTCACAAATTAATAAACTCAAAGGAAGTCCTTCACTTTTCCAGTATAATTTACAGTCTCTTTTTCAAACTCCTTTTTTGTTGTTACCTTCATTCTTTGACTTGTGCTCCCCTTGTATCCTAGTGAGGTGAATAAATCTTTTCCTTATCTGTATAGCAAAAGGAGAAACTAAATTATACTTCTTGAATATAAGAAGGTAAATAGGTAGATAGAGAGAGAAAGGTAGAGAAAGGTAGAGAAAGGTAGAGAAAGGTAGGGAAAGGTAGGGAAAGGTAGAGAAAGGTAGAGAAAG
>NC_031768.1:22890782-23066983 GCF_001522545.3 Parus major
GGAAAGGGAAAGGGAAAGGGAAAGGGAAAGGGAAAGGGAAAGGGAAAGGGAAAGGGAAAGGGAAAGGGAAAGGGAAAGGGAAAGGGAAAGGGAAAGGACCTCAACTGGGCTACTGATTTCACCCCTATTCTCAGGCCTACCACCCTTGGCCCTGCTTCCAGACAGCCCAGCTGCATTCCCTTCCCCCTTCAAACCTAGTTTAAGGCCCTCTCAATCAGTTTCACCAGTTCATAAGCTAAAATTCTTCTGCCCTTAGGAGAGAGATGGAGCCCATCCAGTTCCAGCAGGCCAGATGACAGAAAAGTTACCCCATAATCAAAGAACCCCAAATTCTGCTGATGACACCAACCCTTGGGCCACTTGTTGATAATGTGAGCTCTCCTGTTCCTTTCATCGTTTCTCTCTGCCACCAAAGGGACTGAGCAGAGCACCACTGTGCTCCTGTCCTGTCAACCACTTGATCCAGTGCCCTAAAGTCCCTTTTTATTGCTCTGATGCTCCTCTTTCAACACTGCCAGCTTGGAGTATCAGCAGTGGGTAATAATCAGAGGGCTGAATCAAGCCAGTAATATCCTGTACCTGGGCCCTAAGGAGGCAGCAGGCTTCCCTGTGGGATGAGTCAGCAAGTATTCTGTATTCATCTAGAAGAGTTGGTCTTGACAGAAGTAGCAAATATAGCTTCTGGTAAAGTTTATCTTCAGTGTTATTAATAGAAATGTCACACCAGTTTTCAGTATTCTGACACTGGTTACATGCAGAGTCAGTAACACGATAAAATCATACTGCAGAAAACTTACAGACATTGGACAGTGCTTTCTTCTGTTCTTAATAAATATTTTGTGTCCATGTCAGGTAGGAAAACATGAGGAGTATTATTTTCATCCCTGTTTTTACCTTAATTTTTTTTAAAAGATTAATTGTCTCTTATAAACATTCCGAATTAAATTACACAATGAGTGTCCCACTAGTTTTACATTTAAAATTACTTAATGGTCAATTTAGGAGTATTAATTTGAATTTGTAATCATAACTGGTGATCAAATAGAAAAACATCTGCTATTTTGAAACAGATTAGCATATTCTGTTTAGCATATTCTCTACACCTTTCAATTTTTGACTTCTAATTCTGGGTTCATTCTCCTCAAGCAAAGTCATCCTGGAGCTCTTTTGCTCTCCTTTCCCTCTATTCTAATTTTTCTACCCAACAGACCTTGTCTCCCCAGCTCAGTTTACCTCTAGCCATGTATCCCCATGAAGGTTCATGGACTTCTCATGGAGGCTGAGTAGTTATTCAGTGAAGACTCAACACAGAAATTTCCAGCGTGGATGAAAATTTCAATGCAGAAAGTACAGTGCAACAGACCCAACAGGGTGGTCTCTTCATTACCACAACATTTTCTAAATCTTAAAGGAACTTGATCCTTATTTTGAGAAAAAAATGTAATAACCAGATCATTTGAAATTGGCAACTAGAAAATGGATAATTGTAAAAAGTCCTTATGCAGCTCACAGCTGGAAGTCTCAGAATCACTTTGTTTTTCAGGTGTTCATATGTTCCCCTTAATGGTTTCAATCTGGTGGAAAATGCCAGTAAAAGCCACCAAGGCTTTTACTCAATGGAAAATACAGCTTCCTGTGAATCTATCCAGACTAGATCAGTTTTTTGTAGCCATGTGAAAGTTCTGCAGATACTGAACCTGGTATGGCAAGGGATTTGTATTAGATTGGGTTCTATTGACAGATTCCATCCTTCTGCTCCTTGCTCTTTTGATTGAGAGAGGAGAAAATGGAGAGGGTAAAAATGGATAGGAAAGATAAACTTTTTCATTTAGAAGCTATTTTAAGAAAACCAAAAACTGAGCTTGTGGAATAGAATCGTGGTAGTCTACTCAAAAAAGACATAAGGCATGAATAATACATCTTTCTGAAATGACACATGCACTTTTGACACGTGTATGTCTCCTACTTTGTGACACGGATATCTTGTTGTCCTTTTTGAAGAAAATAATATAATTTCAATACTAAATAATATAACTTCAATATTTAGGAAAAATAGATAATTTGAAAACTAATTTTTCTACTTGAGTTGAAGTATTCATCAGCAGAATCTTTCAGGTGTGTGTGAAGAGACTAACAGCCTTGAGGCACACACTGCAGTAGTGATTTGTTTATAATTTTTGGGTTCATGCACAATTTGAAAGCTTACTAAATTTTCTGATTTCCATGTTGTCATCAGATGCATTTTCAGTGTGCAGCAGGATGAGTCAGACCTGATTTTTTAGATTTGACCTATGGCTTTGTTGTAATTTTTAAGTTTGCTTTCTTTTTCTTAATGAATATTTGAATTATTTATTTATTTTTAATGTTACCACGTGAATTCTGTTTCTGCATGGTTTAAGATATTAAACACTGAATTTGTGACTGTTGTCAATAGATTGATTTTATGACAGAGGGAATTGAAATTAACAGCTTATACATTTTCATTTGCAGGCCATACGAAGATATTTCTACTCACCTCTCCACACATATCTGATGGTAACTAGAAGGTAAAGGATACATTAAAAAATATAAGTGCATTTAGTTCTTTCTGTTGATGAAATGTGTGGAGCTTCCTTCATTTTCATATTAATTATTAATTATTTGTAATTATTCACAAAATATAATTCAAAGATAGTCCTTTCTGACTTCCATTATTAATGTTATTGGTTGTATTAGCCAAAAGCAAGCTGGCACAACAGGATAATAAACAATAATAATTCTATTTGGTTAAAAAGCATATCTCTTTACATATTGATCTGAAAATCAGAAATTTTTTGTCTTCTTTTAATGTGCAATATATAAAATAGGTAATCTTTAATATTCAGTTTTTGAGTGAACTAATGTACTTTTGTTGATTTGTCAATTAGCTGATTTTCTAGACTTAGGATCATTGGGTAGCTCGGATTGATAGGGAACATTAAATCCAAGCCCTCTACAATGAGCAGGGACATCTTTAACTGGACCAGGTTGCTCAGAGCACCATCCACCCTGACCTTGAATGTTTCCAGGAATGGGACATCCATCTCTCCAGGCAACCCCTGTCAGTGCTTCACCACCCTCATTGTCAAAAATCTTCTCTTATTCTATATAGTTTCTTCTACCATACCTATTATGTTAGAAACTTATGATGCTCTAAGTTTTCTAACATAAGATTAATTGTTATTATTACTGTTATTACTATTATTAGAAAAATTATTTCTATGTTCATCTGTAAGTAATCCAAATAATTCTAGCTACTGAATTTACATTGTTTAAAAATGGAAACAGGAAAAACCAAGCCTAGAAAAGAGCAGTATTGGGTCTGTGCCTAGATAATCACTAATTCTGCCAAGAAAAGATGATGTATTTTGTTTTCAGTACATTAAAGGCTAGGCCAAGAATTATATAAGGTAACTCCATTTTTATGGTGAATGCATTTGAAAGAGTGTGGATTTCAAAAGAAATCAGTGAGAGTTTACTAGACATGCAATAGGAGAATAAAGCAGGATAGTCTAGATAAAATCATCTCAGATCTTCTTGATAGGTCTCAGCTGCAGCATTATAGTACAGTATATCTGTATGTATTTTGCACCACAAATATTAGGCCTGAAGGGGTAGCAAAAGAGTGTACCTGAGAGACAGTTTTATTTTATTTAATTTTTCATCTATGAAGGAGCATTTTTGTTTGAATGCCTTTTTTACATTAATATTTAAAATGCACAGCACTTAATCTTCACTCTGCATTTTTTACACTTCTCCCTAAAATCGAATATATTAAGTATTTATTTCCCTAAAGCACATATATATATATATATATATATATATATATGTACACATAATTCAACTTTTTGGGACAATTTTTCTCTAAATAACTTTTTGATTGAGAATGTTATTTCAACAAAATTAATTTTTTTCAGCAACACAACAACTAACTCAGTCTAGGGACACCATGTTTTAAAGCTCAATGACATGTTTTTGAGTTGCCAGTATTTCTCCTTAAGACACTTTCAGAAACACCCTTAAAGCTTGCTTGAAAACTATGGCGTTCAGAATTCTGTTTTGACTGAATTACTGAAAGCACTATGTTGAATTTACAAAATAGGAGTCTATTCTAAAGATTTTCTTCAAAATGTGGTTTGTGTATTTCAAAATGCACCTATTATTAAAATTTTGTCTGCGGAGAAATTTAGGTAAATCATATAAAAGGTGGCTTCTTTCCTAAACACATACAGACATGAACTTTGGAAAGAAAGAATCCAAAACATTGGAACATAAAGACATTATTTTTTCTCCAAAAGTTCAAATAGTGAACATCTGGTTTAGGGAGATAAAAATTAGAAAAGTTTATAGTGAACTTCACTCATCTGATCTTATATACTTGAAGCATCCTTCATATAATATGTATGCATAATCCACATAATTTAAAAATATTAGAACCGAATTTCTGTAAATTGGGTGTGTTTCCATGATAATGAATTCAGGTTTAAAAAAAAATAAAATTGGGGCAGTACACACATATCATAAAACACAGCTGAAACATTGCTCTAGTTTCTGCAGCTTTAGTCATATATTTGATATCAGCCTGGTTATGGTTACAGGAATCTTTATGAGTGCACCAAGGCTGACAGACACTGATGTGCTGCACATTTGTAACTTTTTCAGATTATAAAATTTTGCTAACAGAATTCTCTAAATAATGATTATTCTGCTGGGCATTAGTCAGATCTGAGAGAAAGCAAGAAAAGCTAATAGGCTTTTTGAGCATTTTGTTGGTGGGTCAGATTTAAGCGCAAATAGAGAATTATTGTCACATAAGGTGTCTCAAGTATCTGGTGTGAGCACTGTTGGCACTCCAGGAGATTTCATGAGCTTCTGCTCCAGCACTCAACCTGTGTTTTGGGTGAGATTAGCACTGAACTATGCACCACCATAAACACTGAAAGCATCAGGAGATGACTCCATTTTCTCTGTGCCACTTGCAATTTATTTCTGTGGCACACACTGGGCAGCTAGTTTGCATTCACTGTGAGGCTTGTGGACAGAATAACTTCATTAAAACCACAGCTTGTATTACTTTATAATTATTCACCATAATTTTCCAAAATAATTCATTAAGTCAAATAAACCCAGTTTTATAACAGAAAGTTGTTGCTATTGTTTGTTGTTGTTGCTGTTGTTGTGATGGTTAGTTTTGAAATTTTAAATTCCAGAGCAAATAACTAAATGTCAAATTCTTTGAACTTTTTTATGGTATTCCAAAATGGGATTACACCAAGTTGCTACTTAATTTTTAAACTGATGCAGTACTTCTGTACTTTTGTACTGCAAATAATACTTTTGCACAGTGTACTTTTACCAGCTGAGACATCAAACAAATCAATTGTGCTTATTACCTATTTGTGGAAAATATATTACTTTCCCATATGTCTTTTTGAGCTAAATTTCCTCCTATCACAACTCTTGACTTAATGATTAGATTTCATCAAAATGTGATTTTATTCCTCTACCTGATTTATATTAAAAAATCCATTTTCTGCATTTCCTCCATCTTGACTTTCAATATTTGCCTCCTAAGTTATTCTTTCAGAAACATTCAAATTTTTCCTTTTCTTTTTACTTGATGCTGATTTATACATGCATGTGAAAACCATTCTTGAACTTCTGACTTATGCTCAAAGGCTACAACTGCAGTGAATTACAGACACAAATATGATCTCCTATTGAAGCCAAAGCCTTGGTAGATGAATTCCAGAGTTCACTACTGTTCCTAACCTCTGGTTAACAGTGTGTAAGACAATCAGCATCATTAGAAATCTATAGTCACTCATATTACCGTGATCTACATAGATAACACAGCAATTAAAATCTGCTTGGAGTTCTCATTTCCAGTATGATACCAAGCTCATCACAAGCAACAATAGCACAGAAGCAAAAAAATCTGGTAAAAAACATATATGTCCCATGAGCTTTCTTCTGCATGCAAAAATATATTGCTCACACTTCCCGGCTTCCTTTACAAGTATTTGCTTTCTTTGTAAGACATATTAGGTTCAAATGAAGTTTTCTTCCTTGACTCTCAAGATTGTCAGTGTGTGGAGAGATTTTGAAAGTACCGCATACCAGGAGGACTGTCTCAGTAATCAGAAAGCATATCAAGACCTTTCTCTTCGCCATCTCTATATATCTTGAATTTTCCTTCAAAGCTCAGTATTATGGGAGGAGTAGGGACAGTAGGGATATGATTCATGCATGCCTACATGCACAAGGAGAAGAAACTTCCTACATATTTCATTGTTTTCTGCTGTCACACCTTCACAAACACCCTATCATGTCTGCAGAGACATAACTTGAAAATGTTGCTACCCATGATGTCTTTCAGTCAGCTCTTAAACCATTCACATTCTTTCTATTCAAATCTCTATTGTACTAAGTTTTGAATACATTTTGTAAGCAAATCTGTTACTATGAGACTGCACACACAGAAGAATGAAATCTTTTGTGTCTAAGATGACAGTTCACGATTAGTTTATAGGAACCTATTTAAAATGTGGCAAATATTTTTCTTTATGTCTGAATTCCCAGTGGCAAAATTAAACACTTTTTCCTTTTCTCAAGTAAATTTCATTCATTTCAGAAAGTATTTAGAGGGATCTTTATTTGAATAGTGAAAATAATTCCACTCAGAGAACTTGCAATCCATGCAGATTTAATAAGTTTTTGTTTCCTTTTCAGCATGCTGATTTCTCATGCTAGCTAGGATGCCTACAACATCCTGTCTCATTTCTGTAAAAATAGGGGATTTCCATCTATTCTGAGTGCATTAAGAGTTTGGCTGACAATATTCCTTCTATGTATGTAAGCTCCAAAGACTGCAGGACCTCTCGCATCATCAAAATGCAACAGAAGGTCAAGCACTGAATAACCTGTCAGCAGTCATTGAGCATGTACAACACGAACAAAAACCATGTGTTGTGCAACTGCAAAATGAAATGCTATTAGTAGCTTCAAAGTCCTTTTTAATTTCTAGTGTTTGTTTTCCACAGCCAGCAGAAAATACTCAAGACATGTCTCTTTGGAGAGCTGATAATGATATAAGTCAGCTTCGTTAGAAAATAGCAGAAAAATAACTTACAATGCAGGTTTTTTATTTTTCTTGAAGTTAACACAGACAGGATATTTCATGCATCATGAAACAGTTCCTTTTATTTTGGTCATCCCTTGCTGAATGACTAGGCTTCTTGCTAGCTCTCTATGAAGCTAGCAAGTCTCAGGTGGATAAATCTTACAGGATAACAAATAGTTAGGTCAAAGTCTCACCTTTTACCTAAGATGATTTTCGACAATTAGTCACAAATAATTTGACAACTTGTTCCCTAACATAAAATATACATGTTCTTTTCTGATAAATACGCATCCTTATTATTGACAATGCATTATTTCTATTTTCATTATTCAGAAAAAATTAAAAAATTTTGCATCAAGTTCTGTAAGAAAGACACACTATGACATTTAGAAGCTGTGGAACCCAGTGTGCACAAATGCTATGAGTATGCAAGTAGGTGGCTGTGATCAGTCAAGCAAAGTAGTTTTCTACTTGGAACAGGAATTTTTCGTACAGAATATTGTGCCACAGCATGATACAAACCCTCCCAAAATGACTCTGGGAAACTATAAGAAAATTTAAAATAAAAAAGATCTAGGTAATTTTATAGTATTTTATACATTGTTCCATTTTCTTTTGTTTTAAGAAAGCCTATTATTTGGCAAACTAGGCTGAAAACATATTTTAAAAATAATGAGGCTTTCTTTCTCTGAAAAGACATCAAAAACAGGCACACTTCTGAAGTATTTCTAAGAGTCTGAATTTAAATTTTTTGATGTAATTTTCTGTACGGCAGTAAATCTTGTATGATGATCAGTATCTGGCTGTGTCAATGCATAGTTCTTTTTTCTTATTATTGTTTATTCTTTGAATTTGAAAGTCCATTAGTTGGTCTGGTTTAGCTACATTAAATAAATACTTAAGGTGTTAAGAAAATTTCTGGATTAAACTTCTGTCTGCACAGAAAAACAGGTTTTATGTGAGCCAGACTACGAGCACTTAAAATCAAGGGGATCATCAGTGTGCTTTGAAGTGAGAAGAAGTAAAATGGCAGATGCAGAATAGCACCTCGATTGAAAATTTAATTATTGATAAACCATGCTGTTTCATCTAGATAAAATAAAAAGGAAAGAAAACATGGGCCATGCTGATGTTATATTACTTATCTGTTACAAAGCACCTAGAATGAAATAAAATGAAATAAAACCCTAATCACCTCAGTAGTTAACATGATAGGAAAAGTACAATTTAGGTTTCTATTTATTAGCTACATATACAAATGATGAAAATGACTTCAACAGAGAGCAGTGAAAAGCACTGAAACCAGAAAGTGCTGTGGAAATCCACACGGACTGGGAAAGCAGTATAAAGAACAAACCTCTGGATATCATCAGGGACTGTTTTGCACCCTAATTGGCCTGTATCCTGTTGCAAAAAATGCAAACATTTGACTGGTTTTCAGGAGCACCTGGGACTCTACATCTTCAAGAGTGATTCTACAGCTGAAGAGGTTGCAATTACTTTGATTAAAAATCTCACCGACTCTAAAAGGTCAAAAAATATAATGAAATTGTGTTTAAGCAGTAAGAAGGTGATCCACACAAGAAAACTTGTTAAAATTAGGTTAAAAATAAAACAGCTGAGAGGATTTAGTCTCTGCAAAGCTATACCAACACAACCCAGGCCAGAAGATTCCCCAAAATCTCGATGACAACTTTACAGAACAGGTGTAAGGAACAGACTCGGAAAGATGCTCTCCTTAATCTACTGCTTGTCAAAAGAGTGGATCTCATGAGAGCAGTAGACACTGGCCACCCTTGAGGTGTTATTCTGAGGGCAGCATTGCCAAAATCCTTCCAGAAACAGGGCTGGCCATAATGTGAGTCATTATAGCAGATTGCATATTAGATATCAGCACTGGCAAGGATCTACTCCTTTGTCTTCTTCTAAAGCCAGAGCTCCTTTTCCTTGTCTCTAAGCCCTTACATAGGAGCCTGATTTGTCTCATTTTTTTTACAGCATTGGGAAAGCTGCACAGACAGGTCTGAGAGCTATCAGGATGGATTTCTATGATGTATTGGTGTTTGACATTCTTCTGTGACCACAGCCTAACTTTTGTTTACATTTCTTAGAAATTGACATTATACCAACAGCTTTCACTCATTTCTCATATTAATATTCCTTTTCCATTTGCTTTGGTTATAAAGCAGAAATTAGATCAGTATGGACCTCCCATATGTCCTTTTTTTGACATAATTGCCATATTCTTTTTCTTATAATGCTTCTCAATATTTCTTAAAATGCTCAATCTTCCTACTGATCAAATGATATTCTGGCCTCTGGTGAGGAGGTAAGGAACCCCAATAACTAAAATGTGGTGGTCAAGATACCATGTGACATACACAGAACTGATGCTTCTCTCTCTGCTTCAAATTCAAGAATGACAAAATGGACCTCCTGCGTCTCAGATGTTTGTTTCTTTCCCTGAGCTATTTGCTGTTCTGAGAAAGACTTCAAAGGGTTTTTAAGCAAAAATCTCACAGATCCTTGGGCTCATTGAAATGTCAACAATGGGGATATTTCAACTCCTCAAAGCGTTCACCACAAAAGAAAATGTTTTACCATCTAGTTCAAATTAGTAACTCCTGCTTGCAGAACTTACTGCTGCAAAAATCTTGGGTTTGTTCCTTCTTTCCACTGTTGAGTCTTCTGGTCTATATGCAAAAGGAAAAACATTCAGGAGCAGCTGTGTGAAGTCCTTTCCAGCCACAGCTGGCTTATGGAAGGAATAGGGGCCTAAAAATGGCTGTCTCATTCACTTGAGTCCAAGTATACTCCCTTGGTATGTTTTAATGTTAGTTTAATTTAGCAAAGTCAAATGAGATGCTCAGTCCAGCTATAATAGAAATTCTTGAATTTAAATCAGTCATTAGTGAAGCATTAGTCAGTTCAGAAGCAAGGTGCAGTCATGAAAGCCAGACCAATCATCTGTTCCTTGCAGACAAGTTCACCCTTCTTGTCTCTGTTGTCTCTGTCATTGGCTACCAGGTACCTTTGATGGTCTCTTCTATATAAATATGAACATTAAAAAAAAAATTCTCAGGAAATTTTGATGGCATAAAAAGTTTTGAAGACAAGATATAAAAAATATTTATCTTTTATTACTCTGAGATTGCAAATTACTTTAAGACACCATTAGAAATAATACATAGAATTTCTAAAGTTGGCAAGAGAGGTAAACAGACAAAAACTCTGGAATGAGTTTGAAGGAAAACTGAGCCAGAGTCTTTAAAGGGATAAGACATTACTGGATTAATATGGAGGTTATATATTAAATTCTTCCATTTGGGAGTGATCTGGCTCAGCTAGTGTTTAGGAGTAAAGACTGTGTGCAGCCTCTCCTACCACTTTATCTTTCCCAAACCAAACAGAAACTTGGCATCTTTCAGGACATGGAAGTAACAGGAAAATGCAATCAGAAGATCAGGACTAGACTTGTTGTTCCTTCAGTGGGTCTAGTTTTCACTGGCCTCACATATTTCAATATTGTAGTCAACCACCCTTTTCTATAATTATAGCATTATGGTTTGTATTTACAAGCTTACGAAGAGGAGTGATAAAAGACCTTTAAGTTGATTGCACACCATGCAGAGTCTGAAAGTATTCTTCACTGATTATATTGACTGACTTTATGACCCCTTGGTGCTGACAAAACCTCATAAAGATCCCATAATGTGAAGTGGAATGCATCACTGTACAGGTGTAAATGACTACACAAGATGCAAGGAAGGCAGAATCAAGCCAGTGGTACCTAATAAACACTCCCAGCCCAGGAACTGTGGCAGACTCTCATGTAAATACTTAACATGTGGTTCTGCTCTAAAATGTGACTATAAAATGCATTGTGGTTTTTTATTGCATTTCAGTGATACTATAATACATTTGCTCAGCTTACAAGTAAAAACCGTTTTTTTCTAATAGACATGTTAGTAAACTCCATGTAAACATTTAAAATCAATTTTTCTTTTCTTCTAATATATTTCAAGAGTAGAGTTTATCCAGACTCAGTTTTATCTCACAGATACCTCTGCAAAAGTACACATTTTACTTCTCAGAACACCAAAACATGCTGCAGTTTCTGAACATTGAATTAAAAGTTTATTGAAAAGGTTCAAAAAACATATCTGAAAAATGGTACACTGTGGTCACATATTGAATTTCTGATGAACCATATTGATTAAAAAATCCAGCCTAAGCTCATATTCATGTTGAATTCTTCAGTTTTTTCTCTTCAGAGATTTTCCCCAAATTTGCAGAAATAAAATCCAAGCAACTCTCTTGTTCATTTAAGATATAATTTTTCATGCAAAATGCCCTTTTTCAATTTAATAGTAGTGCGAGTAAAATAAAATTTAATTTAATAGTTAAAAAATTGTAATGAAGGCCACTTAAGCTCAATTATTCCCCAGAGGGGCAAAACTCCCATTGTTTAAAATACTAGGAAATCAGGATATAGGATATTGTCTGAGTCTGGAGGCAGTATGAATAAAACATGTTCACATTAATGATGTTGCAGTGGCAGGGAGGCAGACTAGGTAATCGCACAGCTCATTTCCCTGCTTATGCTTTGCATTGGCATTGTCTGCAGTATTGAAAATTTGATTAATTTCCTTATACTTGGGCCATCACAGCCTAGGAACTGAAAAGAGAGGGATGTAATGGCCTAATGCACACATTTATTTTGGTTCTCCTAATTTTGAGCTCTAAAGTGCAATCGACTCCAATAACCATCTGCAGTTCTAAAAAGAGCAGAAATCTAGTGCAGCAAAATTTCAGACACCCAAGAAATTTCTCAATTGTTTCTACATGCAGGGTATAGTTTCTGTATAGAAGTCCAAGGGGTCTGTCTGTTTCAGGTTTGAACAGAATTAATTATAACCTTGATTCTAGTATAATTTTTTTTAAAAAAATATATATTTTTCCAGTGGGGGAAGAAACTGTTGCAGATGTTTGACATCACATTAGCCAATGTCTGCCAGGGCCCCAAAGGGGCTGGGATGTCCCTGAGTGCTGTGGGAGCCCCCAGGACAGCAGGGCAGAGTCTGGCACTCAGGGCCATCCCACCCTCAGCCAGGAACTGCAGCCTGGGGCACCAGCGAGCCACAGCCCCAGGCAGCAGGCACCTCCCTGAGCAGGGAAATAGCAACAGCCTTATGTCATTCATTGCTGCAGTAAGAGCTACAAATTCTCATCTTAAAATCCTCATCTGTGTGAGTAAGAGAGGATAAAGATATCACATTAAGGATTTGTGGCCATGTTCTCATTCAAATGTTATGTTATTAACACAGAAATAAGGGTATGAAACCAAAATGAGACTTAGGTACTGACTGCAGCAGAAGGTATTGCAATACCTAGATGGTAAGTAGGAAGAGAAAATCATGTTACCAGATACACAGGCTCTGTACAGGACAAGTACATATAGAAAGGGTTCTCTCACACCGTGTTTTGAATCAATTTGAATGCTGTAGGGAGATTTACCCAAAAGCAGCACTCCCACCTGCCTCTGGTGAGGAGGAAATCCTTAGGCAAAGATTCCTTCAGCTCTGGTCTTCTCTGGGGCTCATAGGTCTTCTTCTCTCTATCATAACCAACTAATTCTAGAAGTTTTTTCAGTATAACAGAACAGATATAAGGTCTTCCTTGACCTGAGGAGGTACTGAGAGACTTACACCATCTCTCCACTGCCACACCCTACACAGTCCTCAGAGGAGCCTGGAAAACATCACGCTGGGCAGAAGTCCCTTCTTGGGAGGTATCCAGGTCTATCTCCTTGTCCTTCAACTGCTTAACACCAAATGCTCAAGTGATCTGCAGAGCAGAGATTGTGACCATGCCCAGCCCAAAGCCCTGCAAATGCCTGTCAAGACCACAGTGATGAGACAGTCAGGCATGAAGTCCAGCGGGGCAGTAGGTGATGGACAGCAGACACAAGGTTGGACACAGACTGTGGTGTACCTCAGGCAAAGACCTAGGCTGAGGATCTGGTCACAGGTGCAGTTCCCAAGAAAATGGGAGCTGTGAAGTTGCCCCAGGGGAGCTCCCCTCTTTTTCTGTCCCAGGGCTTTCCCAGCGGTGTGAGCCTGGACAGCCTGTGCTCTAGGAGCCAGGAAGGATAACGGGGCCATGGGCTGCAGCCAGAACCTGGCAGCACAGAAACAGGGTGCCTGCCTTCCCACATATTCTTTGAAAAGACTCATCTGTTGGCACACTGTTCTGTCCAGGTAGGAATAGTCTGGCTATGGATAGAAGAGTATACTTTGGATGGCAGTCCTGTCAAACAGTGTCCATACTTGAAAGCTGGAGAGAGATGTCATCCCAGCTCAGGGCTACAAAGCCTGAAGGACTGCTGAGTGCCCACAGAAACACAGCTCTGAGTGGTGAACAACATAAAGCCAAGACCAGCAGTCCCTGCAGACTGCTGTGCTTTAAGGGTTAGTGGGAAGCTGAGCTGGGATTTTCAGGACTGCAAATCTTTAGATCAGCGCTGTTTCCAAGCACCTCTGTCTAGGGCTGTGTGCTCATAGGGAAGTGCAGACATTGCCTTGACACAGAATGACACAACTTTGTTGCATTTTCTCCATTCTTTTCCATCAGGGAATGACAGACAAGCATACTGCCAGTTCCACAGTACTGGATGGAAAGATGCAAATTGGTGTTTTAGGCTCTCGGCAAAGAACCATGAAAAATACAATCATTTGGACAGCTCTCCAAGGCATATAGCTTAGAAATTACAAACATCTGTCAAAATATATAACCAAAATATAAAATTGTTGTATGAGAATTGTGTCTCTGAGACATAACTTACAGCTTCTTACTGCATGCACAGACTATATTAAGGCTTTATGTTTATTATTTTATACCAAAAAAATGAGTTACATTTATTAATGCAGGTGAAATCTATAACCACATTTGTTTTTAATAGCAAATTAGTCCATTATGAGGTTTTGATAATATCTCAGGGCTGGCAAAACTCTCTCCTCTGCCTTTTAATGTTTGTTTTCAACTAAATATAGATCACAGTAAGTT
The DNA here is from genome assembly GCF_001522545.3 of Parus major. NCBI lineage: Eukaryota > Metazoa > Chordata > Aves > Passeriformes > Paridae > Parus > Parus major. The sequence goes on from NC_031768.1 coordinate 22,904,989, forward strand.
AATAAGCAATAAGAATTGCTCAGGTTTCGCTGAGATATATGTTGTGGGAAGTGACTGTCCTCTGGTCTCCCTTCCAGCTATTTCTTATGTTATGTGGAAGTGTCTTCTTTGGAATTTAATAGCATAATAAAGAAATATTATTTTCATGTTGGGCAATGTCCATAATTTTAAATTCTCTGTTTTGACACAAATAAACAATTTATTCACTTAAGGCAATATTTTACATGAAAGAGAAATCAAAGCATTGTTCTGCAATTCAGTTACATATTACTTCTACACCATCTATTCATCAGACTCCAAATGTATTCAGGAAATTCTGAGATTGTTCTGTCCTTAATGAAGTCTTCTCTACTCTGAGAAGCCCATTGTAGAGTACATTAACTCACTGAGAACATTCAGGCAGCCTGATTCTTAGGCAAGTTCATATAGTCAGGAGGTGAGATGGTAGCCTAAAGTGTCCCAGGTTTCTGAAAACCCTCGATATTTCTTTATGAAGTTGTAACTAAAGGGCAACTGTACTGAGCTGTAGATCACCATTGACAATAGCTAAGATCAGCTTAGATCATATTCATATCCAAACAATTAGACACCCCAATCTCTCCTCTCCAAAACTTACTCTCTGTGTTGTGCCTGCTTTCAAAATTAGCTTTGTCCCTTACCCTGGCCAAAGAATCCTTCAACTGCTGATATTGTTCTCTTCTACTTACTGACAAACAGGGATCACCTTAATCAGGATAAGCTACTATATATCACAATTCTGAATTTTGGTAGACCAGCATGGCAAAATATTTTCTATCCCTTGGAGCACATGAGGTGCAAAACGTTTAAAAAGTCTACTGGATACTCCTAGAATGAGCTCTCCTTTGCACAAGCATGTAATTCATTACAGCCAGGAATTGTCTGTAATTCTCCCTTATAGAGGAGTTTACCTAAGACAGCATGCCCTAAAAAACTTTTTTTTTTCAAGGTAATGTTGTAGAATAAATAAGCTCCCAAACAAGTGCTATTTGTAGCAGGATGAATGAAGTGATTTGAATGTAAAAATGTCTGTAGGCAGATTAAATGGCATGAATGAAAGTGAAATGGCAATGTACCCTTCTTCAAGACCTAAGAAGTTGTGTTATTCTTTGTATAAGGGAGTTGAAGTTGAGAGCTATCAAAGCTGTTGAGCTGCTAATAATTTATATCTCCTGTTCCTCCTCCCCTTCTTTTCCTAGTTTTCCCCCATCTCTTCTTTGCACTGGAGAATAGTCATGCTCCTTTGGCTGCTGCTGTATTTCTTTCCATGCTCCTGACTTACTGGTAGAACAGATGTTCTTGTAACATCTCTAGTAAATTAACCTTTGTGGCATCTTTTGCATAAGTTTGAAATTGATTTAGATCTTTACCCTTATTCATCAGCATATGATGTTCAGCTGCCTTCCAATAGTTCTCATAGCACTGGCTTCTGGTACTCATATTATATGCTCTGAGTTTTGCCTATTCAATTTTTTTCCTTCTTGATTATTAAAACCTGATATTTTACCCAGGTTGTAATCTTTATTTCTTTCCAGAAATATGCCCAGTTTAGCTGAAACAATCAGTAAATTACTTTTGTTGTTATTGACTCCTTTCATTTCTTAACAGAAAAATCTGAGAATATTATATAGAGATGCAAAAGCAAAGTGCACATATGAAAAATATATTTTCCTTGATATTTAAATTTTTCTGCTTATTAAAGAGCTCTGATCAAGAAAAACTGAACTTGAGATTTTCTTAATTTCTTCCCAGATGTGGAACTTGACTGAATAAGCATGGCAGTGCTGGTTCAGTTGTGGCACTTCTCGTAGGGAGCTCTACTCAGACCATATCAAACATTTTAAATACCAGCACCTGCTTCTATATTTTTTTTTTCTTGTAAGGCAAGATATATATTCCTGTTCCTTTTAACCACTGGGTGCCACCAGGTCTGAGTTTGTGATCCAGAAAGATTCTTTGATATAAACAGAAATACTGAGCATTGTGGTAAATCTGTGACTCCAGCAAAACAACAGAACAGAGTTTCAAACAGGTTATGAGAAAATGCTATCCAGACTTTGACCAGCACTAAGATACTTAATCCCTTTGTGTATTACAAATGCCTCAAAAGTGTATTTCTTTAAGTTTATCTTTCTCCTTGATCTCCTAGTGTATTATCCTTGAATCCACTATACAAATGCCTACAGTTATAATGAAATCCTGGAAAACAGTGGAAGTGGTGTTGCCCAGAATGACTCCACAATGCTGAAGTTTTTAGATAAGTGTACACAACAACCTCTGAAATGAGTACTATTGAATCACTTGGTTTCAATTTCCTATTCATGGGACAGCTTTTGTACAAAAAAAACAAGATCTAAAACCAACTTTGATCTTCTTTCTGATTTCTCACCAATTCCCTTCTTTGTTTCTCTCCTCCCTGCTGGATACTTACTGCTGGAAATATTAAAGAGTCAGATATTCCTGGTGACAGGCTAAAGACTGAGCTGGAACTTATTTATGTTATATTTTATACACTAAAAAATGTGGATTTAAGCAACTCAAAATATCCATAAATTTGAATGGAGTTTTCTGAATACATTCAGCCAAACAGTGCATTGTGAAAAAGGCCCAAACTAATACAGCAGATGTACCCCTCTGCCTGTTCTTTTCCTTCTCTCCACAGGTCTGTTGATAGGGATCATTAAGTGCTATCTAGAATTAGGCTATTAGTATTTGGATCTAGGATACTGTATGCAGTTGAAAATATACAAGGACTATATGATTCAATGAAGTGGAAATATTCTTGGATAAACCCTGATTTTCTTACTCATCTTCTACACCTTCTACTTCACAGAAAATGTTTAAATATTCACTAGGACAAGGAGAATGGTGATTAGTTTCTGTGTAAATATCTAAATGCTTCATCTGCATCTGTTCTCTGCCAGAATTCCTTCCAGGTTAGCTACTGGTACCTGCTGGGACCACTGGATCTCATGCATAGTGCTAAAAGGCCAGAAAAGGATATCTCAGGGCTAACACAGAATTTGGTTCCTGCAACGTGGCTCCAGGGACACCAGATGTCTTCAAACAAATTCCTATGAGGTTTTTCCTATATTCTTCTCTTTAGAATATTTAAAATTAACAACACCCATTCCAATTCAGAAAGTAGAGGTTTGTAGGGGTTTTAATTACTTCTGTAAGTAAGAACTTCAGGAAACCCCTCATTACGGCATTTTTTTCCCTAGCACAAATGCCACTAGGACACTATTTGAGGAAAAGTTATACAGTATCCTTAACCTATGTGGTACATATTCTATGAATATCTACAACAATGTGATTTGCATAATTGATGACATACTAAGTTGTACAGAAATATCTATCTGTTCATTCAGCTGAGGAGCCAAAACAGACATGAAGACTTAGGAAATTGCCCTCCATTTCCAAAATAAATCTTTCCTTCTAGCAACAGAAACGATATGAAGACCTGGGGAGAGATTTCTTGTAAAACATAGCACTGCAGAGAAACATTCATTATTTAAAATCCTGACTGACCTCCAAAAATTCTCATTTTAAATATTTAGATTTAAGTAGATTAGCCTAGATTTAACTGGACAATAAATACTTATGTTGTCAGCCAGGACAAAGCTTTCAGTTGGACATCTGTCACGAGAACTTCTCTGGTTGTAAGATATTGTTTGATCCTTCTGAAGATATGTTGCCAAGCACTCATTATTGCTAAAATGTCAGCAAAATTTGTGCCAAGTGTGGGGAAAGTGAAGAATGTGGCCATAAGATTGTAGTAATTTTTCTTCCTTGGAACAACTGTAAATGAACCAAAATTAATGTTTTATTACCAACTGGAAAACAATGATACTCTCCAACCTTTCTTAGATTCAAAGGCAATTTATAGCTATTCATTATAAATGATGTTGTGCAATTTACTCTGAATGAGAGAATAAACATTCTATTACATTAAAATTGCTATCAAGTGACCAGAATAACTTATTGTTTAGCCATAATTTTCTTGATCTTGACTTCCTGTCTCTCCAAAATAATAATTAACTAATGTTTGTATGAAAGAGAACATAAAAAGTAGAAAAAATAAATTAATATTACAATTGAAGGGAATAACCAGACTTATGCAGAAAATACTTAGCTATCTAAATCCTGTTTAATTAAGTAGTTAAGATACAAAAATAGCCTTAAAATTCTCACCTTTTGGGAAAGAAATTGTTTGAATATTCTGAATGAAATAAATTCAAAAAAATAAAAATTCCCCTACCAGAAATCTCTATTGATCTCATGCTCTTCCTCATCTGGTCTGCTAGGAGTTAGCAAAAAAATTAGATTATGGGATCTCACAGATACAAAAAATTAAACAATATGTATTGCGTGCTGGCATTTTTTTCAGAGGGTTTAGCCGATACTTACAGATAATATTCTCTCTGCTGGCTTTAAGACTCACTGAATTGAAATAGTCACTAGTCTTGACTAAATATTAGAAAAGTGACTTGAGTAATTATTAGGAAAATACAACCATTTCATTTTCAGTTCTCCTCTTAAACTTATTAATTGTAGTATAAAATTTCATATTTTGTAATTAACATTCTATTCTTTGCTGCAATAGTGATACCATGAATTAGCATTTCACGGTCTGTGAAACAAAGCTTATGTCATACCCTAAGAGGCATCTGATGATGAGTGAAGCCAAAAATGATAATATAACCACTGATGTATTTATGATAAATTATGTATATGCATATATATGCAAATTCATAATAATATTGGTTTCAAGTGCATTAGACAGACCTCAAAAAGGGCCAGACTGTCCTAGAGAGGAGATCAAACTGATCCCAGAAATGGGAAGACAGACTGAGATGATGACAGAACTGGGCCTGGAGGCTCCAACAGAGTAACAGAGCCTCATTTCAAAGATGATCCCTGGCACGAAGTCTAGGGCCAGCCAGAACTGTCCCTGGTGAGGAGCCAAGATCACAGGAAGTTCATGTGGAGAGTTTGGGAATGTACATGCAGCTTAGGAAGTTCTGAATGAGAGAAGCTCCATTTTTAATAAAAATCAAATCATTTATATGTGATAGAAATATAAGAGAATGTAGGACACCACCATTTTGATTAGCCAGTAGGTGCTGTGGATTTTTACTTTTCACAAGAGTCAAAGAATGACTCTTTCCATTCCTCAAGAACAATTTTTATTTTTCCAGGCTTTTTCTCTTTCCTTGCAGTTATAACTGTCCATGGCAGTTATGAAATCTTACATTCTTAGGGTGTTTTCCCTTTTTTCCAGACTATTTTTTGTCTTTTGGGTGATAAGTTGCAATGACAGTTTGTTGCTTTCTCACTGATGGTATCTGAGGACATAATCAGTTTCTAGATACTGAGATGCACTTCAAAGATGCCACCCTTGATAGTCAAGGATGCTTCTGGTTCATGGATCAAATTCCCAGGCTCTGAGCTCCTAGGCTGGCAGGCATTTTCTCTGTTGGTAATTCAGCAGGTGTCTTCTGTTTGGTAATTTCCCCCTTTTAACCAGGTCACACCTCTGGCTGCTTGCATCACTATATCACTCCGAGTGGGAAGGGGAAGTAAAGCTCATTTAGTTGGAGCTTCTCTATTTGACAGATATGCCAGCAATGTCCAAATTTCATTTTCAGAGTGAGATGTGGAAAGCACAGAGTGAGATGTGGAAAGCACAGAGTGTTGCACATGTAAGTTTATATTTTATAACACCTTGTTTGCTGTAGCAGAACTAGTTTTACAGCCTCCTTTCAGGCTTCAGTCTAACTAGCTGAATACATACCATTGCAGGTATGCCTGGTCCACACTGAGGTATACAACATGCTAGGATGTCACTAACTAACTGCCTCTATAACTAAAGCAAAGCTTGTGTGTTGGAATATAGGTGTTATTCCCACAAGTATGTGTAGAGATAACAATATCAACATTAGTTAGAAAATAATTGTACGTGTAGTTTCTTTTGCTCTTTATTCAACTGGACACTGAAGGAAGTTTAACACTCAAGGGAGCTCCCTTCCAGCTTCATTCCCCATGCAGAGCTTAGGAAGGTCTGCTCCATGTTGGGGTCAGGTTTCTAGTACTTCAGGGGACTGAAAATAATAGAGTAGGATTTCCTGTTCCAGCTGCAATAGATCCCTTGCTTGAAGCATAAGTTCTCCTGGACTAAAATTCAGAAGAATATACATATATATATATAAATATACACACATATATATACATATATGTTCTGCTTTTAGGTAAAAGGCTAACCATCCGGAGAAAAAAGACATAATACAGTAATGTGAATGTCAGTAAAGGTAAGTATCAGGTTTTAAGCCTGCAAAGAAACTTTTGCACCTTTAAATATTTTGAATTCTGGAGGAAATGTTATTTTCATCTGAATTGAATTTACTTTGCAAGGACAGCATTTCTTTTCTCTGCGACCTGCTGTTTGATTGCATGTCCACTGGAAAGCTTTCAGTGTTCATTTTTATTTCAGTACATGGGCGTCATTTTTCATTAAGTATGAAACAGCCTGTTCCAAGTGTTTGTGAAACAGTAAATTGTTCTACCAACTGGTGTCCATATCTTTGCATAAAAAGCCATTGGTACAAGAGGAGCCAGTGTTCTAGCTCACTGCATATCTTTGGTTTGATAGCTTTCAAAACCTAACAGCACTGATAGCATTTCCCATATTAAAAAAAAAAAAAAAAGAAAAAAAAATTTCACCTGTTTTCAGGAATTTCATCAGGGAGAAAAAAGGAAGAGTAAACTCAACAAAATAAAGAAATACCACTCAGACAAAGTGTAAAGTGGTTGGGGTTTTTTGCATTGCTGGTCTTGCTGCTGCTGCTTAGCCTGCACGACTGCAACTGCAGCTAAGATGTCCTCTTCAGCGGTGTCTGACAACTCCTATCTAGAGACTCTGCACTTATTAATCTTACATTTTTGTCTGAACCAGTAGCTCAGCTTTGCCAAGGGTCTCCTAACATAACCTCCAGTCTCATGGGAGATGCAAGCTTGGGCCCAGATTGGACTTAAGACAAAGCTTCATCTTACTTGGCAAGGACTGTGTCTGTTTTTATGGTTGTAGGACCCTGCTCACAAGCTGTGTTTTCAGCTAACAGGAGTGAGACAAAAGAATGTGGGGGTTTACATTTTGGGGAGGAAGGGATCAGTCACTGAAGCTCACAGACATAGGTACCCTGGTTTGTAGTCCAGGAGAACTCAGGAAATTCAGATACATCAAGTCCAGGTCATTTTCAGGATCAACTAGAGGTTCTAAAACTGCTTCCCTAAGCAGTTTTAAAGTTGAAGCCATGTACTCTTTTCCTAGATACCATATGATCCAAACCCTGTATGTAGGCAGCCAGTGTCCAGCTTGGGGATGGAATCCATCTGATTGAAGAGTAAGAGCTTAATTTATCTCATCTTTCAGATGATGTAAAAAATATGGCAGATGAATCATCCTACAAATGCTCACTTCTCGGTGACTGTCTCAGATTTAGTCCTCTTGAGTATAGACAGAAACAATGAAAATTAGTTGTGAGGGAACTGACCTTGAGGGTCATTGCAATTCCCTAGACCTGGATGAAAACCAAGCATGTTAATGATTTTGTATTTTTTTTTAAATTAATCAAAGAGAAAATCTATTGTTTCAGTGAAGTACGCTGAATTATTGGCAAAAAGTGTGCAATTATCTGTCTGAATTTATACTTTAAACTCAAATTACAGTGAATAGCAAGGAGCAGACATAGAGGAGTCCAGGATATGACCATCACATTCTGAACACAGCATACCCAGCAATTCTTCTAAAACCATTTGTGATTTGATACGCAATTACATAGGAGAAAAGTTACACAACTTCACTAGTATGGATTTCTTTGAAGAAACATTCCACTACATGCAGTCCTTTTCTGAGATATAGCACAGTATCCTTTTCACCCATGAGGGCCCCAAAATCCAGAACAGTGCTGAGACTTTTCAGACTGTGGGTAGACTCCAGCAAAAGCAAATGGGTATTGACCAGATACACTGGTTTGTTTTGTTTTTTTTTAAGGCCTGAAACCTACATCAGTTATTTTTTCCCTTTTTAAACTGCAGTTCTAGAAAATTAGTGTTGAATGTTTCTTCCTATGTAACCTGGAGGTCTTGCTTGTTATTTAAACGTATATTGTTAGTTAAAGTAGTACTGAATTGTTTCTGTTCACCAAATCTTTGCTTGGATCACAACTGAAAATTAATATAGTCATTTTGACCTGAACTGTTCACATCTCAATGAACATCCACCTGGGCTTGACTGGCACTTTTTGCTTATGAGAAAGCTGGGGTTGCTAAGGTGGTATGGACCAAAATAAAGGCACACCTGTGTCAAGATTTTTGCACAGTGTGTAGTTCCATTTTTCTGGACTTCAGCCAGTACTAATAACTAACTGTACTTTTAAAAACACTACATTCATGCACAGATTCTTAAGGCATATTTGTTTATTTTACATAGATTTTAACTCAAATTCTCTCAGTTTCATCTCAGCTGGTTCAGGATAGTTAACGTTTTCATATTTTAGCTCTTTTCTAGTCATTAATTTCAATTTCTTATTGGAAGTTTTGCTTAATTAGACTTCAGATTCAACCCCATATTTCTCTTATTATAAAAAACTCCCAAACAAACCAACAAACAATCCAAAATCCATTGAATTTCTCTTTGGGAGTGTAAGAACAGAAAAGCAGAGGTTAATTCCCTGATTCCTGCATAACAGTCAAGAAATATATTTGTAATGTGGATGCAAGACAGTGGGGAGAAATCTTCAGTATGCTTTCATTCTTAATCTCACTCTCTCACAGACACCTAGAGAGCCACACACATGCATGTGTTTTTATTCTTGAATGTAATTTCCATCCTGATGTGATTACTCTCTAGAGACAAGCTCTAGAAAACCTTCCTAGTAAAATGCTATTCATTTTAATGCTAGTTAATTTAGTAAAATGCCGTAATAATAATAATTTCTGTCCTATTTTATATAATTTTACCTATCATGTAATAGTATTCTTTAAATACAATCAGCTGTGCATTTCACAATGAACATTCAGTGTTTTGTTCCACTTCAAAGATTTTAAGCTAAGAAGAATTATATTTTTTATTACTATCATAGCTGTTCCAGTGGAATATGCAAATCAGGAAAGTTCATAAAATCCTGTTTTCATATACTCAGAACTCCCTGAAATACTTACAATACAAACCAAATCTTCAATAATATGGTTATGTCCAATATGATTTTCTTGGAAAGAGATGAAGGTTGAGGACCTCCTCATATTATTTCCATTTATTGTCCCCAAATAAATGTGGTTAAGACCCAGGTAATTCCATGAAGAGGGAAACAAATGAGGCCTGACTCCTTGTTGGTTTCTCCTTTTGTCTCTTGGTATTTGCCTAAAAGAAATATGGGCTAGAGAGGCAATCCTTTCTCCATTTATTTTTTGTGCACTGCAAAAAAGAAAGAAAGAAGAAAAAAAAGAAACAAAAGCCAAACCACATCATGTGTCATGTTTTAGCCCTATTTGGCAAGCACCATTCATGTCACGCCCAGGTCCTACATTTTCCAATACATCCCAGTTAAACCCATCTCCTTTCCTGTCTTTTGAGATTTATAAATATACATACACACACACACACACATATGATTCTTCTTAGTCTGTGGTCCATTCCCAAAAGTCCATTGAGTTGACTTTATTTAATTAATTGGCTATTTTAATCCAAAATCAAATCCAGTGAGGCATCACTGGACTTCCCAATCCTCTCACATTACCCACCAAATGCACCCAGGTTCTTGAGCAAAACCAATCTCTCTAATTGTTTTGCCTTTGCCTGAGGCAGGAATAACCCAGATTATTTTGCCCAGCATATTTTTTTATGTGCACCACAGGAACTTTATTCCCTTCTGCAGGGAATGTAGGAGCTGTGGCTGGGCAGGGTCAGACTCATCAGCACATCCTCTGGTGTTGAATAACAACTGTGGCTTTTACAGAATTACATCCCATAATGCTATGATTCTCTCTTGAATAACTTTTTAAAGGATATAGAGAATATTTGCAACTGCTTCATGTATAATGAAACATGGAGGTGAACACAGTAAAAAGGAAGAAGCCTATTCCAAACAACCATAATGTGCTGTGTGGTATCAGGTCAATTATAAACAAGGGTATGTCTAAATTGTAGCCTTTATGCAAATCTTGGGTTTTTGGCATTTGTTTTAACTTTCTCAGGTTGCTTTCTACTATATAGATGTATTGGCCTGCCACTTACCAGTCTATCTAGGGAGAAGAAGAGTCTTTAGAAGCAAATTCTGAAAGAAATTTCTTTTTTCCATGAGAAAAATTCTGTCTTTTACATGTGTTTTATCAGACAGTCAGCTGATGTAAATCTGTAATCACTACAGCTAAAATTAATTTCCATCTGAAATTAAGTTTCATCCACTTACTGACAAATGGAGGGATGATCTCCTAAAGTAAAATTATCTCAATATCCTGTGCCCATAAACATGAAAAATACTTAAAAGTGATTTATGCAAAAATTTTAAGGATAGTGACGTCAGTAGCATTTGATATAGTAGGTCAGCCTTTGAAGAATTTTAATTTGTCTCAGACAGACTTTACCAAACCTTATAATAAAAAGAAGAAAGAAGTCCTAGGAAATTGGTATATTGCAGACTAAAGGTCTATGACCGAGGTAATTTAGCATTGCTAAGATAACACTAATAATTAAGAGAAGAGGAATATCAATAGCATGAGAAAAACATTGGTCAATGAAGAGACTTAAAATAATTGAAATATATTAACTGAAGGCAGAAAGTAAAAATGCTGTAAAAACTAAGGTATCATTATATATACATCTGTCCAGCTGTACTTAGTAATTCTGCTCCATTACTTTGGTGGCTGATGTGTAGGACCTCACAAAGGTTACAATGCTCATCTGACACCCACAGTATTGCTGTGGAACACTACAGTACCTCTGTGGTCTTAGAATGACCCCGATATAGGACAACTGGTGTGTGCAAACAAAATCCACAAGGCATTTCCTATCAAGACCACTTTGTGCTTGAGCAGTGCTGCTGCAGTCAGCATTAGAGAAGGGGACAACTGTGTTTTGAGGATCAGAACCCTCAGTGATTTATTTATCCATTTCTCTTAATAGGCTCTGTACTTTCCCTTCTGATTGTATATTGGTGTTCATTTTAGCTTTTTTATAAAAGCTTTGTCAGGGTGAGAAGAAAAAAATGTTGGAGGTTTGCAAGAAGACTGAGAGCATACTGAAGGCAAATCTACACAGCAGACACACTAAAAATGAGGTAGCTTTAGTTTTCCAACCATGCCATGCACCTTGGGAGCACCAAAAGCCATTCAGCCCTTTCATCAGTGGTGTGGTGCACCATATGCTGGTATAGGACAGCTGGACATCTACTGACCTGGTCACAGCAGCAGCCCAAATTCCGGATCACTGCCAGAGTCTAGGGCTCTCACCACTGGCTTTGCTATACATGGTCTGAAGTCAGCCCATGCAGCTTCCTCTGCAAACCTTATGAAGAGTAGAATTTTCTCAACCCCATCACAGGAGGTTCACTGCATTTCTGTCACTACAAATGAGGTAGTGCCTGCCCTTCTCCATGTGGGACAGGTCATCACGATGCTGTGCAGCCTTCCCCCTCCACATCTCAGAGGCTGGGACTGCAGCAGCCACTGCCTGTGTCATCTGTGGTCTCTGCCCCCCAGCACAGCTCTGCAAGGCAGGCAGGCTGCCAGGATGACACAGCCATGTGGCCCCTGATCAAGGAGCAAGTTCCATTACAGCTATACACTCTTTTGCTGAGCAGCACAGACATGCCTTTAATATGGTATCTATCTGCCTCTGCTGCTAGCCAGATGTTGGGAGCAAACAGGAATGATTATCCCAGTGGGCTGATCTGTAGGACACCAGTGTGACTAAAGCTGACACATGCCATAGTATGAATAGAAAATAAATCACAAAAAAACTATATGATGTCCCAGACAGTTTAGATCAGAATTCTCTTTGCTTTGATATAGTAAACCTTATTTAAAAAAGAAAAAATATACATATATTGTATACACACAAACATATATAGAATATATATACATATATAAACACATATATATACTTATACATATATATGAGTTTCAGAGATCTCCCTAGAAAATGGTGGCTGTGTAAATTAGCAGTGAATTCATGAAAAATCAAATCCTATAGTCAGTATGATGACAGAAATTTTAATAGGCAGTCAAGTAACAGGAAACAAGATAGCAGAATATGAATCAAATTTTAAATTCAATTAGGACAGCAACTTTGAAACTCCTCCCTGTCTTGAAAAATGCTAATGAAAGGAAGGAGACAGTTTCAGAACTGGAAAGTTTTAATAAAATATTTTTACTATTATATATATAATATATATAAAATAATAAAACAATTTTATATTGATAAAATGTATTGAAAACTAGGAAAGGACTTGGGGTTTCACAGGGATGGTTGGTTATTTCTCTTAATTAGTCCATACCATAAAAGTAAAACCAATTAAATCCACTAGAGAATATCAGGAAAGAAAGGATATTTCTTTTCTATAAAAGAACTTTTTCTCTCACAATAGCTTTAGAAAGCATTTTCCTACCTATATTTGACTTCAAGTCTGTTTTGTTCTTCAGAAATCTAGCAGCTGAGTCAGTCACAACTGGCAAAAGGTTGTCTCCCTTCACAAACTGGTAGAATGTAATTTGAGCCAACTCAGAACTTATAGATGACATAACACAGCAATTTTGTTTGGTTATTTTTTTCATTCTTAATATATTTGTGGAGGGTATTCATTTTTTATTGTGGTATATGACTGAGAGGGAGTCTTCAAAGAGAAGTACAAGTTCAAAGGTGGATTGAAGAGTAAGCTTTCCATTTTAGAAATATTTGAAGGAATATTGGAATATACTCTTGGACTTTGTCTTCTACGGCTTTACTTTTTTTGTAATGTTAGAAGCAGCAAACATTATTTAAAGCAGAACAAAAATCATTATTTCATCATGAAAATTCCAAATACAAACTGGGAAAACTAAAAAAATGAAAACCTCGGAAATAAGATATATGAAATCAAAACAGAAACAAGATATCTATTTTTATAATATAAAAATAATAGAATTTTTTTACTACAATGATAAGTAGCATGACAAATTTATGTACCATCTCAGGCTCAAATGTGGGAAACCATGCTGGTACAATTATGAATGCAGTATTTGGTATGGCATTTTTGGTATACAGTGTTCAGTACCCATTTGATACTGGGCAAATGAACCTGAAGTTCTGAAGAGGTATATGAGAAAGAATAGAGCTGAATTAGTCAACAATATTATTCTGAATGCTCTGTTCTTCCACCGTGGCTTTTAGTTTCTCTGTCTTAAATTACTTCCTAAGATTTTCCTATTGTTTCTGCTTATTTGGCTTCACTGTGGGTTTGGTCTTCTCAGGGCCATCTGACCTCATTAAATACTGTCTCGTAAATCACTTTCAAGAAGAAGAGGGTGAACTGTCTCTGATCTAGTTATTGTTGGCAATCTTTCAGAAAGCAAAGTCATCCATCCTTATTTTCAGAAATGGCATCACTACATTCAACTATCTAAATCTCTCCTTCCCTCCTTGCAAAGAAAACAAACATTGACAAGAATAAGAAATAAGAGATGAATTCCATTCAAAATTGAAATTGAATTAAAGTAGGAAATACCAATTTATTTTTTTTTTAAAGAGCACTTATTTACTAGGTACCTTATGCATAAAATGCTAGTTTGACTCATGCACAAAGTAATAAAATGTATGGTCTTTATCAGACAATTAATACTAATCTAGGATTACAGCTTTAGGTGTTTTACAGACCCTTGTGTAGACTCTGTGCTCACCTATCTCACCAGTTTTGATTCAACACACATTTTTTAGCTTAAGGAAAATAGGAAATCATACCTTACTTGACCTGAGAAGGATAACAGCTGCTACATGGGTACAGATTACTTGGCTTGGGCCCTAACCAGACAAAATGATGAAATCTGATCCAGCAAAGCTCTGGGGCAGCATTTGTTTGCCAAAACTTGAACAAAGGTAAGACAATACAGGCAGTGGTGTGAAGTGTTTGAGTGTTTATATGAGCATGGGATTGTCTAGACACTTTAAAACAATGGTAAAATCAGCTCTAATTGCATCAAATTAAAATTGAAATGAGTGGGAGGGAGGGGTTGACAGGACTTAGCAGCAAAACAGAGGTCAGGTTCAGTGAGACTGAATTGCTTGGCTACTCCTGTGTAACATCTTAGCAAAAAGCAAGGAACACTCAGCTGCAACTAAGTAAGACACTCATAGGCTTGGATGAAAATTGTAAACTTCTTTTTCCTTGCAGTAAAACCATTTAATATACAATTACCAGGTTATTGGAGAGTCATCATGCCCAGATGGCTTTTAAAACAGGTGTGACAGTGTGCACTGTAATTTATGGGAATAAGGTCAGACAAGATTACAGACAAGTCTACTGTCTGCCTCCATCAGCACAAAGGACTGTGCTGCCCCAGGGAGTGGAAAAAAACTCTATTAGTGGAGATACAGCAGCCAAAACCTTAAAAAAAACTAAGTTTTTTTTTTTCCCCCATAGGTTTTGTTTTTGCTTTAAAAAAGGATGAAAGCTCTACTGGCAGAGAGACCTTTTCTTGGTAGAACTCCTAGGCCTCCTTCCAGCATAGCTCCATCAGCAAAATATATCACTTAACTAACAGACTGAAGTGAGCCAGTAAAATTTCTAAGTCTAGACCAGTACTTGGCATTCTGTTCCAAATCCAATGTGGGGAGATGTTATGTGTTCATATTAAAATCCTAATTGGCCATGAATAAGTCATAATAATTATAAACATAATGTATCTAGACAGCATAAAACCCAGGCTTATTGTTTTGCATTTTGATATTATCTCAGTACAGCCAAGAAAAATGCCTGTGATACATCTTCTTTGTGAAAGCTACTTGCAAATTAGTTTCAAAATATGAACTGCAAGATGAAAGCTACTGGAATAGCCCCAAAGCCAAAAATCAGAACCGGGTCAGCCTTTCTTGACCTATCACTCAAGAAATTCATGATAAAATGATTATAAGCCACATGCAGAAAATGTGAATAGTTGGATGCATAGAAAGCAGATAATGGTTGGTTGTTCCATCACACATCTCTCAGAGCAGGGATTTCTGCCAGCAGCTGAGAGTTTTGCCCTTTAAGCATGTTTAACCTCATAGAGTGAAAATCTTTCCATGGTGTTTGAGACTTGGAGAAATAAAATCACTGTGCACCTCCAGATGTGACCTTCCCTTCCCCACACCCAACAAAGGCAGCTGGTGAAAAGACTGGATCATTCTCCCCTGCTATAAATTCCACAGAAAAGGTCTAGGGAAAAGCGAAATTCTCTAAGTTTATTTTAATCAATGTTTCTACAATTTTTATTTTCCCTGTAGAATGACAGGGATAAAGCATGGAGACAAAAAAGAAAAACAAGAGATAACATTAAACAGGAGAAAATGAATGAAAATATTTAGCTTTTTTTTTTTTTTCCAAATGATTTTTAAAAATTAAGTTGGTTTTCTTTTTAAATGATAAGGCAATGAAAATACCTTAGAGAAATTGCCTGCATCAAAGAAAATCAAAGAAAATTTGGCAAAATTTTTGATGCAGGAAATATTTAATAAACAAAATATAATACTAAGAGGAAAAAAAATTGAGCTGTTGCTCTAACCCATTTTCAGGAGAATGTAGGCAAGGAATTGGAATAAAAATAATCTATTCTGACATGCTTGCTAGAGGATAAATGTTATGAGATAGGACTCCAACTATTTACTCATCTTTTTCTCAAAAGGTGTTATTATTTTTCATGAAAGGAATTGCAATTGTCTCTGTAAATAATTTTTAAAGCATATCTTTTTGTCTCAGAAACAGGTCAGAATTAACTCTCTAGTGCTTATTAGGCTTAATCTGGCAAATATTTGCATGTTTTCTAAACTCAATATACTCAGCAAATAAATGCAAGTGTCATACTTACCCACTAGTTATATACCAGAAAAAAAAAATCCACCCCATTAAAAGCTGATTAGGAACACAGTTTTAACTGCAGTTTAGATGTTAAAACCAGAAAAAGAGAAATTTTTGGAGTCTAGTTTAATGTCTGGATATGAAAAATATGGATACTGAGACCCCACCTTGGACCTAAGCAATGTGCTAATAAAGGCATATTAATCAGTTTTGCCGTTCCTCATGTTCTTCCCCTAAGAAAACATATATCTCTGTATTCTGGACATTTTTTACATCACTTCCTTCTCTGCCTTGAGCAGTATTAGTAACTTAAATGTCAGATTATTTCTTATAAGCATCACAAAGAATTTTTCCTTTCAATTTGATAATGCCCTCCTTAAAATAGTTTAGGGGGTTCTTTTCTAGCTTTGCCAATCAAATATTTGATATTGGTCAAATGTTACGGTTTTAACCAGATGAAAATAACCATTAAATAAAAATAACTACAAAACAAAATGTGCCCAAAATATAATCTATAAATCCCCAAACCTAGATTCTATTAGTTTTTTATTTTATTATTATGAAATAGATGCCTTTCAAAATGTGAAATCTAATCTGCAGAAAGGTAGTAACATGAAATAGTACATTCACCTGAGAAACAACAGCAATATTTACAACTGAATAGAAACTGGCAGCTACTGTTTTGTGAAGTATTCCTACACTTTGTCTTTAAAAAGAACATATAAATTATTTTAAAAAAAACAAACAAAAAGCCATTCATCTAGTTTGGATTTGATCCTTAAATCATTAACCAGAACAACTGCATTGGTTTTCTCTGCCTTTGTATGCATCTGTGCCTGTCTCCATGTATGATATATCATATAAATACAGGCATTTCTATAAAGGTACACATGATTCTTCTCTCCTGTGAGACATTTCTGCTCTTTCCTAAAACAGAGGATGCTGTAGGACTCTCCTAGCTAACCCAAAATGTTGTAATCCACATCTGTCTGTGCTCAAATTGTTACCATCTCTTGAAGGCCCACTCCAAAGGTAAAAAAACACTTTTTTTCAGAAATACACAAGTATCATTGAAGGATCATTTTTTCCTTCACACAGACAACGAGAACTCATCATTTAAAACACATGGTTAAATCCCACATCTCATCCAGTCCCAAATCTTCTGTCTGAGGGATTGCAGAAATGTAACACAGGAGCTAAAAGGAGCAGTAATGTAACATATAGGTCAAAGTAAATAGTAGCACAAGAGGTTAGTAATTTAAATTCCCTTTATAGGCAGTCCTATCCTATTAATGGCAGTGAATGATGCAGATACATGTTCACTAGAATCTCAACTGAGACAACATGAAGTTTGCTGAAAGATCCACCAAGGAGAAATCAAATTGAAGCTGTAAGGCCCTGCTGAAAGTTGAACTTATACTTTGGTACGGGCACAGTTTAGCTGTGAAAATTTCACACCAAGTTTTGTAGTGTTTCATGTGCCAAAAGTTAGGCACAAAAACTAACATCAGTGTCTAAACATCCTATTGTAACTGTTCTTGGTTTTTAGAAGAAGTAGAAGAAAGAGCCCAGGCTTGTCAACAACTGATATTGCAATTTCCACAAGAAAAACAAATGAAGATCTAAGCCTGCCCAGCTGATTGTCTGGAGATACACATGTTGAATGCACTCTTTTAATGGCTTTAGAAAAATTGAGGGAGTAAATCCAACAAGTATCAGTGAAATAATCAGTATTCAGAACACTGTCCTAGTTTGTTCCCTATTCATCTGGCATTACCTCTATGCTTCCTTCTTTTCAATCTGCATTTTTTTTCCTGATTATCTTCCCAGGGAGTGTCAGACTAGCAGGAGGCACACACTTGCAGTGCATTTGCATAATGTAACATGAACTCTTCCCCTTGTCAATGCCAGCTATACAAGAGTCTGAATCCATAGCTTGCTAGTCCCTGTCCTCCTTCAAACAAATTCTGAATTGTATATTGTATGACCAAAAATATATATATATACACGTTATTTGTACTTTGTAAAGCAAAGCAAACAACAAAGTGTGGATTTTGTTTTCCACAAAGTGGTTGAAAAAGTATATTTTTTTGAAAAACAGTTCTTAAATTTAAGTAATTCACAGATGCCTGTCTTTAGCTCAGCACTCTTTCCTCTGACATTTTAAACATAAGTTCCTTGACTGATATGTGATGGAAAACCTTATACCTTGCTAAGACTCAAACACTTTCCCATGTTGACAGGCAGGTAGTATGTATAACCCTGACAAGTAGCAGGAGTGATGGGTGTCAGCAGGCAAGTTAAGAACCAGGAAAGCTGAAGGCTTGAGGGGAGATATGCTAGGAAAAAAAGCAAAGTCAAATCAGTCTTGTGACAGGTATCAGCAAATGCAGAAGAAAATGGGTCTCAGGAGAAACTGGAGTAAAAAAAAAAATTTTCCTGTGGAAAACTCATGATGGTGTGGTTGTTTTTATAATATGCTTGGTACCTGTGTGGTGTAGGCATAGTTTACCTGTGAAATTTTCATACCGAATTCCGTGGCACTTCACATGTTCAATGCCAGGCACAAGAGCTAACCATGAATAATGTCATTATGTGAGGTAGGTCTGACAGGCAGTGTAACACTCCCCTTATGAGGCCCACAAAGACATAGCCACCAGGGACTGAAGAACAAGAGAAAAGGGTGCTGCTTAAAGAGACTTTGTGATGAAGTAGACTGCAGGTCACTGTATAGTTTGATTATGACTAACTTGTTCAGACAGGATGAAGTGAAAAGATCCCTTTAAAGAAACTAAGCAGAAAAAATAAGGAAAATGGAAAAGATAAAACACCTGCTGTAAATAACTTGAAAGGAGTTAGAAATGCAAAAACTGGAATAATAACAGACAGCAAACGACCTAGTCTGACTTGCTAGATAATTGAGTGGATTACTCAGCATAGAGGATAAAAAGACATTTTAAATCTTCAAGACACTGGAAAGAGACACTTGACTGAAGCCGATGTCAACAGAAAAATGGCATGCTGGCAAACATCCCCAGAAAGAAAGGGAAATACAAACAGAAAACCCCCATTCTTTCTTCTACCCATTGAGATAACTGGGGGAGAGTGGCTGGGAAATGTTTCAACTTTCTCTCTGTAGTCCAGTTTTGTTCTTTATTCTCTCTTCTAATGGCATTATTCTGTGTACTCTTCACTAACTGCCCTGTACCTCTCAAAAATGAACAGGCCATGAATTTTGGCAGATGCCTATATTTTGAAAGAGAGAACAAGAAGGGATACAGCCTGTACAGGTGCCAAAGCCACGTTAGTGTTTGCTCATTCATGCAGCTTGAGAGAGACGGCAGGGCTCCACCACACACTTCATTTCTCTGCTGTGACAAAGAGGCAAACAGCTGCCCCTGCCCACAAACTTCAGGAGAGGGCTTTCTCTCCCCCAAAATAGACTGCTTACTGGAAACTGCTGGTTCTAAAAGCAAACACAGGAAGCTGCTGTAATTGAGTTACGGATGCTTCTGAAATGTTGTGTTTTTCAAATAATTTTTACACGATATTTTATTGCTTGTTCTAAGGTTTCCCAGCAAAGTTTTGTTTTAAGCAAAAGTTTTATATTGCTTATTGTCTATGATAATGACATGTACAGTAAAAATTTTGTTTCAAAATGCTTTAAAGGTCATGAAAAATCTTTCCACTTTAATTTGGACACCAAATTAAAAGATTTTTTTTGCATCACTGACTAATTTTTCTATATTAGGGGTAAGTGCTAGCTGGCTTTCTGTACTTTCACTCAGATTGCTTAACCACACAGGGCTTTTCATTCTTCCCTAGCAAGGCTAGAAGACACAATTCTTTAACAAATGACTTGGGATTTATGGATTTCAGGAGGATTATTGCACCCTGAGTCAGTTCACAGTCCCTTGGAAAAAACTCAGTGTTTTGGAAATTTCTGGTGTTTTTTGTCTTGCGTATGGATTTCTTTCTCAGCTTTTCTAGTGAGAAATGCTTGTAATTAGAATAGTGCTGCTGAATTCAGTTATCCATCAATTCCATATAGGTACATTTAGATAAAAGAATTGGGGAAAATTTCATACAAACATGGTATTCAGCAATTCAAGGTACTCTTTCTTGTGTTTCCATGGAGAGGAAATGGGAATTTAGTGGAACTACGTGAGCTATGACATGCTTTGATAGGTTTTAGTTATGGAATCCTACTCCAGGAAAATGGAGGTGGCCTGTGTTCTTCAAAGTATAATTATGGCCATCACGAAGACATAAAGAATACGTCTCATTAATGAGAAGTCCAGATTCTATCTACTAGTGTATATTCTGCAGTCTCTGCAAGTTGATATTTACAAGTTAGTATCACTATTTAATGGCAGGAGAAAAAAATCCAAACAGCTGCTTTTTATTAGAACTAAAGGATGCTTCTTCTTTTGACCACACTTCTAAGCTAAGCTAGGGCCATCTAGGAGACTGTGGAAAATATTCTACCCCCCTGAAGAAGAAATGAGGGTTTTTTTCCAATCCCTTGTTATTGGCACACACCATACTGTTAGCACTGCTCTCTGGAACATTCAGGTTTAGAAAGTTATGATTCACTTTAGCCCCAGTAGTTTTACATGTACTGTGGTGGGTTACAGCATTTTGCAATGAGGAATTTCCACCAGGGCTGCAGTCTTCCCTCCCTCAAGAGTCCAAATGACCCATAGGCCTTGCATTGGAAGCCATACCTCTCCTATACAGCGCTTCCTACTTTTTCTTTCAACATAACTTCTCTTAATTTATGTAGCAAGCCAAAGAAACCTGTACTTTTAAGTTTCTGTAACTCTCACTTAGCAAAGAAACAATGTAGTTTAAATATTGCCAGAAAGTTTACATCTCTCAAATAAGGGATCCCCTTTAGGTTACTCTTTCCTAGACGCCAGAAATAAAAATTAAAAACATGGTCAAGGGTTTCCAAGTAAATTTTACTTTTCATAGACTTAGAATCACATCATCGACCCCAACATCCCCCTCTCATTACAGTGGTAGTCAGATAAATCCTGAGTATGAAGAGACAAAGAAAATATGTGCTCATTGCAAGTAACAACAGGAAGGCTGACTTGATCCCTCATAAGGTCAACATCCACTTGAAGCCAAGAAAATTTTGCTTAAATTATCAGAAGCCAAAATATTCCTGAAATGAGATTTATATGTAATAACTGAGCCTTGAACCTTGTCATCTTCAAAACAAATGCATCATTTTCTGCTCATCAAAGAGAAAAACTTTTCCAAATGTTCAAACTACAAGAGCGCGGGCAGAAAAATTGCCAGATAAAATTGGTTCTCTAACTTTGGTTTATCATATCGATCTATGGTATAACTTCAAAGGCTACATTTTAATAAACTTCTATATAACTTTAGTTAACTGGCAGGAGTGGATGGAGTAAAATGCAGCAGCTGGAGTTATACAACCTGTGCCTGAAGTCATCCTAACATGAGGGGTAGACTCTGAAAAAGGAAGTCACTCCTACAGCATCAGGTTAATCATCTCCCTTTTGTTTATCAGAAACAGCAAGTTTCTGGTTGTTCTCTAACTTTTATGAGCCTACCAGAAGAGGCATATTGCCTAAAATGTATTCAAATTGCTATCCGTGCCAGTTATCATTTTGTTTCAAAATCCCACAGAAAATCTTTTCACTATCAGATCACTGTCTGGGGAACACAATGGGTCTCAGTTTCTTAATGAAGCTTTACAAATTTTTCCTGCTATTTTTTTTCCTAACTCTTCTCCTTGTGGTCTATAGTGTTGAAATTATGAGGATTAATGTCCCAAGTCAAGTCCTTTTAATGAAACTTCTTTTCTTCCATGTATACACACTGGAATGAATGGAGACCTCTATTTTTACACTTGGAAAATCACAATATGACAATTTAAACTATTTCTTTAATGTCAATATATTAAGCCTCTGTCTACTAATTTTTTTTTTTTTATTTGTAATTATTTTATTCTACCAAATACATATATATTATACTATATAAGCTGTATATCTCAGGTGACCTGTACCTGACAATTGTCTAATCAGATTGTACAAATTATTCAAATTAAACTAATTGACAAACATGGTCTCAGACAAGCAGCATAGCGAGGAAAGCAGTGGAAAAACACTGACGTATGATACTTAGGGGAATCCTGTTGTAGGACTTGGTTGTAATAATTTCTGAAAATATATTTTTCTGTTTTTCTCTTCTGCTTCCTGGACTACTCAGAAATTTTTGGTTTCTCATTTCCTGAGTTGTTCTTCATTCTCTCTTCCATCTGGTGAAAGGAGAGATAAATTTTCTGCTATTTCCCTTCCTAGAAGAAATAGGCATCTCACAGTTTTCTGATTCAACCCCAAAAACCACACCCAGATGGTAGCCTCATTTTTCCTCCATTTTGTCTCTTTTTTCCTCCCCGTTATTCAAATGACCTAGCTTAGCTTCTCTCACTTCCAATTACAGAAATAACTTCTTTTCCTCACACTTTCATCCAGAGAAAAGTAAGAAGCTCAGCAGCACCACTCAGCCACTGTGCTTTGGCATATTTCCAGTTGCCACAGATTATCATGTAATTTTTTCAGTTTGCCTGTGACCAGTATCAACACAGTTGGGTTTTTTTGATTATTTTTAGTAATGAACAGACTGTATCTCAAAGCTGTCTATTTAAAAATGGCTATTCATTTATAATCCCTTTCTTTTTTTCTGTTGATCTTCATACCTGTGTCATTTTAATCATCTTGAAATACTGTGAAAAATAGAAATTATCTTCCAAGATGATTCTCTTTTAGATTACTGATAGTTAAAAAATTGAAAAAGTTAATAGGCATAATAATGAGATTTCCTTTTTCTAAAGACCACCTGAAGAATAAAAGGCCTTTTGAGTTGCTGCTTGTACACCTTCCAGAGATTTGCACCACTCAGAGGAAGGGCTTTTTGTGAGTTTGCTACATTTTCATTAATATTTAGTACTTTGCCTCATGCAAACCTACTAGAAACATCCATTCAGTTTAATTTGGCTTGGCTGCAAACAAAATAATGTGTTTTGAAATCTGGCTAAACGTCTATAAACATTGACTAATGATTAACAGCAGCACACTGAATCAGAGAGGTGTCTAATGATGATACATCTGTTCCTGTTCATCTTCATTAATGATCCCCAAAAGGAAGAAATCAGCATGCAGATGACAGCTATTTACCCCAACTAGCATATGCAGAGGAATGATACAAAGGTGTATAAACAGAGCAGAAACACTGGCAGAAGATAATTACATGTGATACAATTTGTAAAGATGTATTTTTATGTATCTGGGATGAGCAGATGAGGGCTATAACAAAAATAAAATTAAAAAAATAAAATATATGTGTATATCTCCTCAATGGGAAGAAGAAATGTAGGGAATGGTGAAGCCAGAAAAAATAAAAGTGACTTCCAGGATGGCCTACTGTAAAGTGTGCATTATTTTTTAACAAATTGCACTAATTGATGGACAATGAAAGCAACAGGGCTCTCTCTATCAGTCTCAACTAGAAAAAATTTGGCATAAATTAGTTTTAAGTAGAGAAATGCCTGCAAATTATTGAAAAGGTATATTGAGTTCAGAATGGAGTGGAAATAACTTTTATGGCAAGTGACAATTTTGATAGTCTCCTTCTTTCCAACTGATGGACGCCTGTAACTGAAGAAATTTCCTTTCTTAGCCCTCTGAAGTATGTAATGAAGTATTATACTTTTTTCCCAGCTTGTTCCTATAGCATGAAGGAGGACAGAGACATAAATGGCTTATTACCTAGAGGAATGTTTGGAAGGTGGGGTCTTTAAAAGCTTTTCAAAGTCAGATTTTTCTCTCCATTGTTACATTGCAATGTCAAATCAAAAGATCTCCCCTGAAGTCCGCTTTTATTTAGTACTACTTTTCTGCACTATAAAAAGAACCATCAACAGGATAGGCTTCACATTTCTCATAAAATATTTTGTAGCACAGCTTTTTTCTGAAGAGCCCTGAATTTCTCTGGCAAGTCACCTATGTCACTGACATACAGTTGCTTTTATTGGCTCAGGAGATTTTTTCATAAATAGCAACCACATACAGGATTTTAATATCAAGTCAAAATGACTGTTATCCACTTTTGTGCTCTTTGTTACCTCTGCAAATCTGCACTTTATAAATCTGTGGGGTTTTTTATTTATTTAACTGTCTGTAATCTTTCCAGTGCTCTAAGCTTCCATATGTTGGTAACCATAGATGTAATTTTCCTATAGGTACTTTCTAATATTTGTTTAAGATGGAATAAAAGCATAAATGTGACAAAATTATACCCTTAAAGAACTCTGTTCTATTTTTTTCGAAAGCACTTGCATTTGAAAACTAAATGGTATGTTTTGGGGGAAATCCAGAAATACAAAAAATAGTTGCAGAAAGTACCCATAGTATGACAGAAAATTTTGCTTGTATAATTGATGTCCATAATGACAAAATAAATTTGTTGTGGAATTTTCTCAATTGCTATTAGGAAAAAATAATTGATGTCCATAGTGACAAAATAAATCAGTAGTGGAACATTCCCAATTGCTATTAGGAAAAAAATGGGAAATAGTAGTTGCAGCACCAAGCTTGTGTGAGTTCAAAAAAGCATTTGGACAATGCTCTCAGGCACATGGTATGATTCTTGGAGTGTCCTGTGCAGGGCCAGGAGCTGGACTCAATGTTCCTGATGGGTCCCTTGCAATTCAGCATATTCTATAATTCTATAATAAAAGCATTTAAAAGCCTAAGGCTGTGAAAGCAACATAATCTCTGTCACGTCTAAACTTGGCACCTTATTTTTCCAGGGACAAATTACCTGCTGGCTTGAACTGGCTCATATCCACTGAGATTTGAGCTGTCAAAGCCTGACCTTGCATTTCACACTTCCTCTCCCTTCACAGGAGCAAATGAACTCAGTGAAAGTGGACTGGCACTTTGTTTAGAAATAGTTATGTTTGTCTATGTTGTTTTTATTGTTTCTTCTGTTTTTTGCAGATCCTATGATTCAACCACACAGATCTAAGCATATTTTGTTGTACAGGGTCCACTGCACTCCCCACAGATGTGGCCAAAGTAAGGTGTAGTCAGAAACAAAGCACTCCTTTATTCCAGTGCCAAAGAAAACATGGAAAATTCAATCATATGTGGGTATGTGCCATAGCCTTTCCTCCAAAACCACTGCTAGTACTTTTCTCACTCTGCCTTTTGGGCTATAGGCGATAGTCAGCCACCTGTGGTTTAAATGAGCTTGTTTTCTGCTGCATTGGAAAAGAACAAAGACAAGCTCTCACCACCACTTTAGCTGAGGGGCATTAACAGATGAGCCCCAGCTGCAGGCATTGCAATTTCTGCATAATTTTTCCCAAACTGCATGGAGAATAGATATTTAGCTCCTTTCCCACTGAGAGCAAGTGACATGACAACAAGGGCCAGTTCCTGCAACTGTTTTATGTATAGATATGTAGGTGTTATATATGAATAGATAGATGATAGATAGATAGATAGCCCATTGTGAGTAATGAGCAAATTACTCATCTCTCATCATTTATTGCCCAAAAGATTGTAATTCTACTTGCACAGAGCTAGAAACACATCTCTTTAAAACATCAATTTAAGACTTATCCAGACATATGAATCTATAGAAAAGCAATGGTCCTATTCACACAAGAAGGGCTGACAGCTGCCTGACACTGTAATTAGAGGTGTTTGCTCATTTCTGTTGCAGCATATCATGATAATAGACATGATCTTTAAATGACTCTTCAGCTCATCCTACTCTACTCCTTCTGGCCCAGTTCACAGTTGGAAACTTTAGGTTCTTGTCTAGGCTTAAACTGGGTCTGGATCAAGCTTAACAATTTTCTTATATTGACACAGAGCTGATGTCAGTCCTGGGACATTGCCTTACTTGAGTAACTTTTGAGTAACATTTGAACCCCTTTTCCTTAGGGATTCAGCTTCTTTCCAGCTGTGGCTTCTCTGTGACAGCTGGGTGTGATAATTGGTGGCCTAAAATGTACACATTAAAACTATTTCTGTCTGTACAGCACTATCTTAAACTATAACACCCAAAGCAGCTTCCAGGGACAAAGTAACAAGTGTGGAATGTAGTTTCAGGTGGGAAATAATTTTAGAATAAAACATTTATCTGTTTCTTTTCCCACATATTTCTTATTTTTTATTACTTCAAATCACTGCTGTCATAAAGAAAAAGAAGTCCTTGAAAAGCATAATGCCATTAGGAAAATGTTTTGACATATTTAAAAATATGTTTCCAATGTCAGTATCTTCCATCTAATGAAAGATTTCACACCCTGTTGCTGATTTTGTTTTGGTTTTATTGCCAGCTTGTTTTCTCTGGAAATATTTGCATGTTGTACATTTGTGCATTTCCAGACACCTGATCTTAAACCTGATAACTGGTTACTGTTGGTAACTATTACACTGAAATTTCAGACTTTAAAACTGTCAGTGTTAATCTAATTGTTCTTATTTTTAAAACTGGGAAGATTAAACAATTACAATTAAGTTGCTGGACTGTGTCTTTTCACATCACTCTGATATTTACAGCAAAGAGATATGTAATTGGTGAGACTGACAAAGTCATGCTTAATAAATTTTAACAGGCAAGAGCTCTTTCATAAATTCACAGCACATTTTTAACAAAATAACTCATAGTTGTCAATGGAAGGTAAATAACCTTCATGTGAATCTTTTGTCAATGCACTGCTTGTAAAATAACTAAATCTGAGCAAGGTACTTTCTACAAAGTAGAAATGTCAAATGCCCCAACTGCCCCAAGAGATACTTCTTCCTAAACATATTCAGATGGCAGACAGCTTGGAAGCACTACTTCAGCTATTGTGGTAAATCACAAATCATAACAGTAATGGAGAAACATCATAAATGAAGCTGTGGACAGACAGAGGAATTAGGATACCAGATTTTCCTGATTCCTTGTCCTTTTTCTAAAACTCAATCAAAATTTATACAAGTGAGTAGTTTTCTATGATTTGTGATATTTCTTTCATGCAGAACCATCTAATGATGGGTATTTGTGATTTAAAAGATTCAAATTCTTTATGAGTGACACACAGACACTGCACATTCCCTGAGACAGCATGATGTAGAGGTCCAGGAAAAGAGAGACTCTTATATGCTGTATATGTAAAGAAGAAAATCCCATTCTTCAGAATTAGTTATTTTACTCCTAGAGATGTATTTCACAAAATTCTTCCTTCTGGTGAATAATATAGCTTGCCTATGAAGTTCTCTGCCACCTATCTGTATGAACGGCAGTAAATTATAAAATATCATTATTGTTCCTCTATGAGAAAAAAATGCCCCATGCTTGTAGTTCTGGTTGGAAATTAATACCTCCTGGAGCATGTCATATCCAGGTTATGCCTGAAAACCATTTTCTGAATCAGTGAAAAGTATCAGACTGGAAAAAATTCATTTTACTTAACTGGCTAGCACTGACTTAATTCTTACTCACTAGGAGTCCAATTTGCCTTGACGCAACATCTATTTCCAGTAAAGACACCATCAGAATTGCTGCTGCCAAGAAGTGAGGAGAGAATTGCACAGTATTGTGTGAATTATTCTTCAGTTTACTTTGTAAGGTTTAGTGCAATGTATCCTGCATTTTGACTATGTTAGCTATATATAATTGTACATTCTGAGATTATTTAGGATTTACTGGACTAAATTCACTGTTTTACACAGTTTGAACTACCTTAGTAAAGCAAACTTGCCATAAAGCTACTTATTTAACCAAGTAGTTAAGACTTGTCTTTGACCATTTTATGCATGTGAAATCATCAAAACCAGTCAAAGCATACAGGTAGATCTAGACCAGAATCTCCACTCATGCAGAGGTAATTTCAAAGGCAAGGTAATCCTGTTGTGGATGACAAGCCAGTATAAGTGGCATATGAGGAGACCAAAGAAGGAAAGTGGTTTTAACACAGCTGCACACAGCAATACCCAGCAGCAAAGATAATTCAACCAGGACCTGTACTTCCCTCTGCAAGTATTTCCCTTCTCCTTTTTTACATTAGCTAAATTAATGCATACCTGATTTGGAATAACACAAGTGGATGAATTAAATGACTTTAAGCTTTTTTTTTTTCAGATGGAAGGAAAGAAACAGTGAAGTGCATGAAGGAACTATGGGTCTTTCTATTTTTCCCCACACCCCTCTTGCAAGCTGAATTTCAACGGGCCAGTAGCACTGTGTAGAGACTGGACTAGATCTTTTTTAAATGATTTTGTGATATTTTCTCATAGAAAATGGCAAAGAACATGCACAGTGTAAAAAAAAAGACTATTGGTATAAAAGACAATACTTTGAAAAAATATATGCTCTATATAAAAACTTCTATTACTTTCTACAATTCAGTTATTACAGATAATAGTAGAAGATGTAATTTGAAATGAAGCCTATTCCAACCTTCTAATTAAATGTCCAAGTTTACTGGAGGTAAAAATGAAGTCTGGATTTTATAAATAAAATTTTACAACCACACTACTATTAGAAATTTCAGGGGAAGCCAGAACAGTCATGCCTTTGTGTCATTTTCTCTTATACTCGTATGGGAAGGGAATTCAGGGCATTGTCATCCTAGTAAAATTCACAGTGAAGAAAAAAGCACTTGTTTTGGGGATTTTGTTTTTGAAATATTTGCTTGGAAAATTTTTATTATTTGCAGGCAGAATGAAGGTTGCCTTACATGGAAGATTTTTTACCTTATTTTTGAGATGGTTGACTTTTTCTTTCTATTGTCCAATTTGGGTTTTAGTTCCCCTCAAACCAGTGTTCTCCTGATTGGTCTATAAAAGTAGTTGGGTTTTTGTAAGAATGCCTGAAACTACATCACATAAATTATTTTGGGTAGATTTTTTGTTCAACACTTCTCTGATCAGGCAAGAACTCTAACAAAAGTTGTTCAGATTCTTACTGAACTATTCATAATTGTGCTCATGTTTTCCACTCTGTATCTCAGCATGTGAGGCATTGTTCATATTGCCTGAAATGCTGTCCACAGATGCAGCTTCAATACTGCACCAGTTCTTACTTAGCCGAAGAATTTTGTCATTCACAGGAAATACATCCTAACATTTCAACCCTGAAAGCAACGGGGAACTAAAAACTTATCCAAAACACAGCTCTTTGAAGTAGAACAAAACAAACAGTAATAACAAACTACATCTCAGAGCAGGAGCAATGGCATTAATTTAAAACAAAAGTGATTTTTTTTGTTCTTCCTGTTGTCTTTACAGTACAGGTAAAAAATGAGATATGGCTCTCTTGGAATTCCACTGATACAGTATCTCTGATAGCCTTGTAGAGCTACCAAGAGCTATCTCAGCTCCTTTGGAGATTTTCTGACATTCTTCATATAAGTGAAAGTGTGGCAACAGCATGAAAGAGAGAGTGTGAATTCTAGAGATGCTGTAAAACTATTAATGCACTTGGGTAGTTTGGAATCCCACCAGAGTGAGTGATGCATTCTTAAACTGCAAATTTTAATTTAATTAATTAGAATTTTCCCCCTGCAATTAGGTATCAAAAATATTTTTATATATTTATTTATATATATATATATATATACACATTTATATCTTTATATGCTCCAAATTGATGACATTAATGAGATAGAGTATTTAATCAGTTTTACCAACAAACCCCAAAAGATAACCTGGCCTGGTGTTATAACTGAACCAGAGATGGTTTCTGAAAACAAAGCAAGACGCTTGTATTCACTGGAAATGCACTAAATGGCAAATTGTATTGGAAATGGAATAAATATTGTTACAACTAAGTAAACCCTCTGTACATAAATTGTGTTCAGAAAAGTTATTTTTAATTCCAAAGATTATAGCAAATAATATTTGGAATTTCTGTCTCATTTCTGTTAAAAAAATCCATAAAGTTCAATTTGTAGTGGCTGCCAAGGTCCTTCCTACCCAGCTAATTTCAAACTGATTTCCATGTAAATTTTTTAGTTTTTATTTTTACAATTATGTGGCCCTCTATTACGTACTAGATGATAGTATAGATGTAGTATAGATGATAGTATAGATGATAGGATAGAAGAGCACTGAGGGAACACCAAATAAATATGGAGTTATTAGCAGTGACTGCATGTGTTTAATAACCATCCCTAAATACAGCTGTAACCAGCATATTTTCTTAATAGAACTGTGCACACAAAAATACTAAGTACCACTTTACCATTTCTTATCCCGGTCTAACTGTACCAACAAATCTAGACCAAAACTAGACTCTTTAAATTCTAACATCAAAGAACAACTCATCCAATGAAAAGACTTGCTTTATTCTTTCCTTGTCCTAACAAGTGTGATACACATCATCAGCCAGTTCCAAGGATATCATTATAAATTCAGATAATCTCCATATAAGGCCATACATTGAACTAATGTGAACAAATAATTTCTGCTCAGCACTAAGTATATGCTTAATACCTTTTCAGAACTAGGATTTTAAAAGTGAAACTTAGATCAGCTCTTTAGTTGTGAGTGAAACCCACTCACATGAAACTGATGGTATTCTCTCTCCAGCTATGGACTGCACATCCTATAAAGCCTAATCCCATGTAGTGGTTGGTCCTCAAGAGTGCAAAGCTTTTGTATTTCTCAGGCCTCTCAGACATTATGAAAAATGTGATTAATTGGCTGGTAATTTACATTATCCACTAATGACACTGTTACATTTATGTTTTCATTAAACAAAAGCAAACTACTCTGGAACAAGACAGCAGCAATGGAATAACATCACTGTCAGGAGAAATTTGTTTTGGGAGTTGAATGATAAATAGATTATTTTATGGAATTCTTTAAAATCAAATCTAAGTAGCCAGACAGATGAAAATGATCCAGAAAACCAAGTAATAAATTAAAGATTTTTTTTCTGATTATTTTAGCTATTTTTTGGGTACATTAAACATATACATGATGTAGGATATAAAAACTTCAATTCTGCTTTGTTTGCTTCTACTTGTTTTGAATGTCAGCGATGCTTTGAATCAATGGGGAATATTTATTTATGGTTTATACTAATATGAAGGCTCTACTTTTTTGAGACTCAGTATTTAACTGACATATTCCAGATTTCTCCATATTATAGAAAGAAAGCATTCATAATAACATCTGAATAAAAATGCAGAATATTTAGTAAGCATAAAGAATTTTTAAAAAGAGTGTTCAGTAGGTTTAAGATGATTTTTTGAAAGCAGAATTAAACTCCTAAATGACTTTTGAGTTCTCACTTTCTTGGTCACATTAGAAGTAAACAAATGAGTTTGACTGCTGATTATGAAAGCTTTATGTTATAATTTTTATTGGTAAAGGGCTCAGTTCATAGCTGTTATAATGGTATAAACTTCATCTTGACTCTGTGCTAAGTGTAAAAAAAGAAATGTTGTCAGGGTACAAAAAGCATGAAAACAGGTGATAGTGAACTACTAATGTAAGCATGTTATTAAAAGTCTTCATGTCTATAAAATATGTTTTAAAAACTAAATGTATAAAGCACAATATAATGCCAGTGTATGAGTTCTGATACATCTCTGTGGTGATCTGGGAATCTACTGTTTTCTGTGTTTTCTGTTATCCTTAGGTTTTTCTTATACCTAACCAGCTCAAATGTGATGGAAAGCTGCTGCACAGTATGAGGCTATACCTCTCTTTTCTTGCAATATTATTGTTATTCTGACTTAATGATACTGAGTAAATTTAGCTCCTTTCTGGGTTCATAGAATTATGCAGGTTAGAAGGACCCCAGGAAGATCTTCCAATACTGTAAATAAGTTTTGCAAGTTTACACTGGAAATTATTTTTTGTGCACCTAAATGACTGTGTTTCATCAAATTCAGATGACATGGAATGAGCCAGGAAGTATTTTGCTTTTGCAAAACCTCAGGCATTGTGTTTTGGTTTTGCAAGTACAAAACCACCCCGTGTTTTGGTATTGAATTGTCAATCCAAAGGAAGCAATGAAAGAGAAGAGTGGTAATTATTGCAGCAGAATTATATAATTGATTTGTCTTGCTAGAAGCTGGGGACTTGTTTGAATACAAAAGTTAAACTATCATTTATTTTTCTATGTTCCTTAAAAGGTTTGGAGACTCCTTTTGAGTTCTGCACTCTTTTAATTAAAAAATATTTTGTGGTTATTGTTATGAACAATACCTGACATAAAAGTTTCAGAAATAATGGGTTTGACATTTGAACCAAATTCTGCCCAGGCTCAAACTCCAAATACTTTACAGTTTATACAAGAATCACAGAACCATGGATCACAGAATACCTGGTTGGAAGGGACCTCAAGGATCATCTGGTGCAAATTTGTTGGCAAAAGTATGATCTTGACAAGAACACTTAGCAACTTGTCCAGGTAAATCTTAAAAGTGTGCAGTGTTGGGGAGTCCTCTACTTCCTTGGGGAGATTATTCCAATGGCTGACTGCCCTCTTTGAGAAAAAAATTATTTTTCTGTCTAATCAGAATCTCCCCAGGAGTAACTTGTTATCATTGTCTTTTCATAATAGAAAGCCTCCATTCTCTTCACATCTATGTCTTAAATACTAATGGTGATAAAAGTCTCCCCTAAGCCTTCTTTTCTCAGGGCCAAACAAACCCAGTTATCTCAGCCTGTCCTCACATGGCAAGTTTTTCAAACCCTTGATCATCTTTGCGATGCTTCTCTGGACCCTCTCCAACCTGCCCACATGTCTTTTGTGGACCAAAACTGAACTCACTATCCCAAGTGTGGCCTAACAAGTGGTGAGCACTGTGGGATAATGGCTCCTTTCTCTCTGCTGGTGAAGCCCCTGTTGATCCAGCCCAGCATCCTGTTGGCTTTCTTTGCCAGCATGTTCATCACTCACATGGACTTTGTTTTTCCACTAAGATCCTTTCCACAGATATTCTTCCCAGCTGGGAAGATCCCAGCCTGTGCTGTTCACACGGATTATGTTTTCCCAGGTGCAAGACACTGACCTTGTCCTTGTTGAACTTCATAAAGTTCTTGTTACCCTATCCATGTCTTTCTCCAGGGAGGCTCTCCCTTCCAAAATGTCAACTTTCCCACTCAGTTCTGTATCATTGGCAAACTTTGTCAGGGTACATTTGATCCCATCCTCCAGATCGCTCATGAAGTCGTTGGACCCAATACTGACAACTGGGAGACCCCACTTGTGACCTGCTGACGTTTTGAAATGGAACTATTTACTGCCAACCTCCATGTGCTGTCCATCAGCCAGTTCCCCACCCATTGCACAGACTACTTGTCTAGATCATTAGGCAAAGAAAAATTTCTTT
Organism: Parus major; assembly: GCF_001522545.3. Lineage (NCBI taxonomy): Eukaryota > Metazoa > Chordata > Aves > Passeriformes > Paridae > Parus > Parus major. Next base: position 22,938,481 of record NC_031768.1, read on the forward strand.
TTTTGCTGCCTAACTCAATGAAATTATCTTTTAGTAATTTATTTTGATAGAGTTCAATAAATTCTTGTCTGGCTGGAATTAATGAAAAACACAGCTGTGCATTCTGGTCCTCAAATATAAACTGGAGAAAAAGTAAAGCATTTTTTTTAAGGAAAAATCTAATGGCAAATATCAAAGGGGCAAAAAGACTTCCACATTGCAACGTTTAATAATGCTGGAAAAATAGTTTTTCAAGTGTCAAGTATATGAAAAGGCAGGAAAATGTTCCAGGCATTTTTGAAAATTTGACCTGCTATATTTGGGAACAAACTCTTGAAAGAATCTGTTTTCTGTTTTGCTGGTCTCTAATCATTTTAAAAAATAAAATTTAGAAAAATTAATTCCACCTACAAACTTGAAGTTAATCAGCTGTCATCCTGCTGGGCAACATAAATGAAAGTATTTTCCTAATGATAAAACAGATCAAAACATGTTTCACATCTGATGACTGCAAATACAAAGAAAAGAGTCAATAGAGCTAACAGTCTTCTGGGTAAGAGATTTCTTGATGAGGGTAAGTAAGCTTGGACATTCCCTATTTCAAAACTGAACTGGGCAAAGGAAGTGAGAAAAGATTGTAAAGTTGCAATATCTTCTTCCTCTGGGATGTACAGGGCTGGCTGCTGACCAGGGCTGATTTGGTAGCTATCACAGCACAGAAGACAACCTCCTTCCTTCTCCTAACCTTTAGAGCAGCCAAACCAACCTTCTCACAAGGCAGCTTGGGGAATGTGTTCTGGTTTGGGAGAAAGAAAACACATCACACCCCATTCCCATGCTTCTTTCTCTCATTCACGTGTCTTCCCCATGCTCCTTTACTGGCCTCAACATGCTCCCCATGGAGGAAGGAAGGTAAGAACAGCTCTGCCATCTGAGCATCTCCTCCTTTTGGAAGAGCTTTCTGTACCCACACAATATTTCTGGCATGCCTCTTTCCCATGCTAACACGCATAGATCTTTGGTGAATTTTGAAGAAGCCACATTTGTAAATAATTTGGTTTCTCCCTGGCAAAGTTGACTGAACTGTATGATTTCCTGCTTCTTCACCCAAGAAATACACACTGAATGTTACGTTTCTTTCTTAACTGATATTTCCATAGGTACTTACACTAATTTACATCTGCCTGTGGATAGAGCCTGGGTGCTTCAGCTGCTGGCTAAAGAATGGCTAAAGATCCAAAGCAAACACCTCCTTTCTTTGCAGCCCTGCTACCTACTCTGAAGTTAATTCAAGCCAACTGAAAGCAAGTCACTGTCCTGCCAGTGCTATTTCAGTTTTAAGGGTGGCCAGGATTTAAACCCAGACCTGGATCCAAACTTCCTAAATAGCTTCCATCCTTTTCATTGGCTAAATCATAACCTTGGATTCAGAAACTCTCAACAATTTCACTTTATTCCAAAGGGATTTTACTGAAACATTACAAAACTAGTTTTTAGTATGTTTTGGCAAAGAGAATAAAGTGAAAATTCAGCCAGTGAATAATTTGTTGTGGGATAGAGAAAGCAGGATGCTGGCAGACAACATCCTCAGAAACCTTGACATGTAAAATAGGATTTCTATTGCAGCAGGTGTGTTGGGTGAAAAATTAGGTCAGACAAGATTTTCTCCCCTGTGTGCAACCACTGCTGACCAGCATACATCTCCCAGAAAACCTAGGGAGCCAGATATTGCTCCACAATTGTTCTGAGTCTCAGGACTGCTAAAGAATTAGCTATTGCTTCAACCACTTTTAGGTCATGGTCCACTTTAAGGCATTGTTCCAGTTTTTTTATGGACATAAGTGCACTTAAAACGCCCATAAAAGATGGGAATTACAAAATAGTGTTTCCTGTGGAAAGCACTGCATGGAGCAGTTGTTTTTCCCTTCAGTCCCAAGGTTTTATGTCCTTCCTTCATGTTGATTGCTAGGTTTGTAAAGAACATCCATGCAACTTTCCAACACTTTAATTTTTGGTTTAAGTTCATATGTTTAATGACAAAGGCAATAGCTATCAGCTGATATTTTCTTCCAGTTAATGAATTCCTATTTGGTTTCTCCTTTTTTATTTTGCATATTTCAAAGTCTTCTTATGCAGTAACAACTATATTTATCTCAGTTCTACTAGCTCTGTGCCTTCCTAAACTAACAGGTGACTTGCTAGTAGACCAATCAGGAAAATCTTAAAATAAGATGAGATACTAAAAGGGAGAAAAATATCTGTATGTAGTTATCTGCTATATGGCAGGGCTCTTACTGAACATATTTATTGTTTCTGTAATTTTACCTCAATCTCCATTATTAGTACATAAGCTAAACTCATCCCATAAGTACAAGAAAAAAAGCACAGAAACAAGACACAAAACAGCATGTAAGCAATACCATGTAGGATTATTTTGCCTTTCATTCTGGGCTACAAGGATTGGCTGCAGACACTAGATTAGGCATATAATTTGAAATGTCTAAATCTAGGCGAAATTTAAATTCTACTTCAAAATGTAACTGAGGCTCTAATATAGCTCTTCAAAGCACAAGCTGAATGATCCATGGAGATATAGCTAGAGCTGCTCAACAGGAAAAAGTAGTTCAAGAGTCAGATGTGCCCCCAGCTGTTGTTACCCCAGATAGTGAATATTTCTTTTAAGGTGAGGTGTCTGACAGCATGAGGGCCAAGAGAAGGGGCTGGGAAGGAAGCTTGTTGGTAAACTGGCCCAGTGTACCTTCAGGAGACCTGTGGGTGGTGCTTAACAAGGAGGAGTAGCTGACCTGCTAAACACAGAACTTCAGTCCAAGGATATGGACAGACTTGAGGCCTGGGCCAGTTGAAAACCCATGAAGTTCAACATGGAGAAGCAGCAAGTCCTGTACCTGGGACAGAAGGAGGACGCATATCATTCCAGGTCCTCGTGAAAAATACGTAGGGGTTTTAATGAATGCAAGGTTAAAAACGGGACAACAATGAACTCTCACCACAAATAAAGAAAAATTAAACATAAGGAAGTCAAGGCCAGAATATCATGGGAACTTATGTATGTCCTTTATACAGTGCCAGTGGGGCTATGCTTGGCATAATCTAGCAAATTTTGGGCTCTTCCCAGTTCAGGACAGGTGTAAAGAAATAGAGAAGGATCCAGCAAAGATCTGTCAAGATCATTCATACATGTATGAAGAAAATTTCATCCTGGGAGACTCCAGCAGACCATAGCATGGCTGACTTGATCTGCTGCTGGCATTTGTCCTGTTCCACATGAGAGATTGCACTTGATGTCCTATAAGGCTCCCTTCCAACCATTCTCTAATGCCATGATACTGAGATTTTATTTGCCTGTGATGCCGAGGATCTGAACCTTGGGTCCTTGCTGGTCTCAGGGTATTTAAGAATGTGTTCTTAAGCATGTGCTGTTATCTGCTCTCCAAACATCCCATTGGATCTTAGTCAACATTCCAGGAAAAACAGAAAGGAAGAGAGGGAAAAGAGAGAGTGACAGAGCAAGAAGACACCAAAGTCAACCCCCTGTCCTGTGTTTTCACTTCCTAGAATCATGGGATGAAAAGCAAACAGAATCTGGAGGAGGAATTTAAAACAGCTGATACCCCATCCCATTGCAGCTTGGACTATTCTTCAAAGTGAGCAGCATTCATCACTGACTGGCACTTTCATGACTAAATTCCAATATAAACATAATTTAGAGAGTATGAAAATACCCCAAAGTTTCTAGTCAGTGGGCAATTGAGGTTGAAAAACCTTAAAGATTGTTGATAGATAAATCAGCAGTGGAAAGAATGGAATACCCTATTGAAAGAGGAAGATGTAATTTTCATATTTGTATTTCTAAGGATGGCAAAGATTAAAAAGGGGGAGGGGTTGTGATACACGAGAAAGAAAAGGAATAATAAACAGAGAAAACTGGATGGAAAGAGCCAAAAAAGTTGTTGCTAAAACTGAAGAAAAAGTTTAAAATTAAAAAAAAAAGACTAAATCTTCACTGTCATTATTGGGAAATGTAGAACAGAGTGACAGTAAGAAAATTAAAAAGTGGGGAGATCTCCTTAGATCTGGACAGATTATTTAAATGATAAATCAGTGTTCTTTATAGAAACAGAGGAGAGCTGAAGATCCTTTCTATAATGCAGTCTAAAGGCAGTGAGGCATGAAGGACCTCAGATATCATCTTGCCAGGAAGAAATGCTTGGCTGAAGAATGGCAGAGTAAATTAGAGTTCTGTAATTCTACATGGTAATGAGATTTTTTTACAGAGGTGTACAGAAACACAAAAACAGAAGCAAAGAGAAAATTTTTCAAGATGAGCCAGCAATGGAGATTAGTTAATCAGACAGTGGAAAAGAGGAGATGGGCAGGCAGACCTGAAGGCGTGCCAACAGTGCAGTTAAAAAAAATAAAAGGCCCAAAACCATCTAACAACAAGATCAATAGGAGAAATAAAAAGGAGCAGAAGACAAACAGAGGTATTTAAATCCTGGGGAGTGCTCAGACACTTCCTGAATATTATTCCAGACCAATGACCTGAAGGTGGGTTCATTTCCATGGCCTGTCAGTCTTTAACTGTTTTGCTAAATCTGCCAGGGCAGGGATCCACTTTATTCTAATTGAGGTAACTGGGGTGAAAATGAAGTGGTACAGAGACAGAAGACAGTCCTCTAAAACTACCCGTTTCTCTGATCTAAATTGATGAAAGTCTAGGATTTGAAATAGTGATCTACAACATGACTAAAGACATTGCTGCAACTACAGCATTCAGTAAATGTTTCCAAGACATATATTAATTATCTAACTCTGGAACTTCAAGTCTAGTTCTGACACCAGACCTTTGTGTTACCATCAAACCTAAGTATAAAGCTAAGTATCACAGAATTTTGTCTGTGCTGCCTTCACCCGTTCCAGCTCTTTAGTGCAACTCAACGGTGCCTCTACTTTACAAGTATCACAGTGATGTGCTAACCAATAGCTTTAGAGGAAATATAGTCAGTATCCTGTCACTAATCCCATAAGACATACTGTAAAAGCATGAAATTAAAACTAATGAAAAAATAAAGAAGTTACAGAGGTGTTAAAAGATTTTTTAAAAATTATATTAGTTACAACTTAATCACTAGCTATAAAATCAAAACTCTGGAGCTGGACAAAACTCCCAACTTTCTCTCCAAATGCAGAGCCAGAATTCCAGCCCCAAGCATTGCACATATTTATCTCACCACATTCCATCCAAAGTGGAATCCAGTCACTTTACCGAAAATCTTAATTTCAAGTGAAATACATGTGTGTTTTTAAATATTAAGTTTTAACTGTTCACAACCACGAATTCCCAGATGGTAAGCAGTTGCAAATAGAAAAGGGAAAGCTTGCAAAGCATGGAAAAAATTCTCTCTGGCAGACCTAAAAAATTATAGAAACTGGCTTGCATTTGCTATACTTTTTCCAAGATGTAAAAATAAGCCGATAAATGGCTGCTTGCCATTTGTCATAACCCATTTCAAATATGTCTCCTCATTACCTTTCTTCATACACTTTTCCTATCCTTCTTTTCCTTCTTATCTTCAATAAAAATCTCTACTTCTTCTCAGGAACTGTTATTACAGAAAGATTTTCCAGGTTCTAGTATGTTCTTGGAATATTATAAGATTGGAACTAGTGTAGGGGTCTCTCACAGCTTTGTAGAGCATGCTGACAAAAACAGGATAGAGTTTGCCCCTTTGATCCATTTGGTCTTACTGCTCTGAACTGTGAGTGTTAAAGATAGTATGACTTAGATTATTGGAAACCAGCTCTCTGGCATTAGTCTTCAAATTATATTTGTTTTTGTCATTCAAAGTTTTGACATACCAATCTTAGAATGTCTTGATGAATATTAACTAATTTATAAATTAATTAACCTATCCAGGTGCCTAAAGAGGGAAGTCTAGAGGCATCCAAGGTACTATAAAGTATTCTTCACCCAGCCTTCAGATTCACTTCCAAAAAGATACAAGTCTTTTACAGCTCCTATGTCATACACGCTGGGCTCTTTGGGATGTCTGAGGTACCCTAAGGAACCCCAGGTGATACAAGACATTTATGTTTTGGTACATGAACTGTGCCCTGATCACAGCTCTACTGAGCTTTTCTAAGTCGATTAGGAACCAGTGATTTTCACCTTCCAGTTGCAAAGCTATCATGACTATAAACAGTGAGAATAAAATAATGTCTTCCACTGACGTGGTTTTAATTCATATTAATATTACAATTATTAGCTGCTTGAGATTTTTTTATAATTCTAATATGCCTCCTTTTTCTCCTCTTTGTTCTTCTATGAAATTATAGTTTTCTGAACTCTTAAGGAACACAATTCTTTTGTTTTAAAGAGAATCTAATTGGTTAAACCCATGCATAAATAGAGTCTGGACTAATCACCTAAAATCCAACAATGCAGAGATCCAAAGATGAAAAGCAAAGTTACTATATGCAAAAGACTTCACAAAATTATGTACAGGAATATTTTACTAAGTACATTATTCTGTGGAAACACTTTAAGTTCATTCCAACCCTAACAGCAAATGGATTCAATTCTGCATATACTATTGTACAAACAGGATAAAGCCCCCTTTTCTCACCCTGTAGGGCAAAGGATATTGGATCCTAAGGCCATAATATCTCCATGCATAGGAAACTTATTACAAGTCCTGGGTCTGGTCCAGACATACAGATATTTTAAGGAAACCATTCATTTGGAGAGAAAAGAAGGAATGATATCCGTCTCAGATTGAAGTTTGAGGTTCTGATTTTTTTAGGTTTTGTTGTTTTTCTAATGAATAGCAGCTGTTCAAATGTGCTCAGAAGGTAGAATGCTGAATAAGCTCCAGTGCATGGGATTATTGGGCAAGGATCCGGGGACAAGGTCAAAGGGGAGATATAAATAAATATTTATATAACAGCTCCCATTGTTGTCAGTAAGGGATGATGGCTCAGCAAATCTAAAAATCAGCAAAGTTTTATTTAGGTGTCTGGATATGAATATGAGAGACGGTACACAGTCCAGATATAAACTCTGCTATGTAGTTGGGAAAAAAGTAATATGACTGTGTTAATCTGACTTCTTACCTAGGCTACTGATTCCTGAAGACAATACTTCTGATTATATGACACTGCTTTTTTAGATGCGCCCTTCATTTCAGAAAGGGAAAAAACCCCACAGTACTGAAAAGATATTTTTTCTGAAAATCCATTTCAAAAATATTAATTCAGTGCAATTAAGACCTTTTATTTGATGTTAATGGTGGTCTTCTAAAGCACAGGTTACAGCAACCTGACTTTCAATCAGAATATATTTTGTTGATTCTGAGAGGAGTTTTCAATAGCTGAGAAAACAGTGCTGGCTGGCCAAAGATATTTGACTTAGTTTTACTGCTTTAACACTAGTGCAGTCTCTACAGGTTTAATCCAAATTTCTCATGCAGCCATCTTTGCTGCTACTTATTCTCTTCTGTGTACATACACTAGTACCCTCTACTGGTCTTAAATTTACTGTGGTGTTCAGCTTGTCTGAGGAGGTAGAGGCAAACCCCTAATAGACATCTGAATGAAGAATACTTTTCTTTCTTCTGTTTTGATCAGGAGGTCATGATCTCTGTTCCAGTTAAAGGCATGACATTACTTGGTAATGTGGGGTGGTTTCTATCTGTCCTACAGATCATTAAAATTGTGTGTAAAAGCATGGATAGAGGAATCAGCAATAAACCAGCACTGCTGGAAAAGACATAAAATACTGCACAGCTAATCATAGAGAAAATATGGCCCACATAACAGCTCTTTGTTCTCTACATTCTTGCTGTCATCTGTTGTGCTCTTTTCAAGAATGTCAGATGTGAATTGATCAGCAATATCTTTCCTTGAGGGAAGATAAGCTATTTAATGTATATGGTTTTAAAAATTCTATAGCAATCTATTAAATATCCTGGAAATATGTAAATTCAAATTTAATTATAGATGGAGAAAAAAAAAACACCAGTAAAAAAATGATCCAAGAAGAAAATATGTCTAAAAGGAACACCATGGACAAGAAAGCACCAAATTTCTCAAAATGCAAACAAGTAATTGTCCATATAAAGACTCTCATGTGCCACTTTGTAGTTTGGCAAAGTTATAGCAAATAATGCAATCATTGGATTCTACCAAAAAAGCCCCACATTTTTGAATACATGAAATGACAATTTTGATCTCAAATTGTCCTAACACAAATATTCCCAAAAGGTTTCTAAGTAAGTGGGCATGAACTTAGTTGTAATGATTTCCTAACATTAATCAATAAATAAAGCTACTACAGTTTTCAGAGAATGGAAAAAGGAGAGATAATTCTTATTCTGAGACTTTGAAACATCTATGCCAATATTTCCAGTTTAGCCACTGAATAGGACGCTGGACTCCAGTAATATCTAACATATTGTAATACTGTGCACAGATCCTACTGTTCCCTGTGGCAGAGATCCTCCAAAAAGAATTTCTGCTTTAGCAATGGCACACACTGATGAACTTTTGAAGCAAGAGGTTGACATGGCTTTTCAGTGCCAATGCTAGAGGATTCTTGAGTCCATAACTAGAGCTGCATCACCAGACACTGTCACCACCAGGTTCAGCTGAGTCTAGTAAAGCATGAGTGCTATGAAAACTGCTGTAGGTGGAGAGAGAGCTACATTGGACGTTTTATTTGGTTTTTTTTTTATCTTATTTGTTTGGTGTTTATAGACTGTTACTTTGCATGAAAGAAATACATCCAGAAACTTTTCTGGTTTGGGTTATTTTTACTGAGCAAATGTTCTATATAATACTAAAGCCCTTAAAGAGATTTTTTTTCTATTATGCTTTAGCTTGGTTACCCATGGACTTTCTCTCCCTTTGTTTTCATGCTTGGCCTTGTAACAAAGGATCACAAATTTTATGTACACCAAGGAAACTTTTGAACAGCAACAATAAATTGACTGGACAATTTATTCTGAATGCTTGCTTTTTCAATTGTAAAATGAGAAGAATGATCTTTCCAAGTGAAAAAAATTAAAATACTTCTATTTTCTTCTCGAAAAATGCTAAATGATTTCTAGCAACTTTTCTTATCCAACTAAATGGAAATGACCTTAACTGATTTCCTCAACCTGGGTCTCTGAGAGAGATCTAAATAATATCTAATATCTAAATAATTCCCATCCGCATGTCCATCTGAATGTGCCCCATCATTCCTTTCATTTCCACTGTCCCCTTATCTGGTAACCTATCGAATTCTTAAGATATTAAAGAATATGTTAGAGGGAGGTGAATGATCCAAGCTATAGTATGCTCTTATATTGCTATGAAAATAAGGCAGTAAGAAGATTAGAGTTCCCTGTGTCCCCCTTAAAGGAAAAGGGAAGGAACACTAAAGAGGTAGTGGCTGCTAGGCCAGTCAGGAACGTACATCTCTAAACTACTGACTTGGCTCACTACCTCTTGCTCAGCTAGAGAGCAATAAAATGTGCTTAGGGGTTATGGTACTAAGCTGAAAATATTGTGGTTGCTTGGATCACATGAGGAAGTGAAGCATTGTGTTTTAAGCAGCAGGAGATGTAGGGAGAAGGACTGGTAAGAGGAGGCTGGTTTGCTTAGTTCTGCTTCTCAGTGAGTCATTTAGTTGTTTGTAGTTTTATTTTGTTTAAATTAGCCTGGTTGCATAACATTTATTTTCAAGAATGAATTAAAGATTAGGAATATTTAATTTTATGTTTTATTTCCAGATTTGCCTGTTTGGATTGTGCCCTAGATTAGTGGGTAAACTATGTCATAAGGAACAATCAATCCATGCAAGAGGAAGAAACAACTTTTTTCACAATTCTTTCTTTCTGAATAATCAGATACAGAAATTATAGAATCATTGAATGGTTTTGGTTCAAATGGGCCTTAAAGATCATCAACCCCCCTTCTATAGGCAAGGACCCCTTCCACTACACCAGGTTGCTCAGAGTATCATCCAACCTGGGCTTGAGCATTTCCAGGGATGGAGAATCCACAGTCATTCTACGCAACCTGTTCCAGTGTCTTACTACCCTCACAGAAAATAATTTCTCCCTAATACCTAATCTAATCCTACTCTTTTGTTTTAAAGCCAATACCCCTTGTCCTATCACTATATGATCTTGTGAAAAGTCCCTCTCCAGCTTTCTTATGGGCCTCCTTTGGGTAATGGAAGGTTGCTCTAAGGTGACCCTGGAGCTGAGTCTTCTCCAGGCTCTCTCAGCCTGTCTTGATAGGAGAGGTGCTCCAGGGCTTTGATCATCTTTAACCTTTCCTTACATGGACAAGAAGGAACATTCTTCCAGAAGTAAAGAATGGAGAAAAAAAAGCTGAAGAAGTACTTGGGAGAGAATTTTGTTCAATCCACAGTACAAATGTAAGCCAAATACACTTAAACCATTATTTTAAAAGATAGGTTTGTTGAATTAGTCTCACATCTTTGGATGACAGGTATCCCATCCCACATTCTGAAGCAATCTTTCCTCCTGTAAATATTACTTTATTCAGGAGAGAAGAACTGACTCTTCAATGCCTTCATATGGTTTAGAAATAAAAACTTCTGCATTTTGGGTTCATCCCAAGTCTCATGTGGGATATTTAATACCTTCTATGCTTCTACTACAAATAAATAAAAACAGAACCAAAACAGAGAGATAAATGGACAGATAAATGGCAAGTGTTTTAATTCAAATAAAAGTACAAAATAATAGAGAAAAGAAAATAGGACAAGGACATAAATTAAACTACTATCTTCTTGAAATAACTTCTGGAAATATAGCTGTCAAGTCCTTTAAATTCTAAGCAATGCCGCCATTGTGGGCATCTTTTGTGCCTAAATTGTGTGTCTACAACTGCCTGTGTTTCACAAACACATAAGAAAATTACAATCTTAATTAGATCAAGAGTACAAAATGAAAATCAAGTTTCAACTATGAATTCTGGAAAACAACTTGAGATAGACATCATGCTGGGATGATTCATTTGACAAGTTATCTAATTTAAGTAAATATTGCTGGGTTGCCAAAGTACTTTTTAAAGAAAATGCAGAGTTGGTAGTTACAATTGCCCTAGGGAAAATATATATGAGTGATATTGTCTTCATACTCCTACTCAGTCTACCCTTTGTGAAAATATTTTTATTGCCAGTTTTTAGTCTTGGTTCACATGATATATTTTTCCTGTGTTTTGTTGAAAATCGTGTATTTTACAAATATGTATGGAATATATACACTTTTATTCCCAAACATCCACATAATATGTAAATATTTTACACAGAGAGATAAAGAAGAAGAGTGAATGAATGTTACAAAAGACATTCAGCTTCCCTGGTTTATGGAATGGAAGCAGCAGAAACATATTTTATCCTGAGGTCTGAAAAAAAGTCTCCCTCCAGTTATTAATGTCTCAGCTGACTGTTTTCTGTGAATGAATGCCTAAACCAGGCAGAACCATAGGAAATTTAAACTTTAAATTAAACTATTAAACTTTAAATTTAAGCTGTTATAAACTGGCATGTGTAAAAATAGTTGAGATTATACACGGGTGGAACATTAATTTTACTATACCATAATTTACACCCATCCTAAACCATCCATTTGGTAAGGATTTTGTTTCTTTTCAAATATGTATATTTTATTTACCGCCCATCCCTGTGCTCTGTCTCCCATGAGAGTCATTTTAGTGATGAAACAGTTTCAGAAACTGCAGAAACTATCCACATATAAAAAATGCGACACAACTGAAATCTCTGAGATAGAGAATTTATTTCTACTGATATTTAACCTTTTTCAATCCCTTATTTTTTCTTTTCAATCACTATCTGGAAATGACACTTTACAAATTTTAGACTGAGTCTTCCATTTCAGCAGCTATATAAGAAACAAAGAATCTATCAATCTGGTACTTGTAATAGAATCACAGAATTAATAATTTTGTAAGTGAACCACATATAATGCAAATAAACCTAAAAGCATTTTTATTAGGCTTATTTGTTCTATGCTGGTTCTGGCTAGTCCAAAAGAAGCTTAGAAGGAAAACATTGTGTCATTGTTTCTATTATAGAAATTCTATTATTTTCAGAAGTTTATAACAGAATTATAATATATTTATCATTCTGTTTATAAATTAAACTGCAGTTATTTGTCTCTTATAAATATAACAATCTTCAGGACAAGAGATAAGATTACTCTAAGATACTATATATAAATAATGGAAAAATTCCAAGTTGGTATGTATTTGAATAATTTTAAATTGCAAAAATCATCCACAGGACATGAGAATTAACATCATTTAATTAAATTACAATATCTGTACAATAAGTATCCAAAGTTATCTCAAACTGCTCTATTGTGTGGGACCCATGGACCCTTTCATTCTAGCTGGGTCAAAAAATTATGTACTATCTTTGAAATGTGTCCTTTTGTTTGATGAAAACTGTCCCAAAACAATTGGTGTCACATCTTAAGTAAAAACTGAAAAAGCAAAAGGGAAAGAAGCACTCGAAAATCTGCCTCTTATACCCATTAAACAAAGTTAAGATGAGTGTCCTGTTCTAGCAGTAACCCTGTTGGAGGAGATCCTCAAGGCATAAAGGTAATTTCTGCCATGAAGCCACAAGTCTGCCTCCCCGGGGGACATGTGCCCAGACCGCCCAGTCTTTAACGTGGTTGCATAAATTTGGAAAACAACTGTGTTAGCATAGTGCTGGGCAGGAGCTAACATGCACCCACTTTTAATTCCAGGTTGCTCTATCTGGCTGTCCCAGGGCATGGGCGAAACAGATGCATATCTGCCTCCAGCTGCTCATGAAAATATCCTGTATGCAAATTCCAGTGAAGGAGGGAGAAAAGAAGGAGAACACACCCTTCACAGCAAAATTTGGCTGTAACCAATTTGCTTTGATTATCAGATCCTCTATTTAAAATAGCTATATCTAGCCAGGTCAGTGTTTGGGCAGTAAAAATTTGCATACCAGGCTAAGACCAGAAGCCTCAAGGGAGGCCCTGTTGCCACCGACCCAAGTTCCAGAAATGTGATGCCACCAGAACATGCTTCTCATTAGAAACCACAAAGCATTGTAAACTGCCTGTTTCTAACATTCTTAGGGAAATAGATTAATATATTTTAAAACATTCCTGTCTCTCCAGTCTTCTAAAAAACTATATCCTGGAATAGACAAGGTTTAATGTTTGATACAGGTACACCCATCCAGGACTTTCAGTCGAGAAAGTTGAGAAAGTGGTCTAACCACAATGCAGTTCTCAAGGAAGTCCTAACACAGGGACTTCACATACCTTGCAAGAAAGCAGTGTGTAATTATTCCACAGCTCTCTCCATCCCATCCAGATAATTATTTCTTTTTTATATAATGCACTCCTGCATGGCCCATTGTTCCCGTATCCACTGTACTTTCAACACAGGAGCAACTTCATGGTGTCAAGTATGCTGAGGAAACAGAAGTGTTTGTCCTCACCACGTGTCAGCAGTGCACTGGAGAGCAATCAAAGCTGGGTGCTTGCACATAAAAATCATACAGAAGGTGACTTTAGATTGGAAAAAATGTACATATTTTGCACCATAGTTCAAGAAGAGGTTACCATGGATGAGAGAATGCAAAATACCACTGTGATATCGTTCAATAGAAACCCGTGAGAAGGTAGCTACTTCATGAATGTCAAAAGCTAATTCAGTTATTCCCCATATTTCAGAAATGTTCAATAAACACACAGTGATATCCTTAAAGTTCACAACTCATGCTACTCAGCTTATATTTGGTTTCCATTAAGTTTATTCACCTTTCCTATGCTGCCATCCCCTTGAAAAAGAGTATGAAATATTAAAAAATCACAGCTGCACTCCTGTCATTTGTCTTTTTAATGTGCATGTGTTTGAATGAGCGTCCCTCCTTCCGCCACACTTCCCCATTGCTCAGTTTTGTCTCAGAGAATATATACTTCCTAAAATCATGAATTTGTACCTAACTAGACAGAAAAAGAGAAAAGGGGCAGACTGGACTGATCCATCTGACCACTCATATTATACATACCTGTATTAAATGCTGAATTTAATCACCAGGTACATTACACATATGAGAACACTGCACCATTAAGCAATAGTAGAGATCCACAGGGAGAAGATCATTAAACAGATATTCCACAAACATGGGTTTGTTGACTAGCTTAATCATGCCTATTATATTCTCTATCTTTTTTATTTTTTTTAATTTTATTTTTAAGATTAAAAACATGACAAAAACAGAAGTTGGGAGCTATTCAGCTATAACAGCCACAAACCTTTATCAAAGTGAGGTGGTCCTGGGTATGTTGAAGCCATAACTGAATTTTTATTGACTTTAATGGGGAGAAGATTTCACCAGCAAACATTCAGAAATCTGTAAGAGTTTAAAAAAATTGAAGACACTCAAGCTTCTTATACTCTGAATATTAAATAAGAGAAAACCCTGATGTTGATCAGATTTGACTTCTAAAATGCAGTGTTTATGGAATGAAGTTTGAACATTAAGGAATCAACAATGGGGACTATTCAAACTAAAATATTTTACGATGTTTTAATTACTTTGGGATTGGTTACGATTCTGGCTTTTTTCTCAAGACTGTCAGCAGCAGCAGTAATGGGTGCAGATAGCTCCCTGGAATGCCTGATCTTTTCTATATAACAAAAGTATTTTCATTGTTCTAAACATTACAGTCTGACTTCTCAGTTTTGAACCATATCTCTTGAATAAAGAAATAGTACTTGACAACTCAAGGACTTACAAGTCCAAGCAAAAGTACTGATTTTTTTCCATAAATTTTCCAGTACCAATTTATAATAGCCAAAAGCTTTATATTGCAGGTAGGCTTCCATGGGCTTGGTGAGCTTTGGACATTTAACTGCTCTCAGAAGCCTCAGAATCAAAAAACTTGACATACTATCAAGTAAGCTGTAAAAACCAATAAAGGTTTGGGAGATCAGGCCTCTCAAGGCTTCCATGTTTTTGGCTCATAAATATCCCTCCAGATGGTCTGCTGATGAACCTGTAGCTTGAAGGAGGGACTCTAATAAGGAGCTAGGCAGGGCAATTTTAATTTAAATTTAATTTTAGTTTAATAACATGAAATATGTCTTCATTCCTGCAATTTCAGCAAATCAACATGTTTCATGGAAGCAATATTATTTTAAAAAATTTCCAGTCAGTTGGAATGCTGCTTTCATGGTACAATGCAAAATCATATGGACAACTGTTGTCCTGCCCCTGTACACGTCTTTCTTCTCCATTTCTATGGTCTTCCAATTTGGTGAGTTTAAACTCAGAATATACTCAGGTTTCACACTCTGTTTATTCTTCTTGAATATTATTCTGTTTGACTCTTCACTGTCTCTGTCTCCAAACTTCTTAATTCAGTGTTTTGCCAAAGAAAAATTCTACAGACTTGGAATTTTGGTTATGTTTTCCTAAGATTCTTAGTTTTAGCATCCCTGTACTACACTACCTTCTAACAGTAGTGTATCCTGACAGCATTTCCTTTGCATTCACTGTACTTCTAAAAATACCTGCTGTGTTAAGGTGACTTATAAGACAGTGTAATGAAGGTTCAACTAGGCTGGCATGCAACAGGCCATGTCCATTTTTTTGTACTGCCAATGGCAGGTACCATGGGCATTGGACATCTGTAAAATGGAAGTACCAGGAGCTTCATAAAAATATTTCAAAATAGGGCTTTTTAAAAGTTTTTTCATAATAACTACATTATTAGTTTTCAATCCTGTGCTTCATTAAGCTACAGAGGTATCTAAATTACTTCTATGAAAGCTATTTGTGAACAAGAAATCTATTGCTGGTTGGCCAAAATTGTTCCTCAGCTTTCAGAACCCCCATGAGAAAATTGTCAAGATTTCAAAAAGAAAAATGTTAATTGGCTCAGTTGTTCAGAGAATGGTGCTAATAACTGATCTTGTGGATTCAATCCCCACATGGGCCATTCACTTGAGAGTTAGGCTTGATGATCCTTGTGGGTCCCTTCCAACTCAGAATGTCCTGTTATTCTGTGAAAATTGAACAGATCATGGAAAAATGATGTGTTCATTAATTCACAGAACAACTTCATTCAGACAGCCTCAGTTTGTTTTCCAGCTTAGAGCAGACTGTTTAATACCTACATCATAGAAACTGTGTTTCTGTCAGAATCAAAGACAACCAAACACCTAAAATATCAGCTGTGAAAGAAAATCCACAGCTTCAGATATTGATGGTGTGAAGCTCCCGATCCAAAATGTTGTGTTTCTGGTTTTCAAAAAAAGGCTGAAGTACAAAGATTTCCTTAATTCAAAGTGAAAATAAACCTTAAAAAAATGGGTTTTACTTTTATCTGAATGTCTAAATATTACTTAAAAGCCTTGGCCAAATAATTTTCCACTCTGAAGACACCATAACACATCTAACTTCTCTTCATAAATTTTAATATGCCAGAGACTATTTAATCCCTGGGAGGCAGCATGGAACTCCTTTCAGACACACAAATTGGAAAGCACTAATGCTAGGCAGCCATGCTCCAAGCAAGAAACTTTGATATCAGGTCAAAATCCATCAATTCTTTATTAGCTCTTCCTTGAAAAAACACTCATTAAAAAGAAGCAGTTTTTATGAAAATCTTAAAATACAATGAGCCTGTTTGGCAGAGAGGGCTGTTCATAACTGACTTCCATACTTGATATTCACAAGATGTGGCATTGTTTCACTTCACAGCTAAAATTCATTAGGCCCACAGGTCAAGCCCATTCCTCTCTTTAAAATTCTTTTACTAGTTGTCTAGTTTTCATACCCTCTGTTGGGCTGAGCTGTATATTCACTCCCCCCATGTTTGTCTGTCTAACTCAGGAAGTCATTCACGTTCTTTTAAGGAACTCAGGGAGCTCAAAACACTCAGCTATTGATACTGGTTATCTGAACAAAAGGTCACCCTTCAGTCCTCTTTTCTGTTGAAATAAAGTCAGTTTCTTTGCAACATCTGAGGTCAGTCTTACCTCGCATTATTTGCTGAATTTCACAGTCACATTGTCCTTGTCCATCTTCTCTGAGCCTTCTCTCATTTTAAGGGTTTATTGGTTAGCCACACTCTCTAAGGTGACTTAAGAGCATTTTTATATTATTGTTTCAGTAGCTAGAGGTTATAAAACACAATGATACCAGAAAGCTCCTTCTTTGCTCTAGGTGCAACTTAGTGTGTGCCAAGATGAAGCAATTCAGCAGGCCAAGTGGGCTTCACCACCTTACTTAACTACTGCTGAAAAGAGGCAAGATTCTGATTAAAAGAGACCTCACTGCCTGTAGGGCTAATGTTTTACCCTTGGCATGGAGCCAGTTCCACATCCCTGGGTTGTTTATGCTCTATAATCTATAAAAGATCTTGACAAGCTTTTGACAAAATTTTTGCATTCCCCAAGTGCGGAGAAATTATTCTTCATGCAGTCTTCAAACAAGCTGACACAAGAGAAGCCTGCTGGGGTTGGCTCAGTTTATCTGTAATGAGCTGAAAAAGACAGAAGCCAATATTCCACTCCTTAACTGGAATCGGCAGCTTATCTCATTAACTATTCACAGTGTAGCTGCTATCCCTGAGGAAGCTGGATAATTCTCCTTTTCTTTAGGTGAAAACAGGTTCACTCGAGCGTTGTGAAGCTGCAATTTACTCTTAGTGCAAGCCTGCTATGAAGTAACTGCTTTAATATTTAGAAAAAAACTCATGACCACTTAGAGTTTTTACTGTATTTTTAGCTAAGGATGATTCTATCATTCCAAAACACAGTGTGATGATTTCCATTTGCTAGACAAAGGTATTTAAATCTTTATAGTGTCTGAAAGCATTGATAAAACTCTCAAGGCACATCTGTAAGTTCAAAAAGCCACATTGAAATCAAACTAGCAATAAGCGTTTCTTGACTGATAACTTAGATGCCAAATTGTATTCTGGAAGCATTTTTTATAATCATATTCCAAACTTTGAAATAGGGTTTTAGGTTTATAACAGAAACAATTACAAAAGCAAGGCCAAGTCCCTGCATCTGGATTCAATGGTTACACCATTGGTCTTGGAAGTTCCAAATCTGTCTGTACCAATAAATGTTAAGAACTTCTGTAGTGTAGATACAGTGGAGGTATATTTCTTTCCTTAAGAAAATAAAGTGGTAGTAATAAGAAAGAAATGTTTTTAAATGTATCTACCTTTAAGTAGGAAAAAAATATATTTATATTTTTATATTTTTCTGAACATATTTCTGAAAAGATTAACCTAGTACTTTCAACTCAGCTGTACATCTGTGTTAACCCCTCTCCTAGATACAGCCTCCAAATGTCATTTGTAGCAAAAAGCCTAGATTTTGCTATGTCTGCTTATCAGAACAGCCGTATAAAAAACATTGATTTCTAATATTCTGGCCACTGGATTTCATTTAGCCATTCAGATCCCACAGATCTGTCTAAAACTGCACTACTAAAAACATTATAAAACCGAATAAGATACAGCAATATATAATCTAAATCTGCACTTATCTGCCCTGACATGCTAAGTATTAGAAAAACATATTTTCTCTTTGATCACATACTGTTATGCTACTTACACAACTCAGATTCACAACAATTTAATTCTGAAAATCTATACATGAGTAAATCAAAAAGGGCTGTTCATTGCTAAAATCCTCTAACCTCTAAAATTATATATTGTTTTTGCTGCATCCAGTTCAGTTCTTATAGAGGGCATTAAGGTATCTACGGCCTACAGGAATATTTAAAAGATGGAGCAGAACACATCTCATGATTTCTCCAGGGTTTGTGGTACATTTAGTTAAGACTCCTAGAGTTTTGTTAATTATCTGGCACCAACTATGCAAAGTCTATTTCAGTACAGCTAGTCGTAGTGCTAAAATACATTCAGTGTCAAGTCACCTGGGCATCCACTTCAGGATATAAGGTTTGCCTTCAGCTATGTAAAATCCAGCAACTCTTTAGTGTTTCTCTGTTTATTTTCAGTGTAGAAATATACAGTGTGAGAATACCAAGAAGGGTAGGAGAAACACTTGTTTCAGTCAAGAGAGTGTTTCCAAAAGCAGAGATACTTAAAATATGGAGCTGGAATATCTGCCCAGTGAAAGAGGGAAAAAATCTCTGATTAGTGTTGCTGAGGACCTTGTTAAGTTTCTGGAAAGAGCTGTACATCAGGATAGCCTGTGTTATTAGGAGACTAAGCTCATTGGCCTAAGCATCATATATGCTTCCTAGTGAGGTAATGAGAAGTGACTACACATTGCAGAGTTTCAAGTGTGCAGCAATAAAAGTGTAGTGAGTCTTGGAGCTTAAAGGGAAGAGCCAGGTATTTGAGTATAAATTTCATTGACAGAAGGGACTTGAACAGCTGAGCAGCAGTTTGGCAGCATTCTTAGGACAGAATTTGTTCTTCAGCTTGACATGTTGTTCTTCAGTATAAAATGAACAACACTGGTTGAGAAGGTTAAAACTGAGGAAGTGGAGGAATTTTTCATAATTTTCAGTGCCAAATAATATAGTACAAACCACAGAACAGTGAAGGAGACTCAAGTGGAGAATGTTTACTACCCACTGCTACAGGTTATTCTATTTTTTTTTAATACTTTTATTAAAATTGAATTCTTAGCTGAGGAAAGGAAGCAAATGAAATAAAGTTCTCATCACCTCTTTTATTTCAGATCTTTTTTTTGAAAAGAGAGAAATATTTTTCTTTCCTTGGCAAACTCTCCAGCTGACAACATAAAGAAGAAAATTTGGCGCTGTTATGCTTCATTTCAAAGATGTAGAAGGCGATAGAAAATGCCCAACAACAGTTTCCATGTTATTACTCCCAGGTTATTAACAGTCTGATAGAAGTATCTTATGCAGTTAAAAGAAAAACTTCCTCTTCACATTTCACTGGGAAAACAGAAATAAAATAAGAGGAATAAAGAGATACTGGCACACAGTCAGAGGAAACTAAACCTATTCCTTCTAGTGGTATCTTTCATTACAGATTGCAGTAGATTCTTTCATTCATCCTTTTAATCACAGTGCCTCTTTATTCCTTCATTTGTTAATACTTTAAGAGGCTACACCATTTCCTGCCCTTTTGCTTTGTCATTTAGAACAAAGGTAAACCAGCACTGTTTCTCTCGAGGTAACAAGAGGAACAAACTTGCCCCATGAGTTTTCATCCAAGTCACCCCTCAGATAAGCCAGGTACAAATGGGCTACACTGCTCTGGGGGAAACTGAAGAGCCCAGTGTAGCTGTGGCAGTGTATACAAGACTTGTCTGTCCTGCTGTGCTCAAAGGTCTCCGGATGCAAGTCAATCCAGAGATACGTGATGGGCAGAAGTGTTAGCCCAGAGCTGTGCTCAAGCAAACAAACTCTGCAGAAAGGCAGACATGGGATCAAGCTAACACAGCTATACAATCCCCGTCTGGAGCTGCCCTGCCGACACAGCCAGTGGGCTCCAGCCACCCACCAGACATGCCCAAAGGCACTGGAAGCAAGGACAGCCGTGTGACATTTTTGTTTGCACTGGCACAAGAAACAGTTCTGCTTTGCTGATGGCAGCTGAGGGCCCACCAAGGCAGTGGCAGCCCCTAACACCATCTGTTGCTAACTCCCTACCTCCTCTGTTGCCTGTGTTTTCTGCATACCTCAGTGAGCCTATCATTGCTTTCCCTCCCACACTGCTGACCTTCATTTTTTCTTCATTTCTTGTTAATCAGCATTTACTCCAATTAGTTTGTGATATAACTTGTCAGGCATTATAGTCCAAACACATGAAAGATCAAAAGTAAATAAAGGAAATACTGACACTGGCAGTAGACCCAGCATACTCTCCCAATACAAATACTCAGTGCCTGAAGACAAGTAGTGAACAAGTCATGACAGCACATGGGTATTATTTCTGTAAGTTAACAGTTTGTTTTTCTGCATCATAAAGTTGAATACAGTCCATCAACTTTTCTAGAACTCTTCATTTTTCTGTTGGAAGTTAAACAAGGTCCTAATTCACTTGCAAAAATTTATTCCCCATTTGGTGCCAAGTGGTAAAAGCAGTAGTTAATTTATTACCAGCTCCAACAGAAGGCATTTAAAAACTGCTGCCTTTCAATTTGAATCACTCATGGGACTTTCAGTCTTATGGGCTCCCTCTTTCTGCTCTTTTGGAGACAGCTGTCAGGAAAGTCAACCTGTCCATCAGGTTTACTCATCAGCAAGACTGTGATGGTCAATTCCTCTCTTTGTTGACCCATAGAAAATAATAAAAAATCTGTTTCAACTTCAAAAAAATTTGTCCTGTTTAATAAACAGAATCGAAGTGCTCTCTCTCCTTCCTGCATGAGGCTGCTTGACAAGAGAAACTGAGAGAGAATCATAAGTCATGTCTATGAGAAGGATGGCACTGGACAGAGATAATAGGGGAGGAAAGAAGACCAGATGTTTAATTCTACATACAGCTATTCTTTCAGCAAGAACCATGGGATAAAGCAGTACACTTTGATATACCTGGAAGCAGAACCGGGGGCAAGAAGAATAATCATAGAATAATAGAACAGATTGACTTGGAAGGGACCTTAAAGATTATTCTTCTACCATACTACTTTACTCAGAGCCCCATAAAACCTGGCCTTAAAACTATAGAATAGAATCATCAGATCATTAAGGCTGAGAAAGACCTCCAAGATCATCAAGTCCAACCCTTGACCAAACACCACCGTGCCAAATGAACCACAAGCACTTAGTGCCATGTCCAGTCATTTCTTGAAGACTTCCAGGAATTGTGACTATCAACCCCTTGGGCAGCCTGTTCCAAAGTTCCTCATGTCCAGCTGGGTGTTGACTAGCACCCCCAGGCCCTTTGTCATTGGACAGCTTTCCAGATACTCTGCCCCCAGCCTGTAGTGCTGCATGGAGTTGTTGTGCATTGAACACTTCCAGGGATGGAGTGTCAACAATTTCTCTGGGCAACCTGTTCCAGCCAGTGCATCATCACATTCACAATGAAGAATTTCTTCCTAATATCCAATCTAAATCTACTCTCTCTCATCTTAAAGCCATTAAGAGCAACTATACCATGGAAAGAAAAAAAAAAAAAAAACAACAAAAAGAGGAAAACTTGAAGGCAAGGAGGAGATAAGTTGTCTGAAGAAGGGTTTAGAGAAGAGCCCTTGCAAAGGGTAGTAACATACTGGCACTGCAACTGCAAAGAGAGAAGCAGATAACTGGCTCCTAGAAAATGCAAAACTTCATTTCTGAGAGAGCAGTCATGTTAGAATAGTTTGCTAAAATCCTGCTTTGATGTTGGCTTTTACTGAAGGTAGAAGGTAACTTCTCAGCCTGTGAGCTAACCAACCACAAGGACAGCAGTAGTGATGGAATTTTCCCTCAAATACTGCCAATCTGAACAAAGTGAAGGCATTTCACAATTAGTGAAGTTCAGTGAAATAAGAAAGTTTTCTCTAGTAATACCATTTCTCAGACTTTCATGCTTAGATGCCTCCCAGTCCCGTCAAAAAGCCTGACATTTGATGCCACCTGCAACAAACAGATTCTTGTTCATATGAACAGCTTTTTACTGACAGACTAACTTTCAGAAATGGCTGTATCAGAAACTCACTTGGTGCTTCCTATAGTTCAAGTATTTCTACTTGGTTTCCCTTGTTCCTTTGAAATATTTTCCTACTACTTTGTAAATTCTGTGTAAACAGCAGGTACCGCAGCTGAAATGGCAAATATCAGCGACATGGATTATTTCCTTCAGCATTTATTTACTCTGCCTGTCCCTAAACAGAGTGTAAAATCTTGAAACAGTTTGTAAAGATGTTTTTCAACCATTTACTGCACCAGATGCCAGACAACCTAGCATCAGAGAAATTATATTGCTGCAGCAGCTGTCTATCTAGATACCAGTAAATGCCTCCTCTTGAAATATAGCTGAAATCTCAAAGTAAAAAATTAAAAAAAATACTGTGACCACAGGGCTGCCCAAGTAAATGTAGCATCTACAAGTTCCATATCACAGATAATATTTACTGCTAACATCCTAACTGTAATACACATCAGGTAAAAAAATCTTGTCCTTAATACTTTTCATTCCCATAATTTCCATTTTAAAATTGTAGAACATTGCAATAAAGTAAACATATATATTAGAGCTGGATATGCTTTGTTGTCAAAGTAGTGTGGTTTTACCCTGTAAACTGTTGATGCATTTACTGTTAATACAGAGTTGATACAATATGGGTTGGTATTGGTTTTGCTTGGCTGAAAAAAAATTATGCTGAAGATAGTGAACACTCTGTAAGTGGTGTTATTTCTAATTGTCTGTAATATTTTATTCTTGCATTCATTTAAGTGTAGCTTATATGGTGGTGTGTTTTAAATTTGTGAACAAAGAAGTGTGGAAAACACAAGAATATTTATTCTTACAGCTGATCAAGGCTGGTGTGGTGTTTGGGTGTTTTCTACTTCTCACATTGTCCTGCCAAGAGAGCAGGCTGGGAACACACATGGAGCTGGTAGGGGACACAGCTGGGACTGCTCCTTGGATCAGTCCCTAACTGTTCCAAGGGATAGCCACCATATGGTGCCATGCTCAGCATATAAAGCTGAGGCAGGAAGGCGAAAAGGGGGGATGTTGGGAGCTACAGCATTTGCCTTCACAAGTTACTTTTGTTCATGATGAAGCCTGGCTTTCCTGGAGGTGGCAGAACATCTGCCTGCCCATGGGAAGTAGTGAATGAATTCCTTGTTTTGCTTTTTTTGTGCTTCACCTATCAAGCTGTCTTTATCTCAATCCATGATTTCTCAAACTTTTCCCCTACCAATTCCCTCCCCCATATCAAACTGGGTGAGAGAGAGGCTGTGTGGAGCTAAGCTGCCCACCACAACATAAAAAAGGTTCTGCAGCAAAAAGCATGGATAAGAAGCTTTTCTTTTGAAAGTTAAACTTTATTAATGCATTTGGAAGATATGACTTGTCCAGATTCTGACAACTGTTTATTCCTAAAAGTTGAAGAGGTTTCCCCATCAGCCCTTTTGATAATCACACTTCTAACAGGTTTCACAGTCAAAAATGGTTATTCAGTTAGGATTCTGATTATTTCTATTAATTTGGTGATGATCCTCTTGCCACAACTTTACAGCCTTGAACATAATGCCATTCACTATATTGACTTACCTTGGAGATGGAATTTGAAAGTTCCATACAAAAACTCAGAGGCATTCTTATGACTCAAGATGCGTCTGTGCTCTTTTCTGCAATTCTTTTGTGCCTTGAAAGACTGAGTTCTTTGGTTTTTTAGAACAGATGAGGAAAACTGCCACACTGGCTATCTAGGGAAGAGAAAATTGTGCATATCCGAAAACCACACAATTAGACACTAGTGCATGGTCTTCTGAATGATGCATTTTTCACTGGGCTAAAGATAAGCTTACTTTCATGTACTGAAAAATTGTTCATACTGGAGAGAAACTGAGAAGAGGGATGTCAATGATTTAATGACTTTAAACTAAAGTTTGCTTCTCTGGTGGATTTTAAAGGTAAAAGGCAATTCATGACCAGGTCTACATTCGGTCTGGTTAATTACTGGTTCCTGTCTTTTTGTCTATTGTTGTAGTTTCCTCTCTATTTCAGTTCTGAGGTTTTCTGTTCAGATGCATTTATTGGAGTGTCTGTCTGAGTATGATCGCAGAAACCAAGTTCCCACATACAGACAGGATGCAGGTATCCCCAGCAGAATTGTGCCAGTATGAAGTATGAGGGTTCATGTCAGATTGGTTCTCTGTGTTGTGATAGGAGACCTATATAAAAGAACTATAGAATCGTTAAGGCTGAAAAGAGCTCAAGATCATCAAGTCCAACCATTAACCCTGCATTGCCAAACCCACCACTAAACCATATCACCAAACACCATATCACCAAGAGAAAGAATCCCAAACTGGTCGGTCCGGTTTAAAGATTATGTGCTGAACTCCTGTGTGCATACGCGTGCGTGAGCGCACAAGATGCATAGCCGCACATCTGAGTGCTTCAACTGTGCTGGATGTGCCCGGGTCCCAGAGACAAACTTTCCGTAAGCTTCAGGTCCCGAACCCACGCGAAACCGCAACTGCCGCGACCCCTGTCCGCCGGCTCCGGAGCCTGTTTTACCCACCCCCGCCCCTGGCGCGGGCCCGCCCGCAGCCGCCCCCTCCCCGGAGGGGCCGCCCACCCCGCAAGAGGAGCCGCTGCGCCGCGCCCTCCCCCTGCACAGCGCCCGGCGCGGGGAGGCGGGCGGAGCGCGGCGCCCCGGCACCCGCATCCCTCGGCCCCATGCGGCGGCGGGCGGCGGGACGCTGCCGCCGCGGGAAGAGCTGCGCGCCCAGGCAGCCCGTCCGGCGGCGCGGGGCCGCCCGCATCGCCCGCCCGCCCGCTGGCCCACGGAGCTCCCGCAGCGCCCGGAGCGACCCGCTGGGCTCCCGCCGGGGCTGAGGGCTTGCGGCTGAGGGCTCCCGACTTTCGGCGGGACTTCTCGGGGCACCCGGAGAAGGGGAGCGCTCGGAGACAATAGCAGTCGATACAAACCAGCACCCGGCGGTGCCTGCCCGGCTGCCGCGCATCGCTTATGTTTGTTCGGGGGGAGCCAGCCGCGGCGGCGGATCCCGCAAGATGACGGGCGATGAGGAATGCTAAGTCGGCGTCGAGGCGGACCACCGCAGGCAGTGATGAGCCTCGGCGAGCCGGTGCCGGAGGGGAGACCGGGGTCCAGGTGACCGCCGGCTCCGCGCCGCCGGCCGGCCGCAGCGCCCCGGAGCATCGGGAGCGGCGGGCAGCGCCTGCTGACAGCGCCTGGCCCGGCCGCAGGTAACAACAGCGCACGGCCACCGCTGCCGGAGCGCGGTCGGGTGCGGGTTGGGCTGGGTTCTGGGGTTCCCCTGAAGGACTGCGCGGGGAGGCGAGTGGGCTGTGCGGCTGCCTGGCCGGCGGCCGTCGGGCGTCCCGCAGGCGGTGTCACCGTGTGTCGGCGCCCTCCTTTTGCCCGAACACTCCCGTCGCCCGGTCCGGCGGGGACGTTCTTCGCTAATGGGAAGCGTATGTCCTCCGGTACGGCAGAAAGAAACACGGAGGCGAGGGGACTAGGTCTCCCCCGCAGCCCTCTCCGGCACAGCCGCTGCTGGCACACGGCCCGCGCCGCGCAGCGCCGGCCGCCCCCTCCCGCCGGGAGCGCCAGCGCCGCCGCTCGAGGCCCGCCCACGCCCCGCCTCCCGGGGGCGGGGCCGCAGCCCATTGGCCGGTGCGCTGCGCGGGGCGGTGGAGACAGCCAATGGCGGCGAGGCGGCCGAGAGCGCCCCCGTGCGGAGAGCGGCTTCGGCCGGGCACGGGCACAGCGCGGTAAGTCCCGCCAGCAGACCCTTCCCCAGCCCCTCACAGGTCACTGCACTCTCCTCTTCACCTCAATGAACATGGCCTGAAAGGGACCTCTCACAAAAGGAATCGAAATGGGTGGGCTGTTTTCTAGAAGGAATTTTCATTAAGGACAATATAAGGAAAACAGCACCTGAAAATTCTTAAACAAATTACAAGCTATTTGTCTTTTAAAGAATGCTAAACGTCTCATTAACTTGACCACGGATATTTGGGAAAACTTCATCCCGACAAGCCTCTCGTTTGAACTGTAATGGTTTGCACATGGTAATCTTAGGAGGAAAATGTGCATCTTGTTGCTTGCAGACCTAAGAAAATCTGACTTTTATACTACAAGCAAGTAACTAATGGAACTAATAGTACCTGGTACAAGTGAATGCCTTTCTGTCATTGTTGTGGTGTTGTACAAAAGCAGGAATATTAAATTTCTATTACTGTTAGCAGCCTGTATTCTTGTATGGCTTTAATTTCAAATGCTTTCAAATTCTTCCGTTGGTAGGAATATGAATAGGAATGTTTTAGTCATTTGTCCAGAGTTAGGGTGCTTAATCATTAATAAGACGTTGCATAAATGATTTTTCAGAAATTGCTGGTGCTCAAGGTCTTGAAACCTTGAAAACTTTTGTTTTCTGTGCTTCTTTAAATGACTCTCCATGGTTCTAGCCATGCAGACTTCAACACACATTTCCAAAAGTCTGAACTTGGGTATTGGTAGACTTATTATAAACTTTTCCTCTGAGGTCTGTGCTTATGCTTTTAAACAAATGGTCTAATTTTGTAATTTCTGATCAGACATAATAACTGTTTGGTTTAGATTGCAATGTAAGAGTGTATCCAACATCACAGAGCAACCCATGGCAAAGGATGACAGAGCCTAGATCTATGGCAAACTAATTCTTTCACTTCATATCTCAATCATTTCCTACATCTATTGTGATTGAGATTCATTGAGCCACATTTTACCCTACCAAAAGTTAATAGCCTGCTAAAAAGTCAGGCAGCTCGGTGATATGAGTTTGCTAATTTGGTACCTAATGCAGCTCAATTGTACTATTTCTAGTTATCTGATTAGGTACAATAACTGATACTATTAATCTTCAAGTGATTATGGCTTGTTTTGTTTTTGTTTTTCTTTCATTGACTGTAGAGGGAACCCTGGCAATTTGCTTGAGCTAGATTTTTTCCTAGAAGTTTTCTAGTTTTATTGTGAGATGAGTACTAAACTTGGTGTACAGAATAAGCCTATAAAATATTTTACCATGGGAAGATAGCATAACTTTTTTAGAATACATATTTAGTAAAAGTGTGTAATGGGGGAAAAATTTACACTGAACCAGAAAATTACATGGAATAAAGACAATGGCTTTCCAATTGAACATGGCCTTGATTGTCTACAGACTTTCTAGACAATGCAGGTAAACACTAGGTATATAAAGAGTTGAAAATATATAAAGAGTATATAAAAGTTTTTCAAAAACTATAATTTCTTCTCTCTTTTCTTCCTCCCTGTCCCACAACAATGCAGAAGGAGCCAGGCGAGGGGAGGCGACAAGATGGGGGATTGGGTGGCGGCTGGAGCGCTGTCCGTGGTGCTGATGCTGGGACTGGGGCTGCCGCTGGGTGCCCTGGGCTGCCCCCAGCCCTGCGCCTGCTACCTCCCCACCGAGGTCCACTGCACCTTCCGCTCCCTGGCAGCCGTGCCGGCACGTATCCCCAAACATGTGGAAAGAATCAACTTTGGGTTCGTATGGCAGCTTGGAGCAAACAGTTCAATGTTCCTAGTGCAGAAGCCTGGAGTGCTTTGTGCACATCTGGCAAACCAGGATCTCTGTGTGTACTTCTCAAGCAGAATTGCAGGGATGGGTACTCACCTGTTGGTGCTGGATTTCAATCACTACAGCTTCTGGCATGGAGAAATTAGCTCAGCCTTTTTGTCTCAAACAAAAGTTAACTGTTACTTTCAAATAAATATTTATACCATGGTGTGAGTTAATTTTTGGTAAATAGAACATACAGTCTTTTAGAGTATATAAAAAAAGACATTTAATTAAATCTGTTATGAGATTTCTACAGAATATGAAATTTTAAACCTGATGTAAAATATAAATACAGTAGGAGTAAAATTCTATGATGTAACCTAGTAGCATTTTGGAGAACAATGAGATATAGCATATCTTAATACAGTGGAAATAAATTTGATCCATTGCCTTTGGAGTCGTGGATTTGTTGCACTTATTTCAAGCAACAAAGCACAATAGAAGCATGTTGGGAAGAGACTGCTCAGACTCCAAGCCACTTTTCTTTGCCAGGATATTGCCAACTCACATCTGACAGATTTTGAGACAAGAAGGCAGGGACTGCTGGTAGGCTTCATATCACAAAAGTACCACATTGGGTAATTGTGTGATGCAGAGCAGTGCAAGAGTCGCAGTCCTCTTCTGCTTGGTGTCAGGGCTGTCCCACCACCCATGATGAACTCACCCTGACAACCTCAAAACCTCTAAGCTGCAACTGATCATGTAGTGGCTGGCAGTAGTGACCTTGGTTTGGCTTCTTTTCTGCTTCTCTATAGTTAAAATTCTGATCCACCAACATTTCATTCACCTAAAGACTAATTTTAGTCTCAAAATGCTCCTGTGCTCAATAAAGCTATATTAAAGAAATATGTACTCCAATCCCTAAACTGCTTCTGAAAATGGGCTTCTAAGTTACTAAGTTGTTTGGGCTGATTTTTAGTAAAGTACATTATTTGATATACTGTTAGCATAAAGGACATTTCCTTGTGTCCTTTCCCAGGAAGAAACAGTCTTAACTGTTGTTTGCAATTCTTAATTGTTGTTGCAATTCCACTTTGAAAGATTGCTTTTACCCTATTGCTATTTGAAGTGCTATGCGTTTAGAAGGTGAAGATTATTTTTCTACCTGGAAATTATTTAAGAAAAATTTTTATTTAGGCAAGTTCATTTTTTTTTTTAAGGACTTACTTTGAAAAAAGAAATTTTATATAATATGTCTGCTATAAGCTCAGTGGATCTGCAGAAGAACTAAAAATATTAATACAGTATTACAAATTTTTAGCAAATTAAGAATTTTTAGATAGATAACATGGTGAAGATCCAAAAGTATTTTCTCCTTATTCAAAATACTTTAATTTCATGCTATGTCTTCCCTTGCTTTCTAGAAAATACCAAGAAATTGGAAAAATCTCTAAAATTCTATGCTTAATTTTAAGACTTCATGCCTAGATTAGATAATACATTTAATTTTCTGTATACATATGAAAAATGCAAATGTAGACTTAGGCCACCAAATGTAATTCTTCCAAGTTGGCAAATAAAGCCTGATTTGCTTTTCCAAAGCAAAACTGATTTATTTTCAAAGAGTAGATTTTTCTGTATTCCTTATCTAAGAAGAGTTTCAGTGCTCAAATGATGTAATTGTAAGGTCAATTCCTAGATCTTATGTATTTACTTAATGTAGCAAATTACATGCTGTAACAGTAAGTGAAGCAGGATGTGACTCACTGCTTCTTGTGCTGTTTGGGAGATAACCCATTTTTAATGTTTACTCTCCAAATCTCTATTTATTTATTGTTAAATGCTGCTTTGGCAACACTACAGCCTGTCTAGTTTGCCAGGCTCCATAGCATCATGGTTTGGCCACAGGCCATTAACTTATTTCCATTCTATAAACTGAGTTACATGGAAAAATATACTGACAACTATTAGAACTTAAATACCTATTTATTACTTTTACTCCTAATTTATGGCTAAAGTGCCACAAATTGAGTTAAAATAAATCTTAATGTAAACATGAACTAAGTGTGCTTGGACCTTGTAAGAGTCTTTCAGTAACTTCTGGCCTTTTGATGGTGCATTAAGGTCCCTCCAGTTTTTCCTGAAAGTTAGGTTATACTAATTTTACATTTGCAGTCTGTGACAGTCAGTGTATAAATTGTAACTGCATGTGTGATTTTTTTCCCCCAGGTTCAACAGTATACAGTCTGTATACGAAAACTCCTTTGCAGGACTTACAAAATTGGAATTGCTTATGATACATGGAAATGACATTCAGAATATTCCTAATGGTGCTTTGAAAGATCTTGTGTCTCTGCAGGTAATCCTTAGGTTTTCCTAAATTTCAAAACTTCCATGAATTACAGAAAACAAAAATAAGTGTTCTTTATAGTGCCTTTGTAGGATTAACATAACATTTTCCCCCAAAATGCTTTGGATATCTATTAACTATGCCTGTGTCTAACTTGATAATGCCAACTACCACTCAGTTTTATTTTACCTCTGACCAGCATATGATTTTTTCAGTGGTGCAAAAGATTTGAAGGTGGGAGGAAAAAAATTTGCTTGATTGCTATTCTAACTGGATAAAAAAATAATCTGTTTTTTGTTTTGTTTTGTTTTTTGGTTGTTTTTGCTTTGTTTTTTTTTAATTTTTGTTTAGGTTTTTAAAATTAGTTACAACAAATTGAAAGCCATAACCAGCCAAACTCTCCAAGGACTTTCAAGCTTAATGAGGCTGCATATGGACCACAACAGAATTGAGTTTATTCATCCAAATGCTTTTAATGGTTTAACTTCTCTAAGACTTGTCCACCTAGAAGGAAATTTACTCCAGCAGCTTCACCCCAACACCTTTTCAACATTTATGGTCCTTGATTATTTCAAATTGTCAACAGTAAGACATCTCTACCTATCTGAAAATGCACTTAGGACCTTACCTGCAGGGATGTTTCAAGGCATGCCACTGCTGGAAAATCTTTACCTTCATGGAAATCCATGGGCCTGTGACTGCAGTTTGAAGTGGCTCCTTGAATGGAATGAAGTTTCTGGAGGTAGGAACATAAGCTACCAGTTTTCATTGAACTCATAACATTGATTTTTTTTTTTCGTGTTCTGTGTGTTGATGGTTTTGTTACTTCCTGGGTGTTATTACCTACATGATGTCTTGTGTGCAGTGTTAAACTCTGTTACTATTCAATAAATGTGTGTATTTAAAAAACACTGTAAAAAGAAAGCAGTTATGTTTCATTAGATAAAAATATGTATTTAAGAGCAAAGAAATTAGCCATTACATTTGGGATGATGGAAGTGGTAGTGAGGTTTATAACTGTAAAGGGGTTATAACCTTTGACTGCATTTGCTTGCACAGCAGTGCACCTTTGGCTGAGGGCTGCCAATTGTCCTCAACCAGTGAAGCTGCTGACTATTTGCTGTCATGGAAGGTGGTAACATTGGATTTGAACTTGTTTGTCTAAGGAAGGAAAGAAATCAGGTTACCAAATTCCTGGTTAAGCCCGCTCTAACTTTGAATCTGTTAACATTAAAGCTGTAGTATGCAATCTTCATGTCCATCCATGTTTCTTCATTGACCACAATTTCCTTTTATGATGGAGCAAATCTATTTGAAGTATTTTCAAGTACTTGCAATGTATCCATTTTCAACCATGTAATTTTTTCATAAAATAACTTGTCTATCTTCATTCAGACTTAGAGATAAGTATCCTAATGCCTGGGCTGGAACACTTCTGATTGTGTGCAGAGGCAGAAAAAGAGTATTATAATGCCTCTGTATCAGGAATACACTAAATGAGGAGGGATTTGAGTGCCAGTTTTCAGTTTTGGCATCTCAGTTCAGCAGAGGAACTGGTGTCACACCAGAGCTACTCCTAAAATATTAAGAGGGAATCGGCATTTAATTGTAACTGAAGATGTCTCAAATGAGTGACAAGGTTTATACAATGATTTTGGAGCGCATATGGTGAATGATGGTGGGTCTTGTCATCTTAGAATATTTAATTAATTGCAATTTTGCACTTGACTGCAAGATGGTGCTTTTTAAGAATGTGCAATGCTTGAATGAGTAGTATAAATCTTCCTGACTAAACAGGTACTTGAGTCATCTGACTTAAATACTGTCTTTCACTAGTTTACATTTTAATATTCTTATGTTTTGTTCTTGATCCAAAATGTGTGTGTATGTGTAATGGGTGTCCTTAAGCTACAATATAAGTTATGAGATACTAGCTGAACATTCCTTTCTTAGTGCAGTGCTGGCTTGCTAGCATTTTTATTCAGTTAAATTACCTCTTTACACTAAAATAGTAATGATTTTTGGAAGGAGAAATAATTTATCCATGCCTTTTTCACGTATGAGAGATTTTGTATCTGTATATGACTGTAACATTAACTTCTTTGGGAATTCTGTCCAGAAAGAGTTATTAAATTTTTTCAGTGTAGCCACTGCCAAGTTGATTGTGGACTGGTCTTTCCTTATCTTTGAAACACCATTTGAATCTGCAAGTAGCAAACTGAAGATATATATATATATATATATATATATATATATATAGATATATATAGATATAGATATATAGATATAGATATATATAGATATATATAATATATATATATATTCCATTTGTAAGACCTTTTTTAAAAAACTGATTATTCAGATTCACAAGCATATATTTTCAATTAAAATAGTGGTATGAGGATTTGCTGTGCATTTCCCTTTCTCCTGACATTTTGCCTTATAACTCACCGTTATATTGTTCATTCATTCAAAGATCCCTCATTCTTCAGGGTGATACTTATTCCTAGAATAACTGTAATACATTAAATCTACAATATGCTTCCAAACTAAATACTTAAGGTGACATTTAACATTCAAGTGAGCAGAACAGTGTAATAAATATATGATTGTTACTTTGCAAACAACAAGTTTGAATTGACAGAAGAGAGGAGTCAAGACTGTAGTTTTCCTGGTCTAGCTCTCCTCTAAGTTTTTTTGTATTATTACAAAGTTTACTGTTGTTTCAGAGGTCAGAGAAGAAGTGGAGAAGTGGCACATTTTTTTTTTTTTTTCTCCTGCTGATTAATACCTTGCAAGTGCAAGAACTAATCAGCCCATTTTGGTAGCTACAGTATAATGTTTTGTGTACTGCCAGTACTGTTCTTAATCGAGAAGGAAAAAAAGCTTCCTGAATTATTTAATGAGGAAGTCCAGTACATAAACTCTGTATTTTTGAAAGCTGAAAGGTCCCTCCCCTTTTCACATTAGATCCACAAGTTAGGCAGTTGCTATACAAATGCAGACTTTTTGACACAGAGTAGTTTGTTGCTGATTTAAATGTTGCCCTGTGCACTTCCGTTTGTAGGCATTTAATTCAGAGGCAGTGAATCTAAATTTCAGAAGGATGGAGTATTCAGTCCTGTCATTAAGAGAAGATTCAGAAGAAATCATGGTCAGATTGAGAATCAGATGCACATTCAGCTGTAAAACAAAGAGGTGCCATTCTATAAGTCTTGCCTTATGTGTCATGTGATGTAATGCAATCTTCATGAAGTTTATTTCATACTATTGAGAGTTGTCTAGAACAGAGTTTTTCAGCTTATTTACCTATTGTTTTCCCTCTTATTTTCTTTTTTCAATTTTATTTTTTTCAGGTGTTTTAAAATGCAAAAAGGACAAAGCCTATGAATCGGGACAGCTGTGTGCTAAGTGCAGCAGCCCAAAACAACTACAGAAAGAAGACATTCAGAACTTGAAAGATATTTCCTGTAGGAAGCCTGTCATTCAGTCCTCACTGAGGCAAAATAGCAGTACTCAAGATGAGGAAGATAGTGACAGTTATGAACTCCCTCTGGAAGAGCTTCGGTCCTCACCATGGAACATTGCTCTAAACATGACTGATGAGCATGGCAATATAATCCACCTGAACTGTGAAATCAAAAAACCAACAGATTCTACCAAAATTCAGTGGAATCAAATCCAGACTCAGGAGATAGATATAAATGCCACAATTGCACTGGATTTTGAATGTCCAATGAATCGAGAAAACTATGAAAAACTATGGAAGCTTATAGCTTACTACAGTGAAGTACCTGTCAAATTAGAGAGGGAACTTATGCTCAGAAAAGAGCCTAAAATAAGCTATCAGTACAGGCAAGGCTCAGATTATGATGCTCTTTACTACACAGGTGTAAAAGCTCAAATACAGGCTGAGCCTTCCTGGGTGATGCAGCCTCTTATAAATATCCAATTAAACAGGCGCCAGAGTACAGGGAAAAAAGTGGTGCTATCTTTTTTTACTGTGTTTTCTCAGACAATTCATACCAAAACCACCAGGCAGCAGAGAAACTGGGTAATGATAGAGCAAAATGAGAGCACAAGGACAGCACAGAGTGTGGTGGAAGGGTCAGAGTGTCAGCTGAGTTGCAGTGTGAAAGCTTCTGAGAGCCCCTCCATTCAGTGGCTTTTTCCAGATGGAACTAAACTGCAGGCACCTTTTAATGAGAAAGACAGTAGGTTTTCCATTCTCAGTAGTGGCCAACTAATAATCAAAGCAGTGAGTTACACTGATGGAGGTGTGTACCACTGCATTGCCCAAGTGAGAGATGATGTGGACGTAATGGCTTACAGACTTTTTGTGCAGCCTGCAGCTAGTCAGGTAGCTGATTCAGATGTAGTGAGAGTTGAAAAAAATGTTGGTGATCCAATAGCTTTGCCATGTAATGCAGTTGCCATCCCAGATCCACAGTTGAGCTGGATTCTTCCAAACAGTCAGGTACTCAATGATTTATCAAACTCTTCAAAAGGCTATATGCTTCCCAATGGTACTTTGCTTATTCCAAGGAGCCATGTCACTGATAGTGGCCATTATAGATGTGTGGCTGTCAATCAGCAGGGATCAGATCAGTTTGTCATAAGGGTCACAGTAAATAAAATGGTGTCTGATAGGTCATTTAAACGAATAAAACTAAAGAAGCACCCAGGCTCAAAAGGTTTGTCAAAAACAACAGGGCGGGTCATAGATGATGAGGAGGGATCAGGAGGGGTGGAGGAGTTCCCACGAAGAAAGAACCGCCTAAAAGACTGGGAAATACCTTTTAAACAAAAAAATGACCAAGTGCCAGAGGCTCAAATTAAAAAGGGGAAGAAGGGCAGAAGGAAAATGAAAATCTGGAAAAGTACTGATGAAACCCAAGACAGCAATGTTGCAGAAGGCCGGAGAGTATTTGAATCTCGAAGGAGAATTAATGTGGCAAGCAAACAGATTAATCCACAGCATTGGGCTGACATTTTGGCAAAGGTCCGCGGGAAGAATCTTCCTAGAACAACAGCTACCACCATCTCTGTAACAACTTCACTGCCATCAGTCATGCAGGAAACTACTCCCACTCCTTATCCTTTAGCCAGCCCTCTGCCTTCAGAGACAGGGCCTGATGTGGTGGATTCCTCTGCTGATGCATCACCTGTGGGTGAAGATGAGCAGTTCTCAGTCACTGTTTCACAGAACACAGAAGTGTTTTCAGTCCAGTCTGTATTAATAAGGTCAGAAACTGAACCCTTCTCCAACCACAGGGCTTTAGAAACACCTGCAAGTATAGACGCTGTAGAAATTGCTTTATCAGGTCCATATTTGACTTCTGTCTCTGCAACTCTGCAACCACAAGGGGAACAGTATCTTGATGTCAGAACAGATGATTCGGTTGCCCTTACTGAGGAACCTCTAGCCAAACAAATTGTAACAAACTTTCCTAATGTTCAGAGCAGTTTATTCACGGTGGAAACTGTAGATAAGACTGTATCTTCTATATCTGAAGAAAATTCTGCTTTTGCTGAGCTACCACTTGATGCTACTCTCCTTGAGTCTCAGACTGTGGATCTTCATAGCACCTTGGAGACAAGCTTGAAGTTAAATGAAGTGAGCCCAATTAGTGTTGACACCATAACTTCGGCACCTTCTCAGTTTGATGAGATCATCCCAACAGATTCTGTAGGCACTACTACTGTTCCTTCATCTACTTTTCCATTTGTTAGAGAAAAGAGCAATGATGGACGATACCAGCACAAAAAAATATCCACAAGTCATACAAAAATGGCAGACTTAAGTAACAGTTTTCCAGCTGTTACACCCATCAGGGTTGAGAGCAAAGAAGAACCTGAAACTCACAGAAATACGGTGACTCAAGAAAGCATGTTCAACATTCATGCAGACAATTCTCAGACAAAGGAACATAGAAATCTGGTTATTCCAAAACAAGGTCCCATATTCATTTTGCATAGTGCTAATGCTCCTCATAAAACAGCAGAGGGGTTAGAAACATCTTCTTCCATCAGTAGATTGACCACAATGGCCCCCACAACAACTCCATATAGAAAGACCATGCCTTCACTTATTACTCAGCATGGTAGAAAAAGGCCTTATGGGAGAAGGAGAAGGCCAAACAGAATCCGACAAAGACCAAGGCCTTTGCCCCGTGTTGTTTTAACCACAGAGGCAATGCCTGTGATTACAAGGACACCTGAAATTGAAGCTGTTACCAAAACTTCTTTTGGAACTCTTGAAAGTCCTGATCTTAAAAATATCAAAATACAGGCTAGGAAAAAGGAGCGCATGGAATCCACTCCTTCATTAATTACTGATTCAGGTGTCACAGAGAAATTTACTAAAATCAGAGATGTCATCACAACTTCCTCTTTTAGGCCCACTACTTCACCTGAAGCTAAAAGTGTGACACACCCTACTAGCCCTGAAACCTTTGAACTTCCAGTGACTGCACCCATCACAATTTTATCATCATATGCTGTACATGATGCACTTCCCACAAAAGAGCCAAGTGTACCTCTGAAACCAGAGCAAAGTGAAGTGCCAGCATTTCACTCATTAGACAATGTCTCTGTGGAGAAGGACATGAAAGAAGATTCTAAAACTGTGGATCATAAGGCAGAGCAATCAAGGACAGCAACTTCTCCTGCACATAGGAACAGCTCAATACTATCAACAAAACCAAAATCTCAAGAGCCTAACCTATTTGACTTAGAAGGAATGGTTAATGAAACAACTGCTGGAACGTTCCAGCTGGTGTATCCCACTGTGAGTGACTTAGGTATTCCTGTTGGCACAGTAGAAGATTTTAAGGACCTTTCAGTTTCAAAGGAGCCATGGAAGCCTACAGTATCTATAGAAACACCAGCAAAAGCTGAGCCACCTCAGCAGTATGAGAGATTTACTTTACCCTCCTCTTTCAGCACAGCAGAAACTCAAACTCATCCAGTTAGAGAGACAAAGAAATCTGTTTCTCTCCAGGCTGGGACAGAGCCATCTTCCTTGGATAGAAAGGAATCTATGTTACATGTGTTTCCTCATTCACAGACAACTGAAAAGCCTCCTATTATATCCACTGCTTTTATTCCATTTATAAAACTTGTCAGTCTTCCCCCTTCCATTTCAAGCACTTCACATCCTTCTCTTCATTATACCACCAAGGAGAGCAATGCCTTCAATCAAGAAGGGCTGCCAGAAGCAAAATATGTTGGAGCAGGTGGTGACAAAATAGTGATGACCTCAAACCAGAATGTTCACCCTACTCCTTCCTCTAATCAAAACAGGATTAGCATACAGTCAAAAGAGAAGCAATTCAAGGAGTTGTATAGTAGCAAATCAAACAACAGTTTACTGCTTAATCCAAATCCTCCCAATCCACCTGCTGGAATGATACCAAGCATAAACCAAAGACCACCTGTTGTGCCTCCAAAACACATTCCAGTAAGAGGCACAGTGAAGCTTCCTGTAACACAGGACCCATTTCGCTATTTTATAACAAATCAGCCACTTCACTACACAAACAAACCAGAGATAACGGCATATGCAGCACATACCATCCAGGACAGAAAAACTTTTGCTTCCCAGAGAGAAACAGCTACCCCAACACAAGCCTCTCCATTTCACAAAACAAAGCCATTAATCGAAAGCAAGTTCAGTAATCAGGGTCAGAACAGATACAATTCAAGATTTTTTGGAAATAACCATGTTCCAGATAACAGAGGCACAGCAGGGAGACTACCAAGTCAAGGGATCCCCTATTACCCCAGTTCCAGAATACCATTCCTTTTCAACAGAACAAGGATATTCCCTCACTTAAATATGCATCCTAAACCAGATATTCCTAGTCAACTAGTGCCAAAAGACACAAATGACAGGAAGGTTGCTCAGGTCTTACCTACTGGGATTACAGTGCAGAAAGCTACAGCTACTCCAGTGCCTCCAATGCCACGTGCCACAACGACTGCAACACCACCAGTGATTTTAAAGATCACCCCTCCAGCCTTTCTCTCTCAGCGCACAAAACCACAAATAACCACTACAGTTCATCCTTTTAAAAGTGTCCATCATCGTCATCAAAAATTTCCATCTGTTCCTTACATGGGAGGCATTATGCCACACAATTCAACTGCAATTCAGCCTTCCACTAATTTTAGGGTACATGGAGGAAGACCTAAAATTATCTCAAAAGCATCTCAGAGCATCTCCATCCTTGCTGAAACAGATGCTTCTATCCCTTGTGATGCAGCTGGGGAACCCAAGCCTTTTATTACTTGGACAAAAGTCTCTACAGGTAAGACAGAGAAAAATGTGCTCTTCCATGGTTTGTAGGGGTATTGCACAGAAATGCAACATCCTCACAGGAGTAGTTCAAAATATTGAAAAATACTTCCTGTAATTTGAATCATTGTAGAGAAAATGATTAATTGTAACTAATCATTACAAGTAATAATAGATTTGCAGTGTTTCTGTAAAAGAAAACCTCTACCATTTAATGAGTTAATTTTTGAAGAGTAATTTTTTGGCTGTGAAAAGCAGACAACTATGCTTATTCTCAGCAGTTAGAATTTATTATGGCAACACTTGCGAGTATGGGTTTGTTAATGTGGCTACCTTAAATATCGGGGTGTGTGTGTGTCATCTCCATATGCAAAGGGAACAGAAAAGTTACATAAAGATTTAAGAGGGATCCTAAAACATAAGGCCTTCAAAAATTTCCACACTGTCCATGTTTGCAAGCTAGTGGTTAGTTCTGCAATAGAAACAAAGACTAATTTGAGTTATGGAGAGTGTCAGAAGATGCAGGCCCTCTGAAGTTGTAATTGGTGCTGAGTAAACCTAAAATGTCATTTAAGACTTCTTTATTTCAATAATGAACATTTTAAACCCTTTGACTTTCTCTTTCTTTCTTTCCTTTAACCTTCACAGGAGCTCTAATGACAGCCAACAGCAAGTTACAAAGGTTTGAGGTCTGGAAAAATGGTACTCTCCTTATCCGAAATGCTCAGCTTCAGGATCGTGGGCAATACTTATGCACAGCTCAGAACCTGCACGGCATAGATAAAATGATTGTTGTGCTCACAGTTTTAGCCCACCAGCCCAAAATTTTACTTTCCCGCTATCGAGATGTTACAGTCTACTTTGGAGAGACCATAGCAATGGAATGTCAGGCTAGTGGGACTCCAAGTCCACTAATTTCATGGATTTTCCCAGATAGGAAGATTTTGCAGACAGTCACAGCCACAGAAAGCAGGATAATGCTTCATGAAAATCGAACCTTGTCTATCAAGCAAGCAACTTTTTCAGACCGAGGAGTTTACAAATGCGTAGCAAGCAATGCTGCAGGAGCTGACAGCGTTGCAGTGAGGCTGCACATTGCAGCCTTACCCCCCATCATCCAGCAGGATAAGCAAGAGAACATTTCCTTGCCCCTTGGTAGCAGTATTAACATCCACTGCACTGCCAAGGCAGCACCTTCTCCCAACATCCGCTGGGTGGTCTTTGATGGCACGCAGATCCGACCTTCTCAGTTTGTCAATGGGAATTTATTTGTTTTTCCCAATGGGACTCTTTACATTCGCAACGTCTCCCCCAAGGACAGTGGGACCTATGAGTGCATTGCTGCTAACATGGTGGGAGCTGCCAGGAGAACAGTACAACTCCATGTGAAAAAGCACGCATCGAATGCTAAAATCACTGGGAGCTCTCCTCAGAGAACAGATGTAACATACGGTGGCATCCTGCATTTGGACTGTAGTGCTTCTGGTGACCCTTGGCCTCGGATATTGTGGAGGTTGCCTTCCAAAAGGATGATTGATTCCCTTCACAGGTAAATTACTATTTGGGGTGTCACAGGTAAATTGAAGTTTAGATGAACTTAGAGAAAAGCCCACTCAAGTACAAGTTTCATTCCTGACTTCTGAGGGTTTTGAATGATCCATCCAATCCTTAAGAAGGAATTTGAGATTATATCAAAAGATAGTCAAGTTATATCTTAGCATAATTTTCTTGGTAGCAGTATTACTCTTGAAAAGCTAGCTTCAAGTCTTTAGGATAAGCTGCCACTGTTTGTCTTTTACAACCACTTGTAAACTTATTAAAAAGTCCAGATACACAGCTTGTGTACTGCTTGTTCCAATGTGCTTAGTCGGAATAATGTTGCAGAGGTTCCTGCTTTTCCCTAGGAGAAATTGATCATTGAATTTTATCTCTTAGGCAAATCATTACACAAAGTAAATACAGGGAAAATAATTCAACTTGTAATTACTTGAACAAAAATAATAATTTTAATGTCTTGCATAAACAAATGTTACCCCACAATAAGATCTGTGTAAACCTGGTTGCATATTAATGCCTAAAACAATACATTCTCCAATATTCGCAATATCAATTAAAATACCACTTCTACAAACCTACAATAACTGTCCTAACACTTGTCTGAAAACAAATTTCTGTGCTATAAATTATTCATAGCTCACCTTTGAGCACAATAAACAGACTATAAACAGTGTATAAACACAGTGTAATTAAAATGCATAATTTGGAACAACTTTCTTCACAGCTGAACATAGTCATAATTTTTTATATTGACAAAAAATATATTTAGGTAACCTGTAGATAGCACAAAATCCAGATTGCATTTTATGCCTCATAGAGGTAGCAAAAAAATAGTGCTTTCTTGTTTTCCCTCATGATCTTTATGTGAGCTGCTTTTCA
Source organism: Parus major (assembly GCF_001522545.3). NCBI lineage: Eukaryota > Metazoa > Chordata > Aves > Passeriformes > Paridae > Parus > Parus major. The sequence continues at coordinate 22,979,815 of NC_031768.1, forward strand.
AATACTGGAGATCTTTGGGGAGAAAACTGTGGCTGCTGAGGAAGTTGGTTTTGACCTGAATACACCAATTCCATAGTGATGTGGAAAGGACTTTTTTAGTATACTGGAAACTTTTTGTCCCTTATTTCAAAGCTTAGCAACATTTTGCTTCTTTGTGACTCTTCTAAAGGTTTAATCTTTATATCCAAGGGCAGAGGAAGTTCCTCATCTTTATTTGCATTTGGCTGAAGACCCAGGTACCAGACTCCATTATGGTCCACACAGCCTCATGTGGATTATATCATCCAGAGATCTCATATTTCAGTGTTACAGAATAATGCACATGTAGTCAGAAGAGTTAAAACCACCATAGTTTGGTATTTAGTGGATGTTTAATGGTCAAAAACATCATTAAAGCCATTGAACACAACAGAATTACTTAGTTACAAGTAAGTAGAATTATTTTTTTTCCATTTGCCTTTTGGTGGTGAATATCCTAGAAATTTCTGACCATCTAATTATTCAACAAAAGCAATTTTCCTCTCCTACTTTTTTTTTTCTTTTTTTTTTTTTAATACTGTTGAGTTGTTATTCCCCCACAGATTTCTCTCAGTAGTTAATACTCAAAATGTGATTTTGTAGCTTATATTAGGTTCTTTTTTCTTTCCTTACAGCACTTTGGAGACTAGAATCAAAGTATTCAGCAATGGGACTTTGGTTGTTCATTCAGTTACAGACAAAGATGCAGGAGACTATTTGTGTGTGGCCCGCAATAAGATAGGGGATGACTACGTGGTCCTCAAAGTGAATGTGATGATGAAACCAGCAAAAATAGAACATAAGAATGACAATAACCACAAGGTCAAGTATGGAGGGGACCTGAAAGTCGACTGTGTAGCCACAGGTCTGCCAAATCCAGAGATCTCCTGGGGTCTTCCAGATGGCAGCATGATCAATACCTTCATGCAGTCAGATGACAGCGGCAGCCGGGCAAAGCGGTACGTGGTCTTTGATAACGGAACCCTGTATTTCAATGATGTTGGACTGAGAGAGGAAGGGGACTACACCTGCTATGCTGAAAACCAGATTGGGAAGGATGAAATGAAAGTGCGGGTCAAAGTGGTGGCAGAGCCTGCAACCATCAGGAACAAAACATATATCACTATTAATGTACCTTATGGCGATGTTGTCACAGTAGCATGTGAAGCCAAAGGAGAGCCCACTCCCAAAGTGACCTGGCTTTCCCCAACCAACAGGCCTATTCCTGCGCTGTCTGACAAATACCAGATATACAGAGATGGCACCCTCCTCATCCAAAAGGCCCAAAGGTCCGACAGTGGTAACTATACCTGTGTAGCACGGAACAGTGCTGGAGAAGACCGGAAGATCGTTTGGATCCATGTTGACGTTCAGGCTCCCAGAATCAATGGTCACCTCAGTGCAATAACATCTGTGAGGGAGACAGCCATCAGAGACAGCCGGAAACTTATTGACTGCAAAGCTGAGGGCATCCCTGCTCCGCGTGTCTTGTGGGCTTTTCCAGAAGGAGTGATCTTACCGGCTCCCTACTATGGGAACAGGATCACTGTGCATCGCAATGGTACGCTGGACATCAGAGGGGTGAGGCAGACAGACGCCGTGCAGCTCGTGTGCATTGGGCGGAACGAAGGCGGGGAAGCGAGACTGCTCGTGCAGCTCCTCATCACAGACCATTTGGAGAAACCCTCCTTCAGAGACCCTGTCAGTGAAAGGATCACTGCCATTGCTGGGCACAGCATCAATCTGAACTGCTCAGTCCAGGGGAACCCCAAACCCAGCACGAGCTGGATCCTTCCCAACGGCTCTGAGGTGCTGAGTGGCAGTCGCCTGCACAGATTTTACCATAAGAGGGATGGGATCTTACACATCAGCAGCTTATCTGCCGGGGATGCTGGGACCTACCGCTGTACAGCCAGAAACCCGGGAGGTTATGTGGAACGAGTAGTCTTCCTGAAGGTGGGACTCAGGCCAGAAATTAGCAACCAGTACAACAACCTGGTGAGCATCATCAATGGAGAAACTCTGCAGCTTCATTGCATCACCCAGGCAAACCACCGGGCACAGATCTCCTGGACACTGCCCAATGGAATGGTTATGGATGCCCCCCAGGCTGTGGGTCGCTTTTCCCTGATGGAGAATGGCTCACTGACAGTGCGTGAGGCTTCTGTGTTTGACAGGGGCACTTACCTGTGCAAAGTGTCCACAGAGTATGGCACTTCTGTTATGACTGTGCCTGTCATTGTGATCGCCTATCCTCCTCGGATCACCAGCGAGCCAGCACCTGTCATTTATGCCAGACCTGGAAATTCAGTTAAACTGAACTGCATGGCCATTGGGATTCCTAAAGCTGAAATAACATGGGAGCTTCCAGATAAATCACATCTGACAACAGGAGCTCAATCCCGTCTGTATGGAAACAAATTCCTCCATCCTCAGGGGTCATTAGTCATCCAGCAGTCCACTCAAAGGGATGCGGGCTTCTATAAATGCACTGCTAAAAACATACTAGGCAGTGATTCCAAAACTACCTACATACACATATTCTAGCATTAAAACAAGTGCCTTTGACTGGATACCGGTGTTCAAGTCACTGCCATATGAGTGCAATGAGGAAAGTACTGCTTGCAACAATGGCTAAGGAGAGAAAAAAAAAATTAATTAATCTGCCTTTCTTTTGTACTCAATATGGTAATAAGTCTGGAACTGAGGAGACTAATACATTGAAAAAGGTCTTCAAATTGTTAAGACAGTGTAATGTGGTTTTTCATGCTATCCAATAGCATCTGAGACCTAAAGTACTCCATTGTCAATAGTCCAAAGCTATTTCTTGTTCTAACAAGCACCTTAAAAGTACCAAAGAAGTATTAACTGTTAACAAGTGAGCTGCAGTGATTGAAGTACTTTAGCAAAACATAATTTTCTTTATACCCTGCAGCACCTTTACATAATCTAGGCTTATAGAATATGATTATTAACCTTTCTGTTCATGCTTCTATCAGCTCTTCAAATCAAAGACTAAATTAGAAAATAAGAATGATCTATTTTAATAAAAATACATGCAGAGATTAGCTACTTTAACATATGAACATACATTTGCCAGCTACTAAGGATGCTCTGGTCAATTAATTCACTATATATTTTATATATATTTTTTAATCTGACTATGAGACTAGCAAGAGTAACAATGACCTTGGTCTCATTTTATAAATTATTGGTCTTTACAAGACTCTGATACATTACAGTGTTTTATAATATTAAGGTCAATATACTGTACATTTTATAATAAAAAAATATTTTCCAAAGAATGTATTCACTGGTTGTTTTTGTTTTGTTTTGTTTTATTTTTTTAAATAAGGAACTCCAAACAGTGTGAGTATGGAATTAGGTCAAAAAACCTGAAGTAATGTAGTGTTATATGTACTTGTATTTGTCCCATTTTTATCTGATTCATTTATAGATGGTTTAGGGAAGACAAATTAGTATAATCGTTTTATCTTTTTAAAAGTGATTTAGTAATAGAAATTTTTGTATATTTCAGCAAATATTTACAATGTCAGTACTTTTTCTGCAGTCAAGGACTGTTTAGTGGGTTATGTGCATAATTTTATGAAGGTTTATCTCTTGTGCTACAAGGTACATGAATATGCCCATGTTTCAGCAAACTAAAAAAATAACAATCAGAATTTTGCAAATGTTATCTTACCTTTAAACATATGGATTCTCTCAGATATTCCCGAATTCTTAAAGTTCTGCTTGTTCATAAAACTTATGCTCATGTTTTAGAATATGGTTAGGATAAAAGCTTTATTTTTATTTTCTCTGTTGATCAAAACATGTCGGTAATGTAAAGTATTTTGCTAATATTTACATTTTGCAAAAGCTGAAAGCAAAGATTTTCTCCCCCCACAAGTTCATCCACTTTAGAAAATAGTAAGCTGTTGTAAAATGTATACTTAGCATAATGATAAACAGAACTGAGCTAATTAAAGGTATGTGATTAGAACAAGAATATAGAATTAAATGAGAAGGGCATTGCTGAAGATACACAGGGTAAAATTTATTTTATAGAATACTTTATAAAACTTTTTCTTCAAAAATTCAGTGCAGGCTAAAAATCTGTGGTTTGTACAAAACTTTATTAAAAGTTGTGGATATGTTGCCTAATTAAATAGCATTTGATTATGTCTTAGGTTTGTTTTTTTTTTTTTTTAATGGTGTAAACCCTTGGGCCCTAAATCAGTAACCCATGCTCAAAGGGAAGCATGTCCCTAAATACCTGGCAGGGATGTAACTGCTTCTGAGAGTTATTAATGAAGAAAGAAAAGAGGCACTTAAGGTTTTTAACTGGATTGCCCATGTGGTACTTTCTAATCTGGCTATTTTCCTTGAAAATATCAGATACATCTTTAGATCCTTTATTTTTATAGTGTTTTTCCAATTTGGAAAACAGTCATACATTATTTAATAATAATAATAATACATCTTGTAGAAGAATCTGAAGTCAGCATTTGGCATTGTAGTAGGAGTCAAGCACTTTTAATCATTCGTCCAGCCTTCACTTAACAGTTATGTAAATTTAGAGGTATTCTTGGGTGCTGAATTACTTCTGGATATTGCTATTAAGTAGATTTCTTTTTATGTTAAGGGAAGAAAATAGAATCTGAACTCAAATTCAAACATTTGATCTTTTAGGATCAAACAAAGCATCTGATCATGTTTTATTCCTCAGTCCAGAATTTTCACAGCTGCCAATGGAAGTTTTGAAGGCTAAGAAATTAAAGATTTGGCTCTAGACAGTTTCTTAAGTCAAAAAAATTTTGCATGCTTGCAAAATTCCTTCAAAAGTGGACTTAACATTTTTTTCATGTGTTATAATTTCCATTATGTTTGCCTTTACCCCTTTTATGAAAATATACTCCTAATGAGAGAACTATAAAATATCATTTCCTTTCAAAATAAATGCAAGTACAACTTAAAAACATCAAATGAATGCTCAAGCAGTGTTTGGCCATATGTTGTGTCTGTCATACCCTTTCTCTGCTGATACACCAGTTGTCCAGGATATCTATCTTGAGTCCCTTTTGTAGAAATAAAGACATTCACAGGGAAACTTAACTCTATTCTAAGACCTACATCCTTGAGCATGAATCTGCATGCCACTCTATGTGCTAAATCATCCATCAAATGAAGGCAGTTGTAGGACGCTGAATTTAAATCATAATTTCTTCCTTTATTTCTAGGTAATTGTCTGCAAGTTGTGTTAAATAAGTTAATGACAAATTCACATTACTTCAACGATGCAACTCTTCATTAATTTTTTTTTTTCTTCAGAAGTCTTCATTCATTTTTCAAACCAAGCAGGACTCATGCATTCAAAGGCAATGTAGTTTGTTCTTTTCTGATTTGGGGAATGCTGGTAAATTAAGTGCTTGCTCATAGTTTGAGAAGGTTTCTAAGTTTTCACTTGATGGTAAAAGCAGGTTCTGGATAGTTTCCATGGAAAGGAAAACCATTCCTTGCTTTTGCTTTGTAATAAAGCATTTGTTTATCTTCTATTTGGAGAACAGAATAACAAGATGTCTTATTTATTACAACTGTGCAGATTGAAAATTAGTGAAATTGTAGATATATTTTTTGCAATGGCCTTCACAAAAAGAGGTTCACTGTGACCATATTCATAACACAACTAGCAACTAGTAATAAAATGGATGTAGGCATATAGACCAGAAAAGCAATAAACAGGGAATTTAACAGGGTATTCATGTCTAGATCTGATAAAATTCCTAGAACACTATTGAGTTCACTTCCATGTTTTAGTGATTATGTTCAAAAGCTCGTGAAGTCCAATTGTGGATAAGAAGAATGGAAGAAAATACCAAAGCAGAAGTTGAGAAAGCATGGACCAGAAAACTCAGGTATTAAGACAGGTACTTTAACTCATTACTAAACAATCAATTTAAGAGCGTCTGTAGAATGACAATGATAGGAAGCAGCTGCTCTGCATGTTTCTGTAACAAATCATGTAACAACAATCTAGTTACCTTCTCACACAAGTATTTAGCCCAGGGTATGGGGAAGAGAGGATTGCTATAGTATATCTTTAGCAGATTTTTTGACACAGCCATATGTGATGTCCTCATGTACGAACTAAAGAAATGTGATTTATAAAGTGGGAAGATCGATGTTACAGACAAGTCATGAGTAATTGCTTCTCAGTTAGGAGAACATGACAACTGAATCCAGCTTAACTCTGGGCACTTCCCACATTCATTAATGGCTATCAGGTATACAGAAGACGTTTCAAAAACATGTCAATATTATGAAATTGAAAAATATTAAATTACATAGGACCAAATTGCAATTCTGAGTGATCTTTCTAGACTGGTGAAATGGTTTGAAATAAAAAATAATGACTTCCCCCACATGAATAAATAAAAATGTGAGAATTGTATTCAAAAGGAAAACATTGAATACGCATACAGTAAGCAGTGAAGAAGGTGTAGGAGTTGAACAAGATAACAAGATGACATTCCAAATAAAACCTTATCACTTTGAAATCTATTCAAGAGGACTGTGTGAATGAACATACTCTTTTTGCACTCAGGCTCAAATACAAATAAATTGGAAAGAATCCAGGGAAGTGATTTAGAAAAGATAACCTATAATGCTAAGTGAAATAAGATGAGCTTGTTCTGCATAAGAAAAAAAAGGCCAAATATTACATACAACATTTAAGACAATGTGTAGTCTTTATAGAAACAGTGATGTGTTGTTTTTCAGGCTCTCTGAGGTTATTATGAGAAACTTTGAGCCAGCTCTAGGCTAGGTACTAAGAAAACTTTCTAACTCTATTATTTTTCTGTATTATTAACTATTATTTTTCTTGAGAAAATTTTGGAATTCCCATATTTGGAGATGTTTAAAAAAAGGATAGTCTGATAACTGCAACAGGCAATCAACATCCTTGTCCAAGAAACTGAGAAATCTTGTGTTTCTTTATATTTACTGGGGGGTTTATTACATTTATTTGGGGTTTTGTTGCATTCATATCTTTCCTATGTTTTCCTATTAATTAGATGTATTTGTGAAAGAAAGATTTGTTTGCTAGCTTTGGTCTGGGCTTGTGATTTTTATCTGTGTAATCTTCATGATAATCCATGGGGTTGTTAGCCATTTAGTACATAACAGATATGGGAACATAATAGGTCCACTGTGACCACATCTTTATGGTGGAAATCTCGTGGAGAGAGATTTCTAGATTTTTTGTGGAGAGATTTCTAGAAGCAGCTATGTCATAGGATCTTTTTCTCATTCAAATAATTTGGTTTGCAAAGGCATCTGACACCACAGCATTCACAGGGTTGCCCAGAACAGAAATAAGGACCTGCAAGGACTTTATGTATTTCTTTTACCTAGCCTGGGTTTTATTTATCTGCACGTTTGCAGAAATGCATTTGCAATCTTTCAATGCAGCCAGATACCATGAAAATACCCTTAAAGCTGTACAAGCATATGTATAGCTTTTAATATAATTTCCTTTTATTGTTTGCAAATTGACCCCAGCAGGTTTTGAATGATAAAAAGCAGTGTAAATCCTCACAGAGAACCCATTAATCATCCCTCAATCATGTTTCCTGAAAAGGATGGTAAGACAGAAGCCACTGCACACAGTGGGGAAGCACATGAAGTAGATTGTGGAGGATTATCGTCCTGCAGAAGAAATGGTTTGTTAGAGCTGTTGCCGTTTCTTGGTGTATAAAGTTAAGAATTTATTTGTTTGCCCCAAAGGTGTGTATAATTTTTGCAGCTATTTCTGTTGGCCTAACAAAAGATACATTTTTTTCCTGAAAACCTTTTCTTGCTGGTTCAGTCCAGTAACACCAGAACAGTTAGTTAGCAGAAATATCTATTGTATTTAGTATTTAGTAGCTAACTATTGTAGATTTTGTAATTATCTCAGTTAGAATCTCACCTGCCATAAACCAGTTGAGGCTGGCTCAAGGGCTATCCAAAATGTTCACCCATTCTTTGAGAATCCCCACCTTTTTACTTGGAAGTTGAGTTTCATAGGTGATGGAATAGTAAGTGAAAGACAGTGTAAGTAGTAAAGAGGCAGTGTGGTGGTAATTGAGGACACTCCTATTTTTCAAGAGTCTTTAGTACATGGGAAGCTCTGAGTCTCTACTTACTCTTGAATAAGCACTTTTCTTTGCCTGGGAGGTAAACCTCAGGCTTCTTTCTTTCCCATCTGCAAGACCCACTGCTACTCTTCATATATGGTGAGAGTGATGCTTCTGACACATGGGGTAATGCAACAAGAAAGTTGCTATCGTGTTGGACTGTGGATTTTATGACAGCACTGCGGCTGTGTACCACCTACTAAGCACTTCCTTGAATGTGGGACCTCCACAAAGGGAAATGCATGTTGGCAGCAGCACTGCTGCTTCTTCCCTTCTCCATGAGCCTGTTCATCAAGCACAGCTTGGCCATTTTATCAAAGAATCCACAGACTGGCCATGTCTGATGTGCCAGATCACTGAGAAGTTAAGAGGCATAAATGTATGATGTCTCACAGCTGCCAGGACTGGAGATGGCTGCCAGCAGTGTGAGTCTTGACAGGTGAGGGGTAGAATGACATGAGATGGATAGTCAGATTATAAAATTAAAAGAATAAGTGGTGTTGTCACACCTAAGTACCTCCTGTGGTGCTCTGTATCATTCAAAGCACACCTGATATCATATGTATGTTCCATGATCCCTGAATTAGAAACACAGGTATGGATTTCACTGTTACCTTTATTCCTAGTGTTAGTTAAAAATATAATTCAGGCTCTGACTCAAAACTGGATTTCTTTTCCTTGCTTCTACCACAAAGGGTCAATGGATTAAGCTGCTGTACTCTCCTATTAAAAACTGCTCTGTGATATTATGAGCTTCTCTGGAATATTACAATAACAGACAAAAGTAGGAACATTTTAATAAAACCCTATTTACTAACCTGGGGAAAAAAAACCTGGTAATCAGGGATGGTAAATATATGCAGCTCCTGTAAAGCTAGGAAACCAAACATCTCTCTGAAATCAATGGGAAGGTTCCTGGACTCCAAATTGTCTAGAAAAATAAATTCTTAAATGTTTCTTAATGGAATCATCTTTTCCAGTAAAGTGGGCCTGGGAACTGATAATGAAATTAAAAATCGGAACGTTTTGAAAAAGCAAAGGAGAAGTATGGCAACTGGGACTTGAATAAGTGATGCAAAGGGCCTTTCTTATATAAAAATGGAGGTTAACATCGAATTATATAGTTTTAGAAAGCTAACATCTTGTCAAATTTTTTTTTACAGTGCGCAAAAAGCACATTACTATCCTGTTCAGTTGCTTTTAAAAATTCTGCTAATATCTTACTTAAAATCTGAATAAAAATGTTTCTAGGCAGTCCTAGTGCCAATATTACTGTGCTGTTATTACAGTGAGTGTATATAAACAAGTACATGTAGTTATAACTGTAACAGGCATCTTATACTACATTCTTACATTGTAAGCTGCAACACCGATATAATTAAAATTTATTTCTCTTAATCTTTAGGTCTCACATCTGTAACAAAATATGGGTGGTCTGTGAGTGTGTGAATAAGAAGATTACTTACAATGCAGTTAGGCAAGGTGGGGTTTACTGATCTATTAGCATGCTACTAAAAAAAACTCCAACCCCAAATGCACCCTCTCCTTTCCCTGTTCCAGCAGTGAATTTCCCCATGATCTACTTATGCCAGCTCTTTTATTAATGTGTACTCTGTCTTCAGCCAGTTCAATTTCTTAATTTGCTAAAAAAAACAGTCAGGAGGGGTGGGAGGCAGTAGAGTTTTCTGCCCGGTCAGTAAGCTGAACTGGCTCATCCAGGTTACTAGTGAAAGGTCCATGAGTAAGAAAGTGAATAATGAGCAATCTGGAATAAAGCAAGGAAAAGCAGGATTGTCTTCTTCAACAGCTTGTTAAGCTTACCCTGACATTTCATCTGTCTTTGAGCAGTGAGTAACTGGGAAAAAAAACCCTCTTAGAGGGTTTTTCTTATACCTGAACTGTTCAATATGTATGATTTTGTATAGCCTTGTGAATGTTTTCCTGAAGCATATGTGAGTGAACCTTCTTAACTGCACGTAATGACACTGACCAGCAGATCACTGCAGCTGGGGAGTCGGTGACCCACATCACAACTAACCTGAGCAGGTACAGACCTGTGCAGAGCTTGCAGTGCTGTATGACACATACAGCATGCCCTTCAGACCTATCTTGTGCTGCTCACACCCCTTGACTGTAAAATAAATTTTCATAGTAATTATAAAAGAGAAGCCTGTAGGCAGCTCCCACTCAGTGCCAGCAATTCGCTGACTGCATGGCCTTGCCTTTATCTCACAGTGTGAGTTCACATGTGCATATCTTCTTTGTTTGACAGTAGAAATGATGAGTAGAGTTGCTTACTTTTAAAAAATAGTTCAAATTACCAAATTGAGGTAACTCTACCATGGATGGGTTCTCTCCAGCATTCCTCATCCTGTTTAGAGGCCTGTTTGGCACTACACAACTCAGGGTTTCCAGAACCTGGAGGGAAGAAAGGTTATCTATACCACCCTCTCTTTTTAATGCCAGCTCTAATAAATGCTGGTTTAAAATACTGATTTAAAATACCCTTTACAGTATGCCTTTCTAACTGCAATCATAATGAACCAGTACCCCCTGGTGCAATGCACAGCATATTCATTCCTCTCGATTGCATGATAGCTGTGTACTCTAATAATCATTCTAGGGGAGAAGTGTTTTCTTTATAAAAGGCAGTATTGGTAAGAAAGAGAAAACTCAGACAAAATCTCTTATACAAACTTTTTTATTGTTTTCCACAAACTGAATTAATTATGCGTTCTCCAGTCTGTAAAGGAGGAACTGTTTCAAGGAGTTCTGAACTCTTTTAGGAGGAACTGAATTTTTAGCTGCTTTCCAAGACCCGAGGAATATGTGCAGAATTTTCTCAGTGTGCTGAACATCTTGAAGACTTGCCCTCAAATAGACCATATCCCCAACTTTCTCGTAACCTTGCACAACAAAAGGAACATTAATCTATTCCCTAGTCACCTCAGCACACTGACAGATAATTATGCTTAATAACAGCCATGAAGCCAACAATAATGAGAAAAACAAGTGTCTCATTCCTTTTCCCCTCACTAATGAACATTTTGTGTACCCTGGGAAGCACTGTAAGACACACACTTACAACAAAGGTCTGCTTGGCCCCATGAACTTATGCTATATGTCATGCTGTTCCATTAATCATCGTGTTTTGACTCACATAAACGGATTCTTGCTGTGTCAAGAGAAAAACATGTAAAGGGTTAAAAGTAGAGGCGGCATGAGGTGACCCTCTGGATAAATGACCCCACAGCACCAAAATTATCTGCAAGAAAAGGTTTGAGGGACTGAGTTTTGAGTTTTCTTTATTGTGACTATTTTTGGTATTTCAAAATTCACTTTGGAATGTATTTGGGATATGTTGTGCCAAGCCTTTAAAACAAAATATATCCTGTTACGGTTTTTTCTTACAGCCTTCAGTTCAATTCTTAAACTGCTGGACGATGTTTAAGAGTATTCAGCTTACCCAGTTCAACTTTTAGAAAAGACCTATTATTAAAATAAAAAAAAAGTTCTGGTGATTCATTCAACATGTCAGTGAATCCGAGGGAGATTCCCAGCTCATAAAAAATAAGACAAAAAAGAAACAGGCTGTTTTTTCATAGTCACACACAGGAAATGGTGACAGGCTTAATTTTATTAGTTAAGGGAATCAGAAAAGTTGTGGTTTTTTTCTCTCTGATTAACCTTGTATTAAACATGGTAACACATGGATACATAACATTTGAAAGTATAGGAAACAAAACTGCTTGATCTGGGAGACTTACTCATCAGACCATCTTGAGCCATTCCTCATTAGAGATTTCTTCATACAGGCTGATGTAGCAAATGAGCCAAATTCAATTACTGCAGACTAGAAACGTGCTTCCTGACATTGTATGGGGTTCCACCAAATGGAGAAAACAAAAACTTGCAGTAATTAGATGTGAGACCATTACTGAGAGCAAAATGCAGCTCAGTAATTTCTTATACTGAGTCATATAGACACTGTCCTGGCTTTTCCCAGCCTTGCTATGACCTGTCTGTAAAATTCAATTGTAGCTGATAAATGTACATGTGCGGCAAGGTATTAATAATTGCAAGATGAAATGTGAAATTTTGGTCCCAGGCATGGGGAAACAAAATGGCTAAAGTCTGCTTCCCATTCAACAGTGTCCAACTAGTTTGTGCTGTCTCCCTGTTGCAGCTGTTCTGTGAGTTTAAGCGCCCAGTGACCAAAAATGGGGTTGAGATGATGTTACTTATGGCCAGTTTCTAATAGTGACTTATTCCAAAAGTAATCCTGTGACATGCTGTTCAGCTTGGCTGTCTGTGTCATAATTTGCTTTCAATCTTCACTTAGACCAAACAGCTGAATAGAAACCCCAGGATTATACCATTGTATCAAGTTAATTATAAATTAAGTGTAACATTTTGTACACCTACCCGTTTTCTTCAAATGTGCAGATTATATGTGTACATGTTGTTTGTGTCTTTTCTTCTTTCTTTGGCTAGATAAGTGTGTATTTGTGCATGCATATATTTTATGTTTCCATGCATATGTTCTCTTCATATATATGTGTATATCTGGATGTGCATATATAAATTTTTGTTTAAATGTAAATAAAGGAGGAAAATAAATTGTAGAGATGCGTGGAACAAATTGAGTGCGGCCAAATTTATTTGGCCTGACAAGAAAAAACCACATGCTTTTTCTTTACTGCTGAGCACAAAGTACTCTACTGTCATCTGGAATGAAATCTTAGATTTGAGGAAGACCAACCAGTGCTCCAAAAGTCTGAAATATCACACTTACCCTTAGCTGAGGGAACATTTTTTATGATTTTGGATGTACCCAGATATTCCACCTCACTCAGAGGCTCAGTTATTGCTTTTCCTGGCAGGGGAGTATCTTCCAACTCATCTTTGAATGGCCTTGTTTTTACTCTTCTCAGCCAGCATGAGATGCTTTGGAAATTGATGACCCAGCTGCAGAATCTACAGTGAAACAGCAAATTTTGGAGTGCTTTGATCATCTCAGGAAACTCTGGAAGTCTTTTATCTTATATTCTGCCAGCATGATCTAGAGAAGACACTAGCAGTAGCTAGCAATAAATAGCATCTGCTAATGGGATATGAAAGATTTACAATCTAAATAAAGAAAATATATTTTTTAAGATTCCATCGTGATTTTTCTTGGCTTAATAGTACACAAATGAGCTGGAGGATTACACTACATATTTAAAAATACATATATTAAAATGGTATTGATGAAACTTTTAATTTAATGTTTTCTTAGTCTTGCAACATTCTCTTAGAAGTTTTCAGGGCTGCCAAAATCTATATCCAGCACAGCAAGAAAGAAACAGTGTCTGCTGAACTCAAGCATGCTTGGATGGTGGTGGATATTTATACAACACTTCCTATTTAACCTTTCCCTCTACTTTTGTACTAATCTTCAAGACATGCTGAGAAAGATAATAAGCAAGATTACAAGATAAAATAGGCAAGACATGCAGAACTTATCAAAAGAACTATTGCAGTTATAGGCAGGCTGATAGAGAATGGAGGCAAAAGAATAAATACCGCTTTGTTTCGTTTTGGTATAACCTTTTTGACTTTGATGAGATTAGATAGTTAAAAATTAGGAAACATTTTTGCCTATGTTAAGCTCTTATACATGAACATAGCTCAATTCTTGGCAATGATTTCTCCGTTGAAGAAAAGTTAAAATGACACAGAAACCTAAGGAATCCCAGATATCAGGTAACAAGACATTTTGAGGGGGTTGATGGTTACTTTTTGTTATGATTATTATAGTATCAAGACTATCCTCCCAACTTTTAGTTCAGGAAATGTATGAAACCATCATTATGTTTGGCACCAATTTTCAAATCACAGGACAGAAGCTGGCAAGTCTCTGTGTAAGAATAGTAAATTAAAAACAAGTACTGAAAATTTTGGAAAAAATTCTAAGAAACAGAGAACTGAATATAGAAGATGAACAAGAATAGCAACAGAAACCACTGGATTGTTTAAATCAAGTTAAACTTTTAAAGATTTATTTGCACAGTAGTTCAAAAGTGAACTGTCCAAACAGCCTGTTCTTGCCACTGTCTGATTATTTTACTTCATGTGTTCATTAGATTAGAACAATACTCAGACAGATTAGAACAATACTCAGACACTGAGTCTTATTTCTACATTAACTGCATGAGGAGTCTGAAAGAGTTTAAATAGAAACCATCAGCTAAGTAATCCTGTAACTGCGACCTTTTCATTTTTGGAAGGGCAAGGGTGGGGTATTGTATTATAGGCATAGCAAGTAGTAATGTCTAAATTAAGACTGTCTAACTCAATGGAAACTTGAAAGGCTTCAGCTTGCAGATATTTATAATTTGGTTAAACTAATTGCTGGATTTAAATTTTCCATGCTTGTCCTTTGCTTATGATTCAGGATTTATGGTAATTTTTTTTCTCTGTAATTCTTAAAGGGTATTGCTGAAAAAGGCTCAGTTGTTTCCAAAAATGAAGCTAAGGAAAAGCTTTCCGCCAATATAGCAAACACTTTCCAACTATTTCATTGAAGCGTTTGGTGAAGACTAAGATGTTTGGAAGAAAATAATTCTGTGATCAAAGAAGGTGTGTGTGTGTGTGTGTGTGTGCTGTTTTAAATCTCAATCTCAGATGTTTCCTTCTTACCCCAAACAGCATGTATATGTGTAGGACATCATACAGGTAATATGACTCCCAGCATGAAAATGATTCAAACTAAGTTCTCAGTGGTGCCTCCACATCCTGTAAGGATTACAGACTCCATCGTGGGGAATAAGAACCTGAAATTAAGTTGCCACATGTACAGATGTTCAGCATCTTTCAGAATAGGCTGGGCTTCTCCACAGTGCTGAAATAAATCTCAAGTTAAATTGAATAAGGATTTGATCTCCTTATGAAGTGTAGGAGACTTTGATAATGAAGAACTGAATTATAAGAAAAGGAAAAAAACCACCACCCCACCACCACCACCACCAAAAACAACAAAACTCAAACATAGACTTGGGAAATCAAGATGAATCCATGACAGAACAAGAAGTCAGTTTTTAAATTACTTGACTTTGATGAATGGAGTTTTATTGAAATCAACTTTTAGGACTTTGCTGGTAAAGAGGTCATGTCATTTAAAATAATGAAACAATATCTTGACAGAGGTACAGACAAGTATGAGAAGTCATAGGCTTTGAAAAAACATCCTGCATCTACATAGAAATGAGGATACATGATTCAATAATTTTACTTATTTTATCCAGCCGTCCTGGAAACCTCAAACTGGGACAAGATGAAAGAGAGGCTTTAGGTCCCCAAAGAGTGTGCTAATTAATTGTAGACACATATTGTCATGTTGTACAATTCTTGCTAAGAGTGATATTCTTTCTTTTCAGACGTTTGAGAAGTAATTATTTTGGCAGAATATCTCTTTTTGATGATTTTATGTCTCCTTTTAGGAAAATGCAACCAATTATATATGTCAACCGAGATTTTCTTCCTCTGCCCCACTTTGATTTCCAATAAGTCTGAGGGCTCTGAAATTAAGAAGAGCTACTAGAGTGATCAAATCCCTCCTGCTTTATTAAACAATATGTAATCAAAAAAAATAAATTAATTGTCTAGACTTACCTGCTGGGATTCTCTGCAGTGAAAACCATGGCTCTGTCTCCTGGTCTTCCAGCTCAGACATCTGCCAGGGGTCCCTGTGAGCTCACATGTTCAGGCCTCCTTTCTATAAAAAAGACTTGAATATAGAGCAAAAAAGTGGGTGACATGCCAATATCTTGCCTCAATATGAATCCAGGATACTGGGAAATTGGAATTCTTCCTAGGCTCAGTAATATAAATAAATGTGTTCATTGTCCAACAGACTAAGAAGAAAATACTGTTTTTTCTGTGTTCTTTTTCTTTTTCTTTTTTTTTTATTCCTTGACCTGAGATAGGATCATGTTGTAAAAAGAGATGTTTTACATGTTAACCCAGGCAGTCACATTTCACTTTTTCTGGGATTCCTGATGACATATTTCTAATGTAGATTCTCAATTAAGTATCTTTACCACATAGCAATTATTTGGGCCAGTAATTGCTGAATTGGGCTTGTATTCTCACCAATTAGTTTAAGAACAGTCAAGCAATATTGCTGACCAGGCTTTTAATGCAGACAACTGGCATTTTCTTTGAGGTCTTAGTGTCTTTGGGAATGTAATCACCTAGTTTACCACCACTGAGTCAATGAGACAGGGGCAGACAGTGGCAGCCACAGGCTGAAATGACATGATGTTGTTCTCAAAGTATGGCCTCACTTGTATACTTAAAACATGAATTTGTTTATGTTGTATAGCTTCCTGAGCATTCGTCACCTTAGCAGTTCAGCCCTGCTGTCAGCACTTTTGAAGTATTTGCTGTTTTATACACTGTGGACTCCTATGGGCTTTTCCTCCATTTATTTTTCCATTGAAACAATCCTTGGAGCTTTCATTTAAATTT
The DNA here is from genome assembly GCF_001522545.3 of Parus major. Taxonomy (NCBI): domain Eukaryota; kingdom Metazoa; phylum Chordata; class Aves; order Passeriformes; family Paridae; genus Parus; species Parus major. The sequence goes on from NC_031768.1 coordinate 22,996,524, forward strand.
GTTTTGATTTCTCCTACTGTATCTGATGAAAGTGATGTCACATTTGGTAGCTTGTGGTTTTGTTTACTGCCATAAAAATGTCCCTGACCTTACATGTCAAGGGGATTGATGCAATTTTTTAACAAAACTTTTGTCTCCTTTCACAATATAAGAAAGAGTTTTAATAATGAGTATAATCATTGATACGTTCTCTTCTGCTATCAACAAGGATTTATTATGTCAAACATATTTGGGTTAAAAACAACAAATTAAGGTAAACAGAATGTGTGTTCAGCCACAGCAATAAAGAAAGATTCTTTCATTTTGTGGGTTTTTGTCTTCAGCCTAGTTCTGAGAAAAATTTTCAAATTATTGTCCTTGGAAAAAGCAATTGAGTTATTAACTCATAGCTTTAAGTAGGTGTCTAGTCAATCATTGCAAAGAGGGTAGCCACATGTTTTAAGTGCTTTTCTGGATAGGGGCCCTAAGCATTTTTCAAGTCATCTGCCAGGACTGTATTTAGTCCACTACAATGTGACAGCCTTCCTAAGCTGAGCTACCCTTCCCTGACTTGGAAAAAATCCCTTTCTTTCCAGCTTTCCTTGGCAGAGTCAAACTTTTCATTTCTTACCTCTATGAATCTCTAGGGAAACTAGTGTTCTCCCCAGAACTTGTCTGCTTGTTTTGTGTCAGGTTGTGTTATCATTTCACCAATCAATTGGGCCAATAGTCTTAACAAACATGTAGTCCTCTTTTGAATCTGTTTCCTATCACTATAGAATAAAAAGAAAATTTGGTGAAGGAAATCAGAAATCTTTTATTTAAAGAAGAAAAGACATCTAAAGGCAAGCAAAATCAGAGCCAGCTTAATGCTTAGTGAAATTTTACATCTTTACCCATTAAGGCAGATTTTCTCAAACTGCAGATTATATCTATTGAAGGATTTAGTATGTAATCCTAATTCATATTTTGCATTATTTCATGGCTAGCCTGCAGAGGAAAAAATTCAATATCTGGATCCATATCTGATCTATATTTGAGAAAACAGTTTTTTCTCTAGCTGACAGAAATTCTGTCTAGAGAAATCTCAACATGAGAAATTCTGTGCAGTTACAGTCTGTCTCAATCTTGTCCCAAATCAAAGACCAACATGCTTGCTCTGAGGATGAATACTCATTGAATTCTACTCAAAGCCTAAAGAAAAAAATGAGATGGGTAAACACAGTATCCTTGTATCCATCTTCCCTTCTCTCCCTCTCCTTTTACTCTTTAGTGAAAATACATGTAATTAATTCTTTACCCGAGGGGATTATCTCTCTCACAAATATGATTCAGTTTTTCTCTCTTGCAAAATAAGATTACAACTATATCTTACAGAAAGGCTCTGATTCAGGTGGCTAGGAAAAGGTGACTTTATGTCCCTCTTAGAGCTACTCTAATTCATATTAAGAAAGCTAGATATTTAGGAATCTCAGTTAAATCAAATTCTACTGAAACATCCTAAAATGTATACTACTCACTTTTCAATTGGATTTTGCTCCTATTGTTTTGTGGGGAGGATGTTTCAACATTTTAATACTCTCATGGTTAGAAGGCTGCTAACATCTATCCCATTGTAAGTTCTTCATCAGTTTATGTATGATTTTTTTCTTTTCAAGATTATTCTTTATAAAACTCATGTTGAAGATTGTTAATAAAAACAAATTTTTCATCTCCATATGATTCCTCTGAAAGTTTTTAGACTTTCAAAGGGCCTATTCAATTTAATTTTTCACTATTTCCTTTCCTTAAATTTTTTATTTCCCTAAAAAGAAGATTTATTTTGTGAGTAGTTTGCACCTTGTTGCCTCATTTGATAGAATTCTCTCTTATAACAATATTCTTTCTTCATTAGCTTTTAAGCCAGTTCTGTCAAAAACTCTTCTCTAGAAAAGTTTTCCTGGGATTTGAATACAACTTAAAAGAGAGGAATTTGATTGTTTTAACTTTTTAATTTATTTTTTGTTTTTTTTCGAATCACTGGTGCACAAACTGTGATGTACCACATATAGGTCCCTGATTTTTATCTTTTTGCCAATTTCATTTACTATTCTCACAGTTTACCAAGCCATAATTAAAAAATAAAAAAATAAAAAAATAAAAAAACATTAATTATTTTTATTAAATTATTTTAAATACTGAATTTCAAGTATTTACATATGCATTTCTGAAGCTTAGACAATTTTGTAATTGAGGAGTACTTTGATTTGGTTTGTTTTGGTTTGGTTTTTTTTAAATTACTTCTGGGGTTTAGTTCCACTTAAACTCAATTGTCTTTCTAGGGTCCCATTCAAAATTACTTTGTACACTGTTTCTGTACAGTGTCTTCACTACTTTCCAACAAATCTCAAACAGCTTCATTTCTTCACAGATGTGTAAGTGATGAAGATATTATTTCCCTTACAAACATTAGTATTATCATTTGCTTCTGAGAAATTAATGTTTTCCGTAATTGCATAATTCTCAATAGCATTTCCCTAGCAATAGTTGAGAAACACACTGCTTTCCAGCCCAGGGGAAGTAAAGCAAATTCCCATATCAATCTTTGTTTATACTCAACTTTTAGCCAATTATTTTTGTTTTCCATGTTATTTGTTAATATCCCCAGATGAGACTCATGATGTAATTTTTTTATTTTTGTATTTTTTTCATTTTTAATGAATTTCTTGTGACTTATGTTTCAACATATATCAACTGTTAATTTTGTTTGGTTTAGTTTTAAATCCTGAAGTATCTAAGGTATTGTTGACTCTGATTTCTTTGTAAATATCTCCTCATCAAAAGAAATTATGAAATTTTTTCTTTAAAAGGAGATAACTCTCATAAAGTGAGCAAACTTCCTGACTCTGGCATAAATTTCAAATTCTTTCTATCTTCTACTTCTTCCTGCTAGATGTAGATTACACTTCCTCTTGTTCTTGCTCAAGTTATACTAAACATCAGCCTTTTTCTCCTCGGAGTCCTGTCTCTGGTACCTTCATATCACAGCTTTGCTTTCTTTCTTATGGCAGTAGATGCCCTCTTTCTCATCTTTACATCTACATCTTCCATCTCCTTTCTGTATCCATTACTATTACCCTTCTGCCACTCAGTTCCCCACTGTGACTTCTGTGCTCTTGCCATCCCATGCTTACACACGTCAGTGTGATTGTTCAGGTAACACAACCCTGTGCTCATCTCGTTCAAGAGATGTCTGCAAATCCTTCTGGCTATCTCATCCAGCAGACTTTCTTCCAGCCTGTTTCATTTTTCAGATCTCTATCCTGTATGCTCTGTTAATGAAGTAAAACATTCAAATGCTGCTTAGAAGATTCTCATACATGCTTGACACCAGCATCTAGTCCCTTTTGCTGTCTCTTTATTCTTCAGAATCTCTCACTGCTGCTCATGACTATTGTCGCCCTGAAAACTCAGCTTCTGAGCTTGCTGACATGGTTTTCTAAGGACTTTCCCAGGACAGTGACTGTAAACATAGATATGTGTACATTCTTTCTGTTACACGTCTTGTGATGGGCATCTCTCATGGCCAGTGCAGTGAGAAAGTGTTATCCTGACCATCCAATCCCTGGCCATGGTCAGGAGCCTATAAATCCTGGGAGGAAAAATAAACTCTGCTCTTTATTCACCACACCTCGACCTGTGTCCGTGTGATCTACTCATCTTCAGCGGCAGCAGACTATCACCTTTGGAAAAGTGCTAACTGAAAGTATAAGGCTGTGTTTCCTGCTCTCAGGATGCTGGTGTTTTCATTATTTGAGTCATTCCCATTGTCAGTCCTGCTGTCTGAAGAGCTTTGAAGTTAATGACAAAGCAATAGTGATGCCAGAGAGCTTCATTCAAGTGCTGAGCTTCAGGATCTCTGTCACAAAAGACAAAACCCCCAAGCAGACAACAAAGTAATAAACTGCTCACAAACTGCATCCCTTGTAAACTGCATCAAACAAAATATCTTTGGGTGGACAATTCATTTATTGCCAAGATAACAACAAACTGCTGTCTTTCCCCTTCAAAAGCAGATTTTACACAAACTTTTACTATTTTCTCTGTGTGCAGGAGAGAAATATCTATGATTATTTCTTATGCAGATGTTTTACATGTTAATACTTGAACTGGACTGCAATCCTTCCATCTTGCCTTGCTTTCCCTATCCTCTGAAGTCAACGTCATAACTTCTGTTGCTAACATCATTATGAGCATACTTGCTCTGGGACCTAGAGATTACAGTACCAGCCTTTGATCAGATATATAAGCTTGTCACACACCGTGGTCACAGGGCACAGATCACTGATCCAAGGCAAATGTGACCAGGAGATTTGAATGTGTTTAGGCTATCAGTGATTGTCTGGTGATGCACATCCATATCCAAACTGGGACAGAAGCACACAACTAGCTTAAGCTGCTTCTCAGACACTGTAGATAGTTTGACAGTACATAAATGTTGGCATGTGCTTACATCATGACCTGGATCATATTTGTGCTCCTGGCTTGTGCAGGGTGAAGGGGAGCACAGACTGGGAAACTCCAGTCTGTTCATGCAAGGAGGAGCAACTTCAGCGGGTGGGAAGGAGAATATTCTCCCTAGCCCTAAACCATATTGGCTCAATTCAAAAGTCTTCCCAGAGTGGTTTGGCACACAACATTTTTCTCTCTCAGTGCTTTTGGGAACCAGAAAATACTCCCAAAAAGCAAGATAGCAGCAGTCAGCAGCTGGAAACATCTGGCTCTCACAAATGTCTCTCAGTAATTTACCGGCAGCTGGCTCTGCTGAATATCATTCAGAACTAGTCTGTCTTTGGTCCCACTGCCTTTGTTGACCCTGCTCTGTTTCAGTTTTTCTTGTAACAAAGCATATTGGGGTAGGGATGCACTGAGGGAGAACTAGAACAACTATTTCATACCTTCCTCTGTGTGTTTTTTAAGGAGGGACAGAAGGTTATGTCTCTCTAGTGCTAAAGTCTCTAACTACAAATGATGGGTCAAGACAAATCCCAGAGGAAGGAATGATAGAGAGAGTCAAACTTCATACTTAGAGAAACTCAAAAAAGCACAGCTGTCTTCCTCAGGATCTGATGGTTTCTTTAGGAAAATTCTATTTCTGGCTTTGACAGTTCTTTAAATTTATATATAGTTTCTAGTTATCTCATATAGGCCTTTGATTCTGCTGTTCAGGACAAGCCCATTTGTGCATGGAGGTCTACTTGCCTGATACAGAAATGTAAAAAAAAAATGAACTTGACTGCACTTTTTTATACATCTCAGAAGTATTTGACTTGTCTGACTAGTCAACAATCATCAGAAAATATAAATGGATTATGATATAGTAAAACACTTCTCTGTCAGCATTTCTTTTCAGATTTTCTGGTCATGGAAGCCCATTTTTGCTCTGGGAAATGGGAAAATAAATCTCTATTTTTTTTTTTTTTTGTAATTTAAACTTTTCAGACAAAATTTTTTACATATCTCAATGTCCATTATATGTAAGACCAATTTCTTACTGCATGTGTATCTTTTCTATTAGGTGAATTTAACTAACACCTCACGTATTTGAATTTGATAGGTTACCTTAAAAATCATACGGTGATTATAGAATTTCACTTGATGTGAGTAACAAGTTTGGTATGTACAATAAATCAGGCAATTCCCTACCTTCCTCACAAGAGCTAAAGGAGTCACTCCATATTCTGGCCTTCACCAATGGACTGGCTATCATATCCAGAGCCAGTGTGCTTTGCCCCACTTTTATAGGGCCATCAGCTGATGGATTCCAGCTGGCAATGCTTTAGGGTTGGGTTAGACACCTGGAGCAGAAGATTTTATCCAAATACAAAATAGACATCTTCCCTCTTGCCCACCCCCAGCCTGTAATTTTAAAAAGTACTGTGTCAGTTTGGGTTAGAAGAAAAAGAGAGAGAGATATGTTAGTTTTTGTTTTATACAGGACTGAATAGTTAATTAAACTGACATGGTGCAAAGCTTCGGTGTGTGGCATGGCAATCACACGAGCCCAACTGACCTTGGCCATTCGTGTGCTGCAGTAAATTCTGAAATTAGGCTATGGTCTGAGGCAATAGATCAAAAACTCTTATCCTAGCTCCCTGTGAGAATTAGTTTGGATTTGACCCAAGGAAAGACTCTAGCTCTGACTCCCTATTCTCATGAGACAGGAAAATCAGAAATCTCAGTTAATCTACACTAAGCACAATCTAAACTATACCACAGTAATATATTAAAAGCTTTCTATTTGCAAAGAGACCTACTTCATTTATCAAACAAGATCAGTTGTTTGATTAATATTGCTGTATGAAATGTTGTATGAAGCATTTTCCTGCTGTCTGTAAAGTGCCTTTGTCTTCTGCAGAGATGTGTATTAAGCATATCAATACAGGCTCTCTCCTTGTAGCTCTACTATGTAAAGGAACAATCCTGTAATACATTTAAGGCAAATTACCTGTTAAACTGTTCTTTGGCTTTTTGTACCTTTTTGTGCAATCAGAAAAAGAAACATTTCAAATTTTGTACATAAGGGTAAAAATCCCCTTCTGTCATTCTAAAATAATCTGGGGCCATGGAAAGTATTACCATGTGTAGGAGGAAACATCAACCACAGCCAGAGTCAGTACAACATCTGAGGTGGGGTGGTGTTTGGACAGATGGAATAAACCAGAAAAAGCAGAGGCAGGGAACTAAACATTGTAGAGAGGTGCTCTACCAGCAATCAAGTCTGTCAGGAATCCATGTCTTTCAAAGAAACTGGTTACAAGATTCAGCAGGAAAGAAAAAAAAAAGAGACACATGGATACTACAGATAAACATTCAAAGCAAACTTTACAATCCTGGGAAGTTTCCTCGTCTCAAAGCTCCAAGGACATAGTTCTATTCCTATTTTCAAATGAAGAGAACAGCTCTTCTACCTTAGACAATCTGCAGAGTATGAAAATTGTTGTCTTACTTGTGTAGCAAGGAAACACCTTGTGGTTCCCAGTGGGTTTTCCATACAAGATTTTCCATTGATGCACACCCTGGCATTATTAAAGTTGTGATCCCTCTGTTTCCAGCTGTTCTGCAGTTCCACCCGTGCTTTCAGGGCTTAATAATTCTGTTTCAAAAAAAGTCTTCACAGGGTCAGTTTTAGCAAATAAAGTCTCAACACAAGTAAACACTGCAACATGAACTTTAAATTATCATCCTGTTTATTTTCCATTATTTGGATAAGGTATTTATTGTTTCTACTTTCCTAAAGAAACAAGGCAGAATTTTAAATTGTGAGCTTTACTTTTACAAAAGGACCAGTGGCAAAGACATAAAAAATATGAGCTCTTTGCATGTAGTGTTGTCACTTATTTTATTTATCATGGGACTTAGTATGTACATTACTATCTGAACAAACAGTTTTCTCCTGTTCTGAAGTTTCATTCTGTTAGTGTTAGTCACTTGCAACAGCAGCAATATAGCACTAAAATACATATTATTGCACATTGGATTTATATACACACCTCTTCCCTAAAATTTGTTTTGTTGCCCTAATTATTATCAAACTGTCTATATTACAGCATTCCCATGTGTATTGTGGCCATGTCTTTATTACCCCTTGACCCTTGAATTGCTGTTTGGTGAAAAAAAAGTTCATTTCACAATCCAATAAATGTTTCATAAAACTGAGGGGTTAGATATTATGCCTCTATAGTTATTCCTTTTTTTTTTAATATAATCTCTTGCAATTATCTTCAAACAATCATCTTATATTTACATCTTATATTCCGGAAGATACCTGAATCTGTTCAAAAGAAATATCATTGAATGAATAAATTACAAGGATATATTTCTGACACCTCATAATTTATAGAGAATGAATTTCTGATGCATATATTGAAGCATTTATGGTTTTTTTTCCATAGAAATACTCATCTTTTAGACATGTAAGGAAAATTGTACGGAGCCTTCAAGAAAGATGCAGAAAGTCTAATTTACAAGAGTGTAGTGACAGGGGAAATAGATTCAAACTAAAAAGAGGAGGTTTAGATTAGATATCAAAAAAAAAAAATAAAAATAAATCATTACTGTGAGGGTGGTGAGGCACTGGACCCAAGTGTGGACACTCCATTTCTGGAAAGCCAGGTTGGAAAAGGCTCTGGGCAACCTGGTCTAGTGAAAGGTGTCCCTGCCCATGGCATGGGGCTTGGAACAGACTGGATTATCTTTAAGGTCCCTAAATAACCATATTTTCTGCATTTAATATTAATTCATCAATAAGCTTCAATTTTTGTTATAAAAAGATTAGGTAATAAAAACTATTGAGCAATTGTTTTATTTACTGGCCTGTTTGGACTTAAAATTTCATATACCTATAAACATCCTTCTAGTAAGGCCCTAGATATTTTTTCTCTGTTGCCACAGGATTTTGGTTTTGCTCCCTGACAAGTAAACCCAAGCTCTACAGCTGTTCCACCCACAGTGAATTTTGGTTCCCTGTTTATTGGAACGCATTTTGAGACAAAACCATGACTTACAGATTTGGAATCTGCTGTCTGAAAACATTCATATGAACAACAGTTTTCTCAGATTATTCACAAATGTTAATGTACAATAAAATTCTCTACACAGACTGAAGCCACACACAGAATCTATTTAGGCTGAAAAATTTCTTAAAATTTCTTTGTATTATTTCACCATTTCTAATCCAACATATTGTGTTTTTTCTCTCTTTTTTATGTACTTCCTTAATCCATGTGTTTCATTAACTTGGTTCATCTTAAAATGGTTTCTCCCTTTGAACCATTTTAGGTTTTCCTATTTAGATCTACTGAGTTTAATTAACAGCAAATCACAGCAAATGTAAGGAGAAGAAAATTGTGACTTTTAGACTCAGGTTTGTATGATAATGCAGTTTTGGAAGGGAATCACATACATCTTTCCTAGATAGTCTATATTGGCTATTTCATATTCCATCAGCCTAGTTTACATTTCAGAAGTCACATAAAGAAAGATGGAAAGATTTCCAGCATTTCATGCAGGAAGCAGCCTACTGTTGCATTTCATGGACTACATATCCCATATCACTGAGAATAAATTCATTTAAAATAAATATAAATAAATTTAAAGTAGGAACAAAACATAAGAGCTTATTCAACCAACATCTGGATGGCATCAAGATGAAAAGCATTTTTTCCCTTTAACAGAAATGTTTAATATCATTAGTAAATAGAAAAAAACAGGTTGAAGTTTTCTTATTATTCAGATTGTAGATTTTCAAGTTCTTTATAAAAAACATTCCAAGCATTATGTTTCAGTTTATTTTTCAGCATTCCTTCCCTCAATGGGGAACACAGAAGTATTTAAGATAATTAATTCTCAAATTTTTGAAGAATATTGTAGATATATATATAACAGTGAAACACCCTTTGTTTTCTCAAGCTATCTTTCAACTCATTAAATTTTTTTGAGTTCATTTACTTCCAGTATATTTGCTTTAAACAATATGTACTCAGAGCTAAGTACATCCAGATTATCCCACTGGCTTAAAATATAAATAACAGCTATAAGCATAGATACTTGGTGTTATATTTAAGAGGTTGAGACTCATATTTTACTTTACTAATTTATTGTGTGGCTTCTTGTTTTCTTTTTAATTTTGTCCTCAGGATAAGTTAAGATTTGCATATTTTTTCCCATTTTTAACTCTGTGCTTCAATTAATTAATTTTACACCCCATTTTTCATGTATCTTTGCTCACTAGACAAACATATATCTAAATTCCACTACTTGGGAAAAGGCTGTTACCATGAATATGAACTTCATGTTTGGTTCTGGCTGGTTAAGCATCCAAGGATGTACAAGGGCCAGAATAACCTTAGGGGTACATTGAAGGCATAATCATATATTGTATAGAGCTGGGTGGTTTCTATGTGTCATCAAAGAACAAAAAATAAAAAAAAAACCAGAAAGCAAAACTGTTTTACAAGTATCAGTTCCATGCAGTCACAGAACACAGATATGATGTCCAGAGTAATGAACATGACAGTTTTCATTCACAGATGATCATCTCAGGTTATTGCCAACTACTCTCTCAGGGGAATAGGTGGGTTATAAAGTTTTATTTCAAACCAGATGTCATGGCTTTTCCTCTCAAAACTTATATTCTGCTGTCAGAAACAAAGAAGTGGAAATCAGTGATCACACAGATGTTAGGCTTAAATTTTATAGCCTTCATGACCTGGAATTTACTTGTGAAACTTGCATGCATTGTCATTTTCTCTTCTGAAATTGAAAATAATGAAACCACAAAATTTCTGTGTCTGAGATAACAGTGTAGAGTAAGGACAGCTATATTTGAAGGATGCTTATATTTAATGAGTGCATACCTGCAGATGTGTTAAATCCAAATTATGTGGGAACAAGCTTAAAGAGAGGAGTTGTGGATAAGATGTTTGTGTAAGACATCTAAAGTATTCTTGAGCTTCTTTTAAGCTGTTGAAGCAACTTTCTTCACATCCCTGGTATCATCATTTGACAGATTTTATTAACAATTTTAAACAAAAAGTTGGTTCTTGTTTTATAAGGGGAAGGGAAAGACTTTCAGTAGGACTTTCAGGAGTAGAGCACCATTCTACAATATTTAAATATTGTCACCAGAAAAAAATGGGCACATCCTGGATGACTTTATCCAAGCCCTTGCATCTGCAAAACTACCCTGAAAGCTTCACAACCAATGATGAGGATGGTGCCTATGGATTCCTTGTTCCAATTTGTCCAGAAGTACTGCCAGAAATACCATGGCGATCCCATGTTTATGTTTCTACAAAACTCATCCATCAACTGCTTCACAAGAAACAAAAGGACAGACAGCTCCACATGAAAGGGAAGCATAGAAATGCAGACTTGATAATTTTATTTAATATTGATGTAAAAGTTATCTTTGGGGGAACAATAAATAATAAGAAATATTGTTATTAATAATATTATTAATAATAATATTATTAATAACAATAGTAATTATTTTCCCCCTCCTTTTGGTCTAAACCACATTCTTTAGGAGTGATTAATTATTCTTTTAGTAAAAGGTAAATTGGAAATTTATTTGCCTTATGTAAGCTTTGTGAGAGATCAGATGTGAAAAATGAATGAGTATACAAGAGTCCAAGAAGTGTAAACAATGTTTTTAGAAACAAGTAGAAATACTGTGAGCAATACTATCAGTAACAATACAAAAATTTAAAAGCAACTGTTTGTTTCTAAACAGTTTATGTATCTTGAGCCAACTCCATTCCTTGTGTATACATACTCACACAGACTTGTTCTAAAAAATAGTAAAGGCTTTGCTAGGAAAAGCTCCACAGCAGACTCCTGACCAGGACCATTATTCTGTATAGTTTTGACCCCATGTGCTAACTTTTTGACTAGAGATATGATGATTACTTTTTTTACATAAAAATATCTTCAAAGCAGTTATGTACGGCCTAAAAGTAGCATAGGGAGCATTTTTATTGGCATCAGAAATCTGCCTTGCTAGAATTTGCAGAGATGCCTACGTAAGGACAATATTCACCTAAGAATTAGCAATTTTTCCCACTGTCATATTATTTCTTAATGTAAGCCAGTCCTCTAGTTCTGTGGCAAAATAAAAATATTCAGATCTGAACAGCCTCAATGTTCTCAGGCTATAAAATCTATACTACTGGGAGTAATTTTACCTTGCTTTCAACTTCAGATAGTATTTAACTGAAAATTCCTATGCATCTGCAACAGAACACTTCTACAAATAAAAATGTCTGAGGGAGTGGTAGGGATCCTTAACCTGTATAAGAAGCCCACAAATCAGTGCAGGCATTCCCATAATTTCATGACAGTGTAGAAGCTTTAATAGGCAGCAGTATAATCACAGACCTTTTTGCCAGTCTATTACATGCACTTCTCTAATAACAGACTCAAAAGTAGAGCTAAAATGACTACAGATTATATATTACGTGAATAAAACTAATTAATTGATTTTTATAATTAAGTCATTGGAAAAGAAAACTACATTTAAGTTAAATTTGGTTGTTGAAAATGTTTGAATTTCGTCAAGGAATACCAAAATCCATTGCAGAATTACTATCACCAGAACTCTGGTACATCTGAATAAAAGGCAAAACCTGTGAAAAATGCACTTTAACCTTTCCCTTCTCTCCCACCCCTTAAAACCTTGTTCTGCAATGTTTGCTGCACAGACCAATCTGGAACCTCACTCTGGGGTCTTTAGAAGTGCAAAAAGAGGCTTAATAGGTAACATGGGCAGCAGCACAGTGGAATGTCAGTGCAGATTTAGCTTAATGCAAACATCCTAGACCTATCCTGTCTGCACACTGCTCCCAGACTAAGCCTATTACACTGGTGTATCTGGCTTAAAAAACCAAACCAAAACAAACCAGACCAAAACAGGAACACTTAACATTCCATCAGCTTTTTTCATTATGGCAAAGGGCTGAAAGTTTATATGTGCATAATGAAAGGGGAAATGTCCTAACTGTCAAAAATTTTGAAAGATGAAATTCAAGTTTCCCTTTCACTACTTCAATTTTTGTGGAAAAAAAAAAAAAGAGTTTTTTCTCCCACAGTCTCTTTCTAACTGATATTTTAATCCACTAAAAATCAGGAATGAGAGAAATTTTTAAAGATTTTTGTTCTAATATGGAAATGAAACCTTATAGGTATTTTTAAACTTTTATCTTGAAAAAAAATTAATTAATTAATTCTCTAATATTTTTTAAAGTTGCTATGGATTGTTTGATTCTGTTTTTATTTCACTCTGCTCTGCCTCTCAAGGACACAAGAACTGATGGATTTTCTTCATGCAAGAGGCCAGATTTTCCTCCTTTAAAATAAGAGTAAGAAATCTTCATTTCTCTCATTCTTCCTAGGATATGACTTTGCATTTTAAATACAAACCAGTAGAAATTATATGTAAGACTCCACAAACTGTGATCTTCTGTGATGTATCTAAGCCAAATTTCTGCAATGTAATGGGACTAGAAAGGATAGCTGAAAGGTGCTGTTGGCAGCCTTTAGCTTTCTAGCCTTTTCTGGAAAGGGTTTTCTGATGAGATTCATTCAGCTGGCCAGGCCCTAAAGCACCATTCTTCTTTTACAGTTAATACAGTAGTTTCTTCCTACCAGATCTTGTCTAAGTCATATTACCTGCATAAATCTTCTCCTTAGGAGGGAGACAGCAAGGGCTGATTTGATTCCTAAAGTCTGCCATTTCAATAGGTACCTACCTATAGGTACCTACCTGTGGATGAGCTGAAGCCAGACCTCAGCAAATAATACCGTGGAGAATTGCTGATCTAGCAGGTCTGTACTCATTGTATACTTTAAAAAACCCTCCTGGAATTAACTTTACCTACTAGATCTGCAGATTTTTAAGAGACTAAGTTAGCTTTCTTTCACATTATTTTTTTATATTACTTTACAGTGAAACCAACATCTACTAAATATTTGTCTATTTGAGTTTGTTGTTAACTTCAAGGTGCATATAGACTTGTTGGGGACTGAGCAAAGGGTTTTGTTAAGTAGGTTTTGCTTTTGGTGGGAGGATGAGGGAGACAAGAAGAAAAGGGGAAACCTAGTAAAATGTACAATAGCTCTGATGACCTGAAAATTGTAACCAATGGACAAACAAGAGAGGCTAAATTCTAAACATGCTTTGGAGATAGAAAATCACCTTCCCATATGCTCTTTCATGCCTGTAACAAGCTAGATATGTCATAAAGAAAACATCTGGGTTACAAAATGAAATTCCCAAATTAGATCACCACAAATCAGTGGTTAATGAAACATTAAGCTCTTCTCAGTGTTGGAACAAATTAATAATTTCCATCTATCTTGTGGGATAATCTTTTCTCAACTGGAATGGAATGTTTTACAACATTTATTCATTTTATTTGCTTTTATTCCCTTTATCTAGCTAAACTTTTATGCAGATTGAATTAAGTAGTAAATGCAAGTAAGTTAATTTCACAGTGTGCTCTATGAAAGTTCATTTAAACTACAGATAATATGATTTTAAAAGACTGTAATGGTAATGCTTAGGCACCTGTATATATCTCATTAATTCTCTATCATGGCTCTGAGAGTGTACATGCCAGGTCCTTACCTGTTGTAGTCTGTTTATGGAATCACAGAATCACAGAATAGGTCAGGTTGGGAGGGACCACAGTGGGTCATCTAGTCCAGCTTCCCTGTTCAAGCAGGGTCATCTCAGAGTACATGGCAAAGGATTGTGTCCAGATGATTCTTGAATATCTCTGCTGAGGGAGATTTCACAGTCTCTCTGGGCATCCTGTTCCAGTGCATGGTCACCAGCACAGTAAAAACCTTCATCTTCACGGTGAAACTTCCTGTGCCCCAGTTTCTGCCCCCTGCAGTTTTCCTTGCTTGGCACAGCTGAGAACCTGGCTCCATTCTCTTGACATCCTTCCTTCAGATACAGATACTGATTCTTCTTTATGGATAAGATCCCCTCACATTTGTCTCTTCATGAGGCTGAACAGGCCCAGTTCTCTTAGTCTCTCTTCCTAAGAGAGACACTTTGCTCCCCTAATCTTCTTTATTGCCCTCCACTGGACCTGCTCCAGGAGCTCTCTGGTTCTGAGGAGGCCACAGTTGAACACAACACTCCAGTTGTGGCTCACCAGGGCTGAGTAGAGGGGCAGGATCACCTCCCTCAGCCTGCTGGCAATGCTCTTCCTGCCCCCCAGGACACCATCAGTCCTCTTGGCCACCAGGACACTGTTGGCTCATGGATTTCTTGTTGTCCAGTAGAACACTAAGGTTTATGAGAGCTCCATCTGTCTTGAAAATTCCTGTTGAATCTACTCTTAATCACTTGGAAATTTCAGGAACCACAGCACATTGTTTTACATGAACAGGAATATTTCCAATTTGGAAGCAGGATAGACAAAGCTAAATTGCCCCATTTGTTTCAAGTAAGCACAGGAGACAATGTGGTTAAACACAGAATACTCAAGTATCAATGAGATAGAGAAAAAATTATCATGAATGGCATAAATAGCATAACAAAACCAAAACTTGCCAGAAGTCGCTGTTCTTAAATAGTTGTTTCAGATTCTTCATGTAATATACATATTTTGTTTGCTAGTCACAGCTAAGCTTTTAATTATGTTTGACTAGAATAATCATAGAATAATGAAAAGAATAATAGTGCATTAAAAAACCCCACTCTAGTAAATTTGCCATTAGCAGCAGATATCTCACTTCTGTACTTTTTTATAGAATAATAAATTGCTTTACCATAGAAACTTTGCCATAATTTTTTAATCTAATTTATACCTTATTTCAGGTATAATATATCTCTTTTTTAGAGAAAGGACATATTTTTGCATGATTTCAGTGAGTTGCAGAGACTGTAAGAAAACTGTTCTGACACTCATACCATCTAAACCATCACAAACATTTCAGAAAGCTATTGAATCTCTCCTTCATTTATCTCTAAGGGAGGTAATTAGTGTTGATCTGGGACCAAGGTATTGATTTTCTGCTGCTCTGAAGTAGCAAGGCAGTGATTGACCAGATGAGACACTTAATGTCCAGTATTATTCCGGATCAAGTTTTCTCTTTACAAGAACAGAAAAATTGAAAGAAATTGTGAAGGTGGTAATCACAATAGCCATCTTGGGAATGAATATCTGCTGGAAACTTTGCTTCAGCTAGGGAACTGGTTTATTGTCACTCTAACTAAAAAACAGTTACTTTAAAGACATTGATGGAAGGTTGTTTTTTTTTCTACAGAATTTAATGCCAGATACTATTGCAATGAAAGAGGTCGTGTTGGCATCTGGAGAATTTCATAGATGAATTAATTAATGATAGTGAGTGCTATTTTTTATTTATTAAGATTTGGGGAGGTACTTCTGTAGGTTAAGTGGCAGCTGCAATTTACATTTAAAAATGTAAAGGGATCTTGACATATTCATCAAGGAAAGTACAAAAGAAGACTGGAAATTACTTTTGAAAAATTATGAAGTATTAAAAACATATTCCATATAAACTGTAAAGTTTAAAACTTTTTCCTGTAACAATTAAATATATATATATATATATATATATATACAATATAATTACCATAGGTTTTTAAGGTTTCATATCTTGAGACCAAGCACCTCACAGCAAGACAAATACTCTGCCTGTGCACATGACTTGCTAATAACAATAAAGTAAACAGACACAAACCTACCAATATGTACATATAGGTTCACATTCTTTTCCTCCCTTTGTATGTCCTCTGGTTATTTTGACTGCATAAAATCAAATTTATATTAGGCTCTTCAGAATATATTACTTAGACTTGAAACTGACTATGATCTGTGGAATGAATTATCTAACTTAATAGATATGTCATTACATTTCCATCTTGTAGTCACCATATTTGCACTTAATTAAATGCTTATACTGTGTTTTTGGAATAGATTAAATTTCTGGATAATAACCTAATATCAATTCCATTAAAAATTTTCCTTATCTCAGTTTTTTCTTTCTCCTGTCTTACAAGATCAACATCTTGTCAAAAGAATTTTTCTAGCTAAAAGGTCTTTCAGGAAAGAAATTCAGGGACAGGAAATGCTTGCTGGAGAAGGCAGCTGAAGGAGAGTTCCTTGTTTTGCGCTAGAAATCACTCTTGCCTATACCCATGCTGCTGAACTTGGTGTTTCAAATCAAGATCAAGGGGTGTTTCCTACTCTTTGGGGTTTGTATTAATTACTCTGTACATCTGTACCTCCCAAACAGAGGGCAGAGATATGAATGTTTGTACAAAAGGCAAAAGTCATATGGTCTACAAATATTTCAGATGTGTAGTTGTATTGCTCTCAATAGGTGGACTACACTTCTCCATAACTCTGCTCAAGCTAAAGGCAATAGGTCACAATGGATGGTTATTCCATGATTATTCCACCCTCATGGAACTTTGACGTCTGAACTTTGCATTTTTCTTAAAATGACAGCATTCTCTGGTGAGTAATAACACAGATTACTTTCACTGAACTGTTACAAAACCACTTTCTAATCTCAGCCCTACAGTGTGTTAGTCATCTGAGTGTGGCAGATGATAAAAACCTTCTCATAATATTACAGTCGAGTCAAGCTGACCTGGTACACAAAGGAAATGAACAGAAACATATGCCTTATGTAATGGTTCCACATGTAATTGGTTTCCTATAAGTTGGATTTCGGCCACAATTTCATCATTTTCTCCATTTTTGTTGAATCCCTGTTGACATCTCAGTAACCTTCTTCCATCACAGACAGATGCTTTTACCCTGGCTGGCTGGTGAAGCAGTATCAGTAGTTTTCACTGGAGCTGCTGTGTAGAAAAATGTGTACACTGTTAACCACAAAAGCAAATAAAAGGCAACTTCCTTCAAAATCAGAGTTTATCAAAATCAATTTCTGCAACATTGTGTGAGCCAAATTCACCCAGACTGGAATGACTGCTCAACAGCAAAGAGAATATACAGCTCCTGGACCAGCAAGCAGCCCCTCTATGATAGGATCCACCTTCAAAGGGGGCAGCTGAGATTCAGTTTCCCCTTCTGCTTGGTCTATATTATGAAATTCAGTTTAATTTAGCTTCAAGATTCTGATTTTATGATCACAAAACAATTGTTTAATTCTTGGGTAAATTCAGACGGGTTTTTGTAAGAATGGAGGAGAGGGATAGAATCATCTCTCTCATCCTGCTGGCCACAGTGCTCTTGATGCAGCCCAGGATAAAGCTGCATTTCTGCACTGCAAGTGCATATTTCTGATTCCTGTACAGAGTTTTTAGTCCACCAGTATCTCCAAGTCCTTCTCTGCAGGGCTGCTTCAATTCATCCATCCTCCAGCCTGTATTGATACTGGTGATTGTCCCACATGCAGGACCTTACACCAGCCTTGAACTTCATGAGGTTTGCACAGGCCCACTCCTCAAGCTTGTCAAATTCCCTCTGGATGACATCTTTTCCTTTCAGCAAATGACCTGCCCCACTCAGATTGAGTCTTTATCCATCTGAAGGAGGGCCACAAAGATCACAGAGGGAAAGCTGTATCTGGAGCAGATGAGGTCACTCTGGTCATCCTAGAGAGAAGACTAAGGGGACACCTCACTGCAGTGTACAGCTTCCTTGTGAGGGGAAGAGGGGCAGAACTGGGCTCTTCTCTGTGGTGACCAGATCCAGCACCCAAAAGAATGGTATGAAACTGTGTCAGGGGAGATTTAGATTGGATACTAGGAAAAGGTTCTTTATTGGGAGTGTGGCTGGGCACTGAAGTGGGCTCTCCAGAGAAGTGGTCACAACACTGCCCTGACAGAGTTCAAGGTACATTTGTACCATGCTCTCAGGCACATGGTGTGAGTCTTGGGGTGCCCTTTGAAAGGTTGGAGTTGGATTTCAATGATCAAATGTGAAACTAATGGTTTATGTAATGCCCATCATGCAACAATCATCCTGGAAACACTATATATGTGAGTTGTACTACTAAAAGAAGTTATGATAAATGCTGTAAATAAACACTTCAGGATTAGAATTTGTCTGTATAAGACTCATCTGTTCTGGCTGTCAAATATATGCATGCTTGAGCAAACACACACTCATTTTGCATCCTCACAGTAACTATGGCTTCCAGATAGTGTACAGAGATTTCTATCAGAATACCTGCATAGATTTCATTTGCTTGCAGAGTGGGAATTACTAGTTTCTTAAGAGGTAATATTTTCTTTCTAGAGTCTCTTCTACAAGTGCTCCTCGAAGTAATGTAACTGGGATATCTGAAAATGTCACAGAATATTTCTAAAATTTAATTTGAACTTTGGAGGTTTTCCATGTCAATTCACTTCTCTGTAGTGCATAAGTTTAATAATTATCTTCTCTTACAGACAAATGAACTTCCAGTAGCCTTTTAATACCTCATTTTGACAAAGTTTTGTTTGCTTTTTTAAATTAAAGTAGGTGTTTTATCAGGAAAACATATCTTAGACTTCCCAAAATGGAAAAAGTACAAGCACTTGTACTCTTCAGTAGAAGAGAATGGAAATAAATGCTGCAGAATGTTTCTGACCTGTATGTCTATCAAATGGAAACTTCAAATGGCAATACAGAAGATATCCTGGTTTTCCCACTGGAGTACATGGGCACTCCTTTGTGGACCTGGATGACATTTGTCCTCTGGATGGACTGATTTGAAGGAAATGGATTCAGAAATCAATGCAAATTGCAAGAAAACTATCTATCAACTGCATTTATCTTATTGGTGAGTATAACCTAACAAAATGTTTTGAAATATGTGTTTCTATAACTTCTTTGATCACTTTTGCTTTAAAATTTAAATGTTGGAATGAAGGTAAATTACAAGTGCTATTGCCATGAAGTTTTGTACACTATATAATTCAATTGCATAACATGGTTTTATGGCTTAAAGGAGACATGTTACCATCGGAAATAAATAGAGATATCACAATGATTCAACTTACAATAGGTTGGTTACACCTGTCACATTTAGTTTTTCCACAAAAGCTAAACAGTAAGCCTGAACTGACCTGACAGTAACCCTCTAATCCACTTATTTTCTATAGATTAAAGTAATTTGAATAAATGTCATATTTATTAATTTATATTGTCACTTTTTAAAAGCTAGATTGAGAAATTATTTTCTAAGAAGAAAAGAATTGCCTCATAGCTTCCTTTCTTTCAGAGAAGTTTTTACTCAATTAAACAGGGCATATTGGGAGAGAGGAAATAAGGTGGAAATTAACTTTTTCTGCCTTCAGTTTCTGTCAGATGTAACATGGTCTGGATTGTGTAGTAACATTCAAAAATCTTTACATTTCAAAGATGTGTAGTGGCAGATGTGGTCATGTTCTTTAATTTATGTGCAGAACATGTTGTCTTTGTGAGTAGGAGATTTACTTTCCAGCTTATATATAAATAATCAAGGAAAGAAGCATTGTCTTCCTTTCCTGTGAGTTTTCTAGCAGACCTTACAATTCATCACAAGATGAGAAGAAGACATTTAGCAGGGAAAACTTGATGGTTCCAAGAAAATCCTGGGAGAGCCGTAGCTCAAAATGACTTTTCACTCAGTCTACCAAACTCATTTAAAAATGTAAGAACTTGGAGAACTAATGACCCTGGTCAGAGGAAAAGTCTCCCTTTCCAAGAGGAAGGCATGCAGATAGGTATACAATAATCCATGCCACAGCAGTCTGAGGAATTTGGGCATACCTTCCTTTCTAACACAGCATGGGCAGACAGCAATGTGAAATACATATATGTGGACTTTTTGAAAAGCCCTGAATATTAGTGTGCTTTCTTCTTAGAGCTGAGATGAAAAATAAAGATATTTAAGAAATAGGAACAGAAGGGAATTTGGTATGTCATTTACTCCATCATCTGTATATGTTGTGATTCTCATCTGTTTAACTTGTTTGTTTATGCATACTTTTATTGGGAATGACTTTATATACTTACTGAATAAATTATTCCACATACCTATGACATTTGGCAATAAAAATGTTTTTTTCTTATCTCAATCTCACTTTCTGCAATACAGACCTGTTTTTTTTTTTTTGTTGGAGGAACATAAAAAGATTTTTTACTCCTTTCTGTATTCAATTGATACACAGAAAACTTTTAGTATGTTCCCCTTGGTTTTCTTGCTTTCTGACCTAAGCCATCCATGTTCAGTCACCTCGAAGCTCTTTTTTTATCCAGATTCTCATAATCACCAGTGTTCTTCTCTGATCACTGTCCAACCGGTTCACATCCTTTCTTAATTACAGTACCCCAGATAATAATTTGTGCTCCAGCTGAGGCCTCAAGAGCCTCAAAAGAACTTGAAGGATGTGTCATGCAGACAATATGCCACCTAAAGTGCCTTTTGCACAACACTATGGTCTCACATTATGATTGTCCTCCACAAATAGTTCAGTTCCTTTCTTTGGTTGTTGTTAGAAAGCTACTCCTTAGCCAGCTCTCTCCCACCCTGTGTGTGGGCAGTTCCTAAAGAATACCCCACCTCAAAAAGCTGCCACCAGCTCAGGAGCACAGGAACTGCTGTGCAGACCCAGAAAAGCAAGACTGACTCAAATACAAAGAGAATCAGGCTTTTCTGCTCTGGGAGAGGTAAAGGATTGAAATCCAAAGTCTCAAAGGATGCCATTAATGCAGTTCAAAGAGGGAAATTAGTTCAGATTCCCTAGAGCCATGAAAGAGATGGAAAGAACACAACAACTGAATTTACAACAGCAGACAGAAGCATGGAATTGATCCCTAGGTCAGGAAACTTTTATATACTAAAGTAGCGTGTCAGGACAAAAAGGGAGTAAAGGGCTTTGGGAGCAGGGGCATAACTCTCCCTTTTCTGGAGCTGTCTCCTCACCAGAAGTTCATTTTTAATTCACTAAGTGGTGACAGAGTTATCAGAAGAGGCATGGGGAGCTGCATCTCTCCTTTTCAACCCCCTCCATTACATACACACACAAACACATGGTCCTTGAGAGGTGTGAAGCACATATTTTAAGTAATAATCTTTCTGGCATCATGTCAGATTTAGTAATGATGATCACGGCCAAAGGAATGTTCAAACAGATGCAAGTCCAATATCTTAGGTTTCTTTCCCTTTACCACTTTTTTCCTCTCTTCATATAATTTCTCTGTCCTGAACTTTGGTTCTCTGTGGAGCAAATAGGGAGACGTGAATTTACAAGCCACTGAGGAACAGATTCAATGTGTAATGTATGTGTAATGGTATTTTTTAAATGTAAGTTAAAAGGGGGAGGGGGGACAGATTTCTGCCACATGGTCAAGGCTGCAACTGGTAATGGAAGAATTCTTTTCATGCATTTAGAAGAAAGTGCTGAAGTGCTGAAGAGTTTTATAATCTGTTTTATAAATCATTTGACAATGTCCTTCTAGCATAAACCTGGCCAGCATAATTACTAGACTCTTTGGCTGTTCTCAGCAAGTTAAAATAAAAGCTCCTTCCTTCCCTGTATGAAGAATTGTGATTTCTGCCTGTTCAGAAGGAATGAACTCCTCCTCCTGCTCATTCCGTGATATGGCCTCCTCCAAGTTCAGGGCCAAATGAAATGCAATGTAGTTCTTTTTCCCAGTGCTTGAAAGGGCTTCTGGGCCCTTCCTCTGCTGTTTCAAATTTGTAATGAGCCCCTGCCAAAGCACAGGTCAGCAGTTTGCTGAAATTATATTTTTTTTTACTTAATCCTCCTGACAGGCACAGGTCCAGCACCTCTTGAAGATCCTCATTAAGTGCGTCTGCCCTGCTCCAGTCAGGTGAAGACTGTTGATGAAATATCCCAGAGGAGTTGCTCAGGCCCAGCTCTTTTTTACATACACTAAAATACTGCTTCTACTAGTTTTGGCAGTGAAGGGTGTTGTTTCTCTGAAACTCCCCACTCACCAGGTGGACTGCAGCAGCTCCAGCAGCATTCCAGCCATCTTCTTTTGGAAATCAACACAGAAAACTGTGTCAATAAACAGCTATAAGTCACTTGAGCATATACACTACTTTTATAACTTCATTAATGATATCTCAGTAAAAGACACTGGTGTTTTAATAAATAGCCTTCAAGACATTGTAGAAAAATTCTTACTACCAAATGCATGAATAAACCCTTACATCAGATGTAAGAGTTCAGAACTGCTCTTTCAGACTCTTTCAGAGCCTTTTACCTTGCCAAAGTTCAAAAAGATCTGAGCAGGTAGAAACAGATAGCAGGTAGAGCTGTCTGTAAAACCCTTGATGGCTGCAGAAATAGCACTTGAAAATCTCTGACTAGGCAAAAAGCAGTGTGGTGTGTGAATACAGCCTATTCAAATAATTCAAATGTTCAGTGCTCATGCATCCTTTCTTCTTCAGCTAGCTGCTTATGTGAGTGTGAGAGAGGAAAGTCTTGTAGTTTTATCTGTAGAATCCCTCTAGGACATGGTCAAAGGTAATGTCCAGATGCACGTTTTTATATTTCCAGAGCATGATTGTAGTGATTGCTACAAAGCAAGCATCATGTTTCAAAGCTTCTCTTTCAAACAGTTCATTAGAAACTCAGAATCTTATGGCACATACAGAATCTCAGAGGGACTATTACAGTTCTTTTAATTATGGAGGCGATAGAAATCAAATTTTCTGATCTCCCAGCATTTCCTTCAAATTGAAGATGGGTAGGCTACTGTGGATCTAACTGCAATTGAATTAAAGTGTCAGGATCTGAGGATGGGGAAAAACATTAAGTTGTGGGCATAGAGCCAAAAAGGTGTGGTTGACATCAAACTGGTGTGATTTAACTATTTTTACATGGAAAAAAGTTTTCTCCAGAACACCTAAGTGTGTCATCCTACAGGAATAAAATGTATTTCCCCAAAGCAGCTGGGACCTTTGATAACCTCTCTTCAGCCCTTCCATTCCCCACCCACAGGATAACACTACTTGAACTTTGCCTTAATTTTCAAAAGCCCATAATTACACCCTGTTAGGTTATTTACTTAATGCACCTTGACAAAGCAATACTTGGTCAAGAGGAAGACTCTCCCAAGCATGCAAAAAGCAATTTCCTTTCAAACACCAGTGGATTAAAATCCCCTGTAAATAACTAAGATCCAGGATTCTAAACCAGGCAAAAGAAGGTCCTTCTTTCTCAGTATTAGAAGTCCCTTCACCTTGACTGAATGCTGTAGGACATGGCTTATTTATTTTTCTAGATTTCCTGCCTATTAAGACACCCTCATTAGTGAGAGAAACCTACTGAGCAATGAAACAACTCCAAAAATGTTTTCCAATGTTTATTGGAGAAAGTGGCCAAGAAATCATGGGCAGGAACTGCAGGGTGGCCTTCTGCACTAGCTCTGCCCTTCCCAGCAGGGCACCTGGGTAAGCTTCTTTTTTATTCTGCTAATGAAACCCAGGTCAACTCTATCTTTTTGCAAGTCTGTCTGACACTGAACACCTAAGCAAAAAGGCCCAAGCACTCCAGCATTTTTAAATTCATTAATGAGAATGGCACGAGTGCGATCAGAACTTACACAAGGGTCCATCCTTTGACTCACAGAACAACACCATACTGAGTTATTTTCAGCCAAGTCATGAATAGTAGTTTTAGAAGGGAATGTCTGCATCTCCTGTGACAAATGCTACTGGACAGCCTCAAGATACCTTCCAAGAAAGAACTGTACTTTTATATTTAAAAAAAAAAACCCAGGTCTTACTAACTAACCAGAAAACTGAAAATGTGTCATCTTCTTCAAGGAAACACTGGATGCTGAAAATCCCAAATCCTACATTTCTGTTTCTGCTACAGCTTTCTTCACCAGCTATTATTTAAACCCCTGTAAGACCCCCAGACAGAAGATAATTTAAAACTCCTTCTTTTTATGTGCAGCACATGCAACAAAAAGATGACTCATGCACTAAAAAGGCTACGTTTTTCCTGAAAATTATGTTCTGGTGAATAATCGTGAATATTTCACTTTATCTGCCATGAAAAACAGAGACAACAACACTGTCTCCTACGATGGATTTTGAGGCTAGGACACACAGTTTGTAACTATTTGGCAACTGCTTGATTTCTAAGGTGCAGGAAACTGGAGATGCATAAAGTCTTATGTAGACTTTCCCTCCAGAGCAAAATAAGCATTGCAAAGAAATTATGTAGCACATGTAGCTGTTGCAAAATAAGCAATTGTAGAATTTTGGATATTTTTTTCCACATGAATATTGAATAATACAGTGACCTCAGGGTATTTGGGTAACTAAGACCACATTCCTTCAAAAATCATCACAGCAGGTTTTTTTATTAATAATTATATTACAACATTCATTAAGTCACTGTAACACTGAAAATATCTCTTTCTTGTACACTCTCACTGTTAGATCATCATTTTGACAGTGAAATACCCCAGTTCCCAAACCAGCTAAGAAATATATGTATTTCAGTAGACACTAAAATTACTTGGTCCTTAACCAGGTCTCTCTGGCTTAACAACAGCCAGAATTTTACAGCAGATGCGTCTGCTATTAGAGATTTCTCTTTGCCAAAGTGTTCTTCTGGCTGGGATCAACCCCTTGGGTGTTGTGCTGGAAAGCTTGCCAAAATCAGGGGGCTTGTACTACATTTGGAACTTTCTGTCTATTCCTTGGTTTTCATTTTTAGTTCAATCTTCTCTCTTGAAAAAGATTATGGAAATTACAATGCAGTTAAAAAATTACAACACACAATATTCATGTGGCATATTAACATAACAATCATATCTTGTCAGAATGTCAATATTTCCAATGCTCTAAATGTAATTCTGTAGTAGAAAAAGATAGGATCCAAACCTGATCTCCTGTACATTAAGCTGTTATATGTCCAGTCACTAAATGCAACATTATGGAAAGCAACTGCTATAATAACCTGAACAGTATTTTTTTTTTTCCTTTTTCTTTTTTTTTCCTTTGAATTGGGTTTTAACACAAGACCTTTTAAATTCTCTACTATTTTTCTTTGCAAAATATTTCCATATTAATATCCTCCACATGGTAGCAAAGGGGTTGTAGGTCTGTGGAAAAGAAAGAAAAAGTGACAGATTGTATGTCACACAGCCAATCCAAAGCTTATAGAGGCTGATTCAACTCTTTGCTTTGGCTTCTGCTGATTTTGGGATCAGAATCTACAGCAGTGCTTGACAAAAGCCCTAAAAGTTTATTTTAAATAGGAAATGATGAACTGCAAGCCAAACAATTTATTTGCAATAGAGAGAGAGAGAGAAAGAAGAGCAGGTCAGAGATTATTCTTTCCATGCTGTGGACTATGGGGAAACAGCTCTGTTCATAGTTTTGCTTTAAAAATAACTTCATTGCCCATCTGAAAAAAAAATAAAATAATAATAATAATAATGAAATAGTTATTTTTGTTATTATTATTGTTATTTACAAGAAGAAAAGCTAAGAATATGAAGGCATCTCCTACCTTATGAGGCAATAAAATTGTGAAGTCTTAGACACGATAGTGTGGTTTCATAATTTAGAATTTCTGCCTTTTTAGTAATTCCCATGAAAATAACAATTTTAGACACCCAAAAGCCCTTTAGATCACACATGTGTTTTGAAATCTGAATTTCCGTTGCATACTTAATTTATCCCAGCATTCCTTATTGAAAGTATTAAAAGCAACAAGTTAACTGCATCCCACTATCTGTTGAGCACATCTCAGAGATTCTGTTCCTCCTTTGCTTTATCTGGCTGTATTTTCCGAGACCTGTTTCCCATTAAGTGGAGAGCTCCTGCCTTTGGAACAGCTACTGGAGGGCTTAAAAGTTCATTTCAAAAGTTTCTTCAAAAGTGAGGAGTGATTCAAAAGCAGATTCCTGTGTCTTAATAGACTCTTTCTTCCTCTTAAGAAAACAGTGGAGCATAGAATTTCTCATCCCACATCAGACCAGTGACACCCCATCTTGTCTCTGACAGCAGCCAGTTCTGGGCACATCTGACAAAAACACAATGGGCAGTCAGAGACACAGAATCCATTGAGAACTTTCCCTGTGCTGCTGCCACCAAGGAGCTAACTTTCATTTTAATGTTTGAGGGGTTTATGCTCTTAATATGATGGTCTACAGTTTCACTGGCTACACATTTTTTATAAACTATTAATCCAGTTTTTCTCAAATTCATTAGAGTTCCCTAACTACTGTAACGTACGGGGAATCTTAGTTACCTCTTCCAGAAGGTAAAGTGTGTTTTCTTCGGTGTCACCTATGTTAACAGGAAACAGATCTAATCTCTCTGATATTTCCTCTGTCTAAAACAGGCTAAACAAATCACTTTAGATTTTTACAGCAGTCATGTCTTTGTATAATTTCATCTGAGTGTATTAACATGAAATGTCTTTACAAAAACAGACAGTATTTCAGCTAAAGGAATTTTATTTATTTATCCAGTGGCAATGTAATCTCTTAAATTCCACAAACTGATTTAACTTATTATGAAGTTTGTCTGGCATGAGGCAAATGGTTTTGTGAATCAGTTAATTTCCCAGACTGAACTTTCTAGGTTTTTCAGGCATCAGGAGTTTTGATTGATTTTGAGTGGTGTGTGTCACCACTTCATTATTCCATGAGCTTCGCCAGCTCTGAAAACCAAACAAACAAAATGTAAAATAAACTGTACCTTTCATAAGTCATTTTGTTGCTAATTATTGTGTAGCACTTTTCTCCTCAAGAAAACAATGCCTAAACTGTATCACATTTCTTCACATTTAATTTTTTTTCCAGAGACACGCTCTTTGGCAAAATGAAAGCTATAATTCCTGCATGTGATTTAAAGGATAAACAAAAAGGGGGGAAAAAGATCTTCTGGTTCAATAAAATAATTCTGCTGGAGGAAAACCTAATGTCAGGTTAGTGTGAAAGCTGACTTGGGCTACTTGTGCCTTGTCTTTCCTTGGGACTGCCTTTCACACAGGATGGTGGTCTTTCACCAGCAGCCTGCCTCTCACTTTAACTCCTCATTTTTGAACACTGCTTCCTCTCCCTGTCTGTAGTAACCTATTCACAATCACAGCAATGCATAAATCGTGTGGAGTACAGGCCTTTAATTTCCTGAGGAACTGTGATGAGAGCTTTAAGTGCAAGCTCAGCGCAGAACATCTCTCATGGCAGACACTTCCTGCAGCTCCCCTCCATGCAGCATGGAAATTGCCCAGGTATCTCCATATCTATTGCTAAAGAATATACCTAATTTTTTTTTTCAAACATTAATATTAATCACTTTTACAATCTATGTTGCATAGCCTAATAAAGGAAAAGACGTCATCACTGTCAATAAATCTCTGACAAAATTATTTACCAAGAACCCTTTCTACATCAAAAATTGTTGTAGGAAAGTTCATCTCCTTAGAGGTTCCAAGGTGAAAGCACAGACAGCATTAAGGACACAGTGTGTAACAACATCAGCCATGGTTGCTGACTGATACCACCATGCCACAAACCATTACCCCTCCTAATCCCAGTACAGGCTTGGAAGAAAGCACCAATCTCCCAAGGGGAAAACTGACACTATGATGTTTAACAGCTATGCAGTTGGATATCTAATGCATATAATGGCTCCCAGCTACCCATTCAGAATGTATATATTTTTCTTCAATTGTTATTTATTGAGCATGTGTATCTACGTATCCAGAAATTATAAACGTATCTTGGCCAAATCCAGAGTTTTAGGTAGAGTTCCTCAAGGTATTACAACCATCACTATCAGGTGTTAGTACTTGAAATCTGGGAAAAAAGTATTCAACATCTGTTAAAATTACATCCAGTATCCATCAGTGGATTCAGAGACCTAACCTTACTCTCATTCTTAAGAAAACTTGCTTTGATGTTTCATAGGCTTTTATTTTAAAACCTGTGTTTAAAAGCAAGATGGAGAAACAAAGTTTTGTTATGATCTGAATTGTAACATACATTCTAATTTGATCAAATTAAATTTTAATTTGAAATTATAAAATAACAGTTACTTTTTGTAGATATGTTTTTGTTGTGATCTAAAATAGCAGCTGACTTCATTTTCCATACTTGAAATCTGACCATGGCCGCTTTGGAGACTGTGCTCAAAATGCACATAAACCTAAATTTTAAGCAAGCATTCAGTTATGCACTGGCCAACTTGATTTTCACACAAATTGCACTGGCTTCTGAAAAACACTGCTGGAGCAAAATTAAAATAACAGAAATGGGGATTATTTAAGCAGTATTGCCTTTACATTCAAAGCTTTTACAATCTCAATAGTAGAGATTAACATAGTACAAAGTAATGCACTTGGCCTTATAATAAAAGGGTCATATCTTGGATCATAATCTTTCTTTAGAAGAAAATACTGCCTCTCAGAAACCAAATATGTAATAACTGTAACTTCATATCTGACTTTTCTGACTAGTCCTGGTTCTCATCATCCCCAAGTTGATATAATGTCTGGTCTTTATTTTCTAAGAAATATAGAAATTCAATTTTGTGGTTCTTCAGAGCAAAAGTGAAATTAAAGGAGTTACAATTCATCCAAAAGTTCTCATGATGAGATACAGTAAAGAGTACAGTGAAATTGTTGTCCAAATTTTTAATAAAGGTTAATTAACTGTAAGAAAATCAAGCCATATCTCAAAACTGAACAATAGGTTTCATGCAGAGTTCATGGGTAATGCAGTAAAGCTCCTTTTTAAGGGCTTGCATCTGCTTTTATGCAGAAGATTTGATTATAGCAAAGATTTTGTGCAGCTCTAATATCCACTGTTATTTTGTCTTCCAAAACCAAATTCCACAGCTGTCAAGAAAATACTGTGTATTCAGCAAAGGTCTGATTTTGGGAGGTAATGGACCCAGTGAAACACTAAATCCAGGTCCACACAGCACTGCACAGTTCTGGTTATGTTTTTTAGCAGAGCTTTGAACTCTCATTCCAAGTCACGTCCATCAAAATTCATTGTATTGGAAGCATGCTGGGATAAACACTTTTTTTTGTCATTTGAGACTGCTGAATCCCACACAATGAATGTGGGACTCAGTCAGCTGCCTCTCATCCCAAATCCTTTCCCCAGTGCCTGTGGTATGATGCCTCCACCTCTTCCCTTTTCCTCATGACCTTCCCATTTGTCTGCCAAAACCCACCACAGCCACAGCCACGGCAGCCCATGTGCTCAACAGCTGTGTCCTCGTGCTCTTGGCACAATCCACCAAATATTAATCTCATGGGTTAGTATTTCAGTGTCTTAATGTGTCCCCACTTTTCCAGTGTATGTGCAAAACTGAATGTCTTCTGTCTTTGAGCAGCATGTTGCGTACCTAATATATGTGCTGCTACTTTCAGTGAGAGGATTATTTGCTATTCAGTTTAATAGTAAACATTAATGCTTTTCAATGACAACAGAAACATTGGCATTCTGCTGTGGTTTTCCTATGTTTTTGGCTGGCTCTCTGCAATGTAGAGAGTGGCAGAAAATCCTAGCATGCCAGTGGAAGAGTAACAATTTCCTCTGCAGAAATGGACTACATGACATTCTGATGTGGAAGCAGTGACATTTTGCAACCAAAACACTATTCTAAAATCAAAATATGCTGCGTGGGTCTAACTTAGATGTTAGGTAATATACTGTTTTCCAAACTTTTTTCCTAGTCTCAAAAAACATTTTTTGTAAAAAGGACATTGGTGGCAAAAGAGAAACAATGTACAAGTTTCTGTAAAATATCTTGATGTTAACATGACATCAACACCTGAAATGCTGAGTCACAGCTGTGTGAATCCTATCTAATGAAAATGTAGGCCAAATTAAAAACTGTATCTTTAAATAAAACCAGAGAGGTATTAAGTAATAAAGACCCTAAAATTTTTCAATCCACTCCTGAAATGTTTTTATTTTCCTTTCTATTATTTTGATTTAAAAATATAAATATAATAGACTAAAATTTGTTCTGCTTTTACAGAGAAATGGTCATGTTTGGAAAATCATGACTATGGACACAGAAAAGTAACAGACATACAGCAAGACATAAAAAGCAATTCAAAGTCACAGAAGGAAAATGAAAGCAGAAGTATCTCTATAAATTTAATTTTCATCAAGAATATCATAAAGAAATTACAGGAAGTAGAACAGCCATAGTACCAAAAACTAAAAAAGACCAGCAACTGTGAGGGCTAAAGAAGATTAAATAAAAAACTGAACAACACAAGAGCAACCTGTGAGCAAGCAGTACAGTGAAATCTGTACACCAAATTAACAATTATCTACTTGTACTGTACATTGCTCAAAAGAATAGCTAGTGCAATAATCAGCAATAAGCAGGGTGTAACAAACCACATAAAAATGTAACAATTTACAGAGGAATATATTCAATCTAGATGTCTAGATTACTGTCCTATCAATCTAAGTATTAAAAAAAATGGATATACATGAGCAGAATGCATTAATAAATATCTGAAGATGAATCATATAGACACAACAGAACAGAGGAAAATTTCCACAACTTTTAACAGCAAGGTAGTTCTAGTAACACAAAAAAGGCATGGTGCTGAATAATTCCCCAACATTAAAACAAAAAAACCCTTAAAGTAAACAAAAGCAAACAAACAGAAAGAGAAAAATTAAGCTGGGTTATCTCCGGCCTGGATTATGAACTGACTGTTTTTTCAGAAGTATAATCTTGGGCCTATATATCTATAGTCTATATAAAGTCAGAATCCAATATTTTATTTTTTCATTGGATCAGGCTGTTTCACTCAATTCTCAACAGCTGCCAGAAGTCTCTGTATATTATACATTTTGCCTTGGGTTTTTGTTTTGCTTTGTTTTACAGATTTGTAAGTGTTTTCAATAATTTCCTCCTGTGACTTAAGTCTGCTGCCCAGATACACTAGAAATGAGTGGACTCAAAATAGTAGGATGTTTCAGTGAATTGCATAAATCAAATATTTAGCATATAAGGAGCTCTTTTTATAACACAAGCTGTTCCACCTCCTGCTAGTATGTTCCTATTTCTAAATTTGTCAACAGCGTGAATGAAACGTTGTGGGCTCTAAGAGCTTTTAAGTTTGAGGCATGCCGAAACTCTGAGCCTCAGATGGCTCACTGAAGGATCCAGGCTGTGAAATACACTGAAAATCTCCCAAATGAGGCATGTGCTCTTTGACTTATCTGAAATGGACAGGGAATATCAGAAATAGCTATGCATCACACAGTGGGGGTCTCAGGGGCTGCTTGAAGGGGATGGGCTATGAACAGGAGCAGTGAAGACTCCAGCCCCTTACATGAGTCCCAGCTCCCAGGCAGAACTATTTTCCCCCACCAAGGCTTGGGAGTAATGCACAAAGAATTCCCTTCTCTTTTTGGATGCCCACTAGTGACTTCATCTAAATAGATGATTCACAGTGACTTTCTTAAGAACTTGATGGAAAAATCACTGTGAGTCTATGATTCTGTGGAAAAGAAGTTAGGTCAGATTTAGAAATGAATGGAAATAAGCATATTGAACAAACTGGTAAACAGAATGTGCTAACAGCTCTCCTGAGTAGTGTTACAACCACCTACTCCTCACACCTCCTGGGACATGTGTGAAGAGGCTTGGAATCATAGAATCATAGAACCATAGTATCATATGGTCACAGAATCACAGAATCACAGAATCATTAAGGCTGGAAAGACCTTTAAGATCCAACTGTAAACCCAGCACTGCCAAGTCCACCACTAAGCTGTCTTTCAAATACCTCCAGAGATGGT
Source organism: Parus major (assembly GCF_001522545.3). Classification (NCBI taxonomy): domain Eukaryota; kingdom Metazoa; phylum Chordata; class Aves; order Passeriformes; family Paridae; genus Parus; species Parus major. The sequence goes on from NC_031768.1 coordinate 23,028,815, forward strand.
GACTCAGCTGCTACCCTGGACACTCTACTCCAGTGCTTAACAGTTACAGTTTCCATGAAGGAATCTTTCCTAATATCTAATCTAAATGTCCCCTGCTGCAACATGAGGTCATTTCCTCTCGACCTATCACTTGTTACTTGGAAGAAGAAACCAGCCCTCACCTAACTATGACCTCTTTTCAGGAGCCCTCTTTTCTCCAGGCTAAACAGCACCAGCTCCCTTAGTCACTCCTCATCACAATTGTGCTCCAGACACTTCACCAGCTCCATTTCCCTTCTCTGGACGTGCTCCAGCTCCTCAATGTCCTTCTTGTAGTGAGGAGCCCATGGCTGAACACAGAACATGGGGTGCAGCCTCCCCAGTGCTGAGTACAGGCGACAATCACTGCCCTGCTGGCCACACTATTGCTGAGACAGGACAGGTGCCATTGGCCTCCTTGGCCACCTGGGCACTGCTGCCTCATGTTCAGCCATCTGTTGACAACATCCACTCCCATACAACACTCCTTGTGTTACCTCAGCACTTCTGTCCTTACAACCTCTCTGTTAATCCGAGTAAATAATTTGTAGATGCTAAATATGCTTTGTACATCTGTTCTTTACAGAATGACAGCAGGCAGAGACAGTGCTGCAGAGAAAATTCAGATCTAGCTGCAGGTAAACACAGAACTGTTTGACAAGAGCTCTGAAAAGCACACAAACGGCAAACTGAAATGGGAAGAATGGTTGTAAGGCAAGGAGTAAAATTTGTGTGTGTGTATGTGTGAAGAATTTAGGGGTGTACAGTTGGAATCAAATTAAAACAGATTTCTAATCCATGGAAAAGAGGGGTTTCTGAACCTTGACACTGTCAGGGAAGAAGGTGGTGTTGAATTGGTGTAGTGTCAACAAAGAAATAGACAAGTCAAAGGACAGCTTTTCCTATTAAAGAGCTGCAGTCTGTGGGACTGAAGTATTCAACATCAGAAAATGGCAGGGAAGGGGGTAGAAAATGTCTGAATTCAAGGTCAGAAAGATGCATTGGGATAGAACAAGAAAGAGGCACAATAGAGTTTGGTAGCAACAGAGCCATAAGGTAAATGAGATCATAAAAAATATTTCTCTTCTAGCTGAAGTTTGTTGCCTTTTATTGAAATTAATTATAAGCATTGAAAGTCTTTTTTGCTTTTAGACTGAAAACTAAAACTCCCAAGCATCTTTAATTATCAATGCTGTATCTGTGCCTCCTCAGCTGCTTCATTATCTTCTTGACTGTGTGCACAACAGTGTCTCACAAAAAGGATCACAAACACATTAGGCTTGAAATGAGAGGGAGAGTGGAATTCTTGAATAACTTTTCTCTTGGGGAACTGAAAATAAGCACCCTAGTGAGTTTTTAGATGTACTTGATACCTTTTTTTTTTTTTTTATTTTGTGAGCACCAGCTTACAGCCTTTTCATTTGAATTGACTCTGAGTTTTTTCCTGGACTCAAAAGTACTTTGACACTCAGATGCCAGTGATCCATGAGGGCACCATGCATCCAGCTGAAATGCTGCCAGGCCCACAGAAGCATTAATGGTCATGAGAAACTAGAAATACATATCAGCTGCCGCTGTGGGTTATAGCTGAACAGAATAACAATTTCACCTTTAAAATAATTTTGTTTCTTGCACTTTTGGAGGACATTAATGAGATCTTTCATGATAAAAACTGATATTTCTACATGTGCTTATTTTGCCTTCCTATTCAGAAGACAGAAGGAAAAAGGAAGGAATCCTCCCATCTCACCTAGTTCTCCCCATTTCTGGATGAGTAGTGTTTTTTATTTCAGGAAAAGGAAATATGAATGAGGATGTTATGCTGAACACAGCAGAGAGCAAGCAAACATTATTTTGGAATTTGCCAACAGTGACATTCCTCACCACTTGTGATGATTGATATCATCAATCATCACAGGTGATTGATTGATGTTGCTCCCACGTCGGTGAGCTTCATAAAGGCTCTTTTATGGTTCATGGGAATGATTTTGTATCAATATCACTAAAACAAATCAAGTTCCAAGGCAAGGCTTTGATGACCACACAAAACCTAAATTAACCATATCTTAGATAGAAACATATCATTGAAGCAGGTTGTTTAAGTTTGGCTTCAGCAATGTGCCCTTGCAAGACAAGCAGCCTAGGATATCTTGTAAGGTACAAAGATACATTAATGGTAGTGATATGTTTAAAGATCAGGGGTGGTCTTGGCTAACAGGACCATCTCTATACAGACCTTTCACACAGAAGGATTATCATAGAATCACAGAATGGTCTGGGTTGGAAGTGATTTTAAAGAGTATCTAATTCCAGCCCCCCTACCCTTGGCAGGGACGTCTATGGATGCTAAATTCTGACAGTGCCTGTACAGATTACAGGCCGCACAGCTTCTCAGGCTGGCCCTGAGAAAGTAGTCTGGGAAAGACATGAGAAAGAATTAAAACAATCCTCAGGGACACAAAACAACCTTGCAGGTGTTGTTATGTGTTCCTTGTTTTCCTTGCAGGAGAAAGTCAGGGGGGTGGTGACCCCACTGACCAATGATGGTAATGTAGCAGTTTACTAACCAATAAGAGTTTCCTTTCTGTACTTTCCACGTATCTGTCTATAAAGCAGGCCTGCAAGCAATAAACTAAAGGATCCTCTTGTTCTGACTCCTTGAGAGTCTGTGTCGTTCTTTTCCGGCCGTTCCCAATCGGAACGACAGACGTCTCCCACAGACCAGGTTATTTAAAAACTATCCAACCTGTCTTTGAACACTTCCCAGGATGAGGCATCTAAAGCTTAATTGAGTGGTATCTTCCAGTGTTTCACCACCCTCTCAGTCAAGAACTTCTTCCTAATTTCTTATATAAATCAACTCACTTTCAGTTCTTTAGAAATACCTTAGATTTAATTCTGCAGAAGATGAGCACACATCAGTTATTAGACTATCGTCTGACCAAAAGCACTAACACAAATCTTAAATATCTCCAGTTATTTTAAAGGATTTTTTTTCTGGCATGTAGTTGAAATATTTTGTAAACACCTGTGTCTTAGCATGTAGGTGAATACACATTTAAGTCATGTGGCTCAATTTGCCAATTCCTTTACTGTGTGATAAACCATGCCAAACAGAGATCCAAATGTCTTCACTTTTTCAAAATTCCCATCAAAGCAAATAGGAAAATATTAGTTTTACAGGTAAGGAGGAATGTCAGCATGAATTTTCAATGATGAAATCCAAATACTGGCATTCTGTTGTGTTAGCAGAGCCAAAGCAGTGAGCATAAGAAATAAAAAAAGGAAGTGAAACAATTTTTCCAATATTTTTCTCCTTTTGCTGTTCAGTTCTTTCAGATTTATATTAGCTTATCCTTTCAAAACCATTCCTGACCACTGCATAGGCATTTTTTCTCTAGATAAAATTAATTAATTCTGAGTGGCATTTCAACAGCTCTTGAGCAGATGTTTTTAGTTTTAAATGGACCCTGCAGACTCAAAACTAATTTGCTGAATTTTTTCCCCAAGAAAGGAAGTTAATGAGTGTCTACTACCACATTCCTTTCACCTTCAGTCAGCTTACTGTTTTACAGTGTTTTTAGCAGCCATGTAACAACAGTTTCATATTTTAAAAGCCTCAAAATCTAGTAAAAATTCACTTTGATATATGGCATGGGAATTATTGCTTGTAGGGTTTTTTCCTTAGAATATGCTACACCTTGTATGATATCATTTTATCTGAATGACTGACCAAAAAAATGTGACATAAAATTTATTATCTTTTTTTTCTTTAAAATAACTGAAAGAGAGCTTTGCCATGATAAGCCACTGAATAGGCCACATATTATTTGCTGCATCTGTAAATAGACCAAATGATAAAATGATTGAGTCTACAAATGATCTTTTAAAGTATTCCTGAAAAAGAGATCATTCCTTATAATACATTTAGACCAGCAATTAATATTTTATTTAATTCATGTAGAGTCCATACATCTGCTGATTTATAGACATACATTTGATTTTTTAGTATAATTGTAGCATTGCTGGATTTTCCTTCACTGAAAAGGAATACTGATTTCCATCCTCAAGGACTTTATTTTGATCCAGAATGAGAACCTGTCCTGCATTCAGAATAGTCACTGAAGGGAAAAAACAAACAAGCAAAACAAAACAAAACAAAACAAAACAAAGCAAAACAAAACAAAACAAAACAAAACAAAACAAAACAAAACAAAACAAAAAAACACGCAGACAAAAACCCTACAAATTTTCACCTGACTTTTAGCTACAAAGTAAGGTGATTTAATTTGGCACTTCTCTGGCTAAAGGGTGGAGACTTCTGTCCTCTGATGCCTCATTGGTATGTGTGATAGAGATGAAATCCATCACAATTTTTATGAATAAACAACACAATGCTTATTGTGGTGTGCCTTGTAGATATACCTACAGCGGATAATAAAATTCAGATGTCTTTACAAAGCATTAACCTAACTGGAAAAAAACAATGTGCTGGGAGTGGCCACCCACAGTATGAGGCCATTGAGACACAGGCTTCTGTCAAAATTAGTACAACACATTGGCCAGAGTTTCAGGGACTGAGAGGGAGGTCTAAGGAACTGAGCATTACTTTTCCCAGTACAGGTAATTTTTTGAGGAACAGCAAAGCAGCAACTTATACTCTAGTTAATATTAATGTTTAACATTTGCAGTAGATAACACAAATTCTGCTATCCTGTTTAGCAGTGGGTAGCATTTGCTCACATCTTTCCTGATGGGTATAAAACTAATTGATACTATCAGCATTGAATAATTGCCCAATCTGTAGCAAATAAGGCTGTGAATCTGATATTAAAAACCACAAACAAGCACAACGCCAGGAGCATGGAAGAAAAGTTCTTAAAAATACATGCTATTAATAAAAACCATAAACAACAGCAAAGTGTTTTCAGAGAACTTGAAAAATGTTTGAGCAAATGTATGGGCAGGCAGGTTACATAAGGATCTACCTTCCATCTATGCTTTTCTTCAGTCTCAGATATTTTTATAAGGTTATTTCTCTTGTTTCCATAAGTAAAAAATTGAGAATCCATAGTTAAACTTTGAGTCTGTATTCTGATAAATTTATTCCAGTTAGATCCTGTCCTGGTCTTCAGTTAGCTTTCAGTAATTTCAGTGAGATTGTTGATAAGTAAAGGTGACTAGATCTGGACCTCTAAAAACAGAGCCATATTTCCACATGGGTTGGCAGGTCTTGTTCTGTGAGAACATCAGTATCTTTAAAGGCAGCATCAAGTACAGTTGCTGCTCTTCATCAGGTTGCACAGGTTTTCAGGCAGGGATACCTCAAAATTTTTATAGATTATTAAGGAAAGATCTACTTGATTTTTTTTTTCATCTAAGCTGGCCAAACCTCAGCAGCACTTCTGTGAGCTCCAGGTGCTGTTATGCCTAAATTTCCAGTGTGCTGGGTTCCCGTAACTAGAACCAGCTCAGACATGAGTAAAGCACTCCCCAACAGCTTTCTAGTCCATAAGCTTAAAGAAACAACCGCCTCACCCAGCAGCACTGCATACTTTGGTCCAAATATCACTTTTTAAAAAAATATACAAAAGGGTATGGTAATTTTAGCAAGGTTTTTGAGACTTATTGCTCCTGTCAGTTGCAGACTGTGGGAGTTTTCAAAGTAAAAAATTCAGCAGCTCAAGGGATGAATGGCAAAACTCCTAATGATGATATGCAGGCCTCCACCATTCTAAGAAAGGCATCTTTTTTCTGTTTCAAAGTTGTAATTAAAACTGATTTAATCTGTTTATGCACTGGGAAATATCTTTTTACTTAATTTAATTTCAGAAGAGAGGACAAAAATAGAAAAAAATGTGATCACTGAAGAACAAAACTGAGTGGGCCAGATCCTTTCTTCTGACATATTTTATAGTATGCATCTGCTGCATCTGTGTGAAGCCAATCCAAGCTTGTTTCTTTGTCTTCACTGCTCTCTGATACAAGAGCACTTCACAGGGAAACCATTCCCTAGGTATGAAGGGAACCACACTTGTACTGAGGTCCAGCATTATCACCGCTGTACAAAGATGAGCTTAAAGCCATCTGAGTACCTAAATCAAGACAGCAGCATGTGGCTTAACAGCAGAGCAAGACCTTGCCAGAAACCCATAGGGCTGAAGATTTCATAGTCTTCATGGAGCCATAAATACAATTGCAGCAGCCATGTCACTACCAGCATTTACAGTACCACAGTCCTGCAGTTTTATTTAGGCATGGATACTCAGGTATGTTCATGGAGATTGAGGGCTGTTTATGTTCTCATCATTTGCTATGGTATTTAAAGATGGGTTCTGTCCTTCAAGGGGTTTTCTAATGCATTTGAGTAAGCTTGGTACCTTGATTTGAAATCAGAACTTTTCAAGAAGCTGCTGAAAATCTGTGACTATTTGCCTCTGCTGATACTAAATTGCTAAATACTCCTGAAGATCTGTTTCTGCATATGGATCTAAAGATGCAAGTTTTGTTATTTTGTGACACCAGCTCCAAATCATCCCGCACTGTGTAAGCAATCTCTATGTGCTACATAGGTATGGTATAAATGAAAAAAAAAAAAAAAAAAAAAAAAAAAAAAAAAGCTAGAAGTGATGGAGAATACTACAGAGAACTTTTGCTTTGCATTTCTTCAGAGATATCTCCAAAACATCTCCCAGTTCAAACTCTGGCTCCCAGATTTCTAAAGCAGCCTTTTCTTGACTCTGTGAAACTCTTCAGGCTCCCACAGGGCTGCTCCACACAGTGCCCTGACTGTTGGACACTTCTTCAGGAATAAAATATATTGAAAGTCACTTTGGGTGGTTACCCAATCTGCAGAAAAAATACTAATAAAAGGTGCAATTTGTAGTCCATGCCTCCTATAGCCAAAATTGCCTCATCTATTTCTTACTTAATTTTTCCTGGGCCTTTGACCATTACATTTTCTTGGATGCAGTCTAGTTAAAATTTTTTTTGACCATTTTTTTTTTGCCATTAATGAAGACTCAAGTCTTCCATACCTTTCATTTCTCAGTGCCAATCATGAGAAAGACAATATCCCTTGAATTTGAATTCTGAGGAGCTATGAAGTCAGATAAAAGTCTGTGCACAGAATAGGCATATTTTAGGTCTGGTAAAAAGCTATGTTTAAATGACAGTTCCACTTTTGGGATTTATATGCTCATATATGCAAAGATTCAAGTGCAGTATTGTAGATCTTTACTTAATTGCTTTTACAACTTGATTTACTATGGGCCTTAAATTAGCCCAACAACTGCCTCATCTTTTTAATAAAGAAGTTACAGAGTTTTTTCCAGGCAAATCTGTTCTGGAAATCTGCACTTTTCTTCTTTATTTGTTTTACTGTCACTCATAGAATGGAAATGTATATAAACAAGACATCCATGAAATTCCATGCATTGGTGTCATAACTCCAGGGGCTTTGAATCTTCATATTTGAACAGTTCACTCAGACATCTGACTTTATGGAGCACAGATGTCTATGATATCACTAGGATTTTTGGAAGACAGGGCATATTATTGCATATTATTCATTAACATTGAATATGTTTCTGTTTAATATGTGTTCCTGAGATCTAATTCCCAGTGTCATCTAGGATGCTTTCCCCAGATAAAGAACAAGCTAATACAGTTCTGCTGGCACTTAAAGACTCAGTCCCAAAGCCAACAAGTGGAATTAATCTAAATAGGTAGTTGTGGATGCTAATAGCCTACATGAATTCAAAATTAAATGAAACAAATTCATAGGGCTATAAACTATAAAGCTCAGGAAATCTGACAGTGGTGAGAAGGTATGCTACTATTCACTCCCTGTTCAGACACTTTTTCCTATACAGCTGTTATTATCACTTACATAAACAGGAAAAAATTAGATCATCTTTAGTCTGATTCATTATGGCTCTTTGTATGGACTTACCTATATTTTGGAGAAAGAAAAAAAAAAATCATAGAAAATGGTTTACTCATATCAGTAAATGAATGAAATGTAATGAAATGTTCCAATGTAATGAAAGCCACACAAGGAAGACTAAAATAACACTAAAAAATACTAAAATCAGTGGGAAAAGTCCTTTGGATTTCAGTGAAGACTCAAGTTAGTGATGAACAATATTATTACTGGGAAAAAAAATCCCAAAGTATTGTTACCAGAGATATAATGCAAGCCTAAAACTGCAAACAATTTGCAAATTCAAAAAAAGTTGTATTTCTTGCAGTGTGTAAGTCTTTTGCTCCTCACCCCAGTTGTGGCATATGAAACTACTCCATTGGCTGAAAGCTGAGCTGTCATACAAAACATATAATTTGTTTAAATTCCACACTGTCTTGTGCCCAAGGTGTTTGGAAGGTTGCTTGCTTACTGCTGTGGAAATTCCAGGGTCACTACTAAAATCAGAGCTCACTTTCTCTTGTTGAAAGTTCTGTCACAGCTCCTCATATATCGGTACTTCCTGAATTAACAACAAAGAGAGATCCAGAGTTTCCCATTAAAGTAACTAGGGAAGCATTCCTGAGTTCTTCTCCCTCCCTCTCCCTCTGCCACTATTACCTGAACAGATGTGGACTTTATTTTGGGGCAGCCATATTTCTTACCACATCCTGTGACTTCAGTTTATATTAAATTCCTTTCTTATCTCTCTGATGTCCATTCTAACTTTATGCCATGGTCTCTTTACAGGAAGAAAGTGAGTGTTGATTAAAGCAGTATAGTCAATCATTTATAACCCCTGTAAAAACCAATAAATGATGATGTGATCATATGTTGTTTCAAAATACACCTTAAAAAATATAGTTAATTAAAGCCCAGTTATGTCTAATTTAAAAGATAAATAGTAGGAATAAAAATTAATGTATAAAACCAACCATCATTAGATTGCTGCTCTGCAGAATACACAGAGTTTTCAAACATAATTAGTGTCTAGAAGTTTAACAATCCAGCTGCAATTTATTTATGTTAACCAATCTCTCAGGCTTTTAAATTCAAGATACTTTGAAACCAGATCTTAAAAGTCTCTTGAAACTCCTGGTAAATTGTCACAGTTCCTTAAAGTGATGCAATTACATTTCTCAGAGTTCATAAAAAAGTAACAGTTCATTTCTTCTTCTCCTGACAGCAGAAAATCTGGAAATAAAAATTTAGTCCTCAGAAACTAGAAGGGGAGGGAAAAAAAGCTGAGAATATCTTAATTTTAGATGATATTTAAAGGAGTTCTGTGGTCTGGGAAGTTTGGCTCATTTTTATGAGTAATTGGGATGAAGATAATCACAGATCTTTTTGTGGCTTATTTACTAATATCACAAGAACATGTAATTTTAGTGTACAGCAGCATAACATGCCTTGTTCAGATATAGACTGAAGGTGTAAATATTTCAGTACAAATTAGGGAGCAGAATATGCAGTTGTTGAGTCTGAAACCATATTGCTAATGCATTCCCCAGACATGTGGGTTTGTGTTCCCCACTGATTACAAAGAATGCTGGTGTGCTCTGTCATCACATCTTTGTGTTGTTGTAGAGGATACCATCTCATGTGTATTAATTATGTGGTTCTACTCTTTGTCTAGCCTAGACAAGGGAGCCAAAGACTGCAGGTGTCCATGCAGGTAACCATCTTGATGGGAGGTGGGGAGGAATCTTTCTAAAAATTAAAAATAACATAGCCATAAAAGTGAAATTTCATCCTGCTTTTTAGAGTAAATGAGTTTTGAATTTTAATTCGAAACAAAAGCCGTGCAAGGACAACATGCTAAGGAAAATACAAGACAGTATAACACAACCACATTTGTCTTCAAAGAAGTTTAGAGTTTTCATAACATATATTTATGTATAAGAGCATCAAAACAGAACTTGGTTCTTTCCATTATGTTAATGTCTTAGCACCACTCTATTCATAACTCTCAACATAAAATACATTGCATTTTTCCTTCCTCTTTTATGTTTTTTCCTGAGATAAACACAAACATATGGATACACTGTCAGGAAAAGAGATTCATTCTATGGTAAAGACATTAAGAAGATGCAAGTTACATCTGTGCGTTCACAGTGGGCTTCAACTAAAGCTGGCCTTTTTACCTCTCCTCCAAACCAAGATCCAGGACTCACAGATCCCTTTTCCCTGAGGATTTGCATTCAACATGCCATATGCACTGACCACAGAGGAGGCTGGGCACCTCACTTTCTTAGAGCTAAAGCTAAATGAGATTAAACATTCCTTCTTTCCAAATACTTCATTCAAATATACTAATATGTTAAGAAATTAACATTACAAAGATGTCCTTATCCATGTGTAGTAAATATACTATTTGATAGCAGATATCATAAATCTAGGGATAACTAATTATTCCTTCCCATGTACTTTAATTGACTGTGGAAGTTCAACAGTTTTAGATTTTTACTGGTTTATAGCTCAAAGTCTTTTTGTTTCTCAGTGATAAACACAGATGTTTCTCATAAATAAAGCTATAGTAATTAAAATTTGAGTACAGATCAGATTTTTCCTCTGAAGTTAGAAGTAACTGACAATAATGGATTAATTCAGAAGTACTTCACTGCATTCTGAAGGGCTGCAGATCCCCAGTCCAGCACCTGCTGCCAGCTGCCCAGCTGCTGTTTGAGGTCTATTGCGAGGGGCCCGACTTACCTGAAACTGCAGCCTGCAGCTTCCCCAGCTCTCTTCAGCAAAAGTCAGGCTTGTGGCACCCCCTAACCCAGTGCTCCAACTAAAATGAAAAGCACAAGCCAATCTCCTCCCCACTACCTCTTCCAGTGAGTGGAACAAAAGGCAGGGATCATGAGCCAGAATAAAAAAAACATTACTGGAAACAACAATGAGATAAGAAACAGAAACAGCAACAATGTTAAGAACAAAAGAATACAAAAAAAAGAGGGTGATTCACATACAAAAATTGTTCCCTGACTGGATCCCATGTGCAGTAAGTCATGGGACAGCAAGCCACCTTTTTGTTCCCAATTACAAGCTATGGTTCCCTCTTTCCTAGAAGTGAGAATCCCACACTCCCATCCTCCAGTCGTGACATGAATGAGAGAGAATAACAACCCAGGCATACCCACATGGCATCTCACAGCTACAGTTAAAAAATTAACTCTGTCCTGGCAAAACCCAGGACAATTTGTAAAAATTTCTCACTAATCCTACTGTTTGGATGTTTCTGCTTCTGTTTGAGATCCAAAGTCTTGTGGAAAAAAAATTAACTGCTTTTTCAAAATACAAGTTACCCAAATGAAAGCCATAATTTCATGCTGCAAAACTGCCTTGTTTATATCCTCAGAAAGTCACTTCTGTAATGTGGCTACTCCTACTCATCCAGTCACATATTTTTCATAGGAATCAAATTCTGTCTACCATTTTCTCACCTAAGTACAATTTGCTGACTTAACAATAGCTCAAATTAGACCTTTCCAGAAATTTGTTATGGACACCTCTGGTTTTATGATCCACCTACTCAGTTATTTATAGTAATCACAGAAAATAAACCTTCAGGCTTCACAGGGTTTCCAGACCTTCCCACTTTAGATAATGCAAGAAACTATGTATAAATCTAAACACCTGCAATGACTTGCATTTTACCACTTCAAATCCAATAAAGACCTTTGCACTGATGATAAGTGTCCATTATTATTACTACTTCTTTCTGGGCTTATGTAGAGCAGTGTTCCTGCACCTAAGCACTTCTAGTTAAACAATACAAGCAGAAGAAATGAATTCAAGAACTGAATGCCATTTGCAGAAAAGAGTGAGCCAAAGCAAAGCGTTCACTAAACTACCTTTCACTAAAAAAGGTTTTAAATGAACAAGGTTTGAACTTAAGAAAAGGAAAACTACAGAAACTAATTGTGAACTGTAACCATTCCAAGTAATCAAAATAAAATATTTTTAGATTTTAATCAATGCACTTTCCAATAAAGATACTGATTATCACTGACATTCTTCTACCATGTGATTTCTCAAACCCAAAGACTGCAACCTCTATGAGATCAAAACCTTACCCTAATGTGAAGACTTGGCCCATCCTTCTAAGCCATCTGTTTTGAGAACTTTTTGCACTTTTTACTACAGATCTTGTGATCAGTCATTTCTGGTACTGGCAAAGCAGATATCCTCCTCTCTTCATATATATGCTCCCAAACATTCTATCATGTAATTTCTGATTCACAATCTTCTGGCAAGGGATTCCTGCTAGTTTGTTTGACCTAGGTAAATTTAAATTGAGAGTTAATTGTATAACAGAACTGAACTTGGGAATGTGTATGTCATTACCTAGCACGCCCTTTCAGCTTGTGCCTGTAATCATTTTCCAGTAGTGCTCATGTCAGAGAAAGCTGAGAAACATACTTGTAAAAATATGTGCAGAACTGAAAAAATCCCCACCAGATTAAACACTAACAGCTAATTCAGACTTCAAAAAAAACCATTTCATTACACAGATACATAGAGCTGCCTCCAAAACTAACACTTCATGTGGCAGAAACACATGCAGGACAGAAAAGTGGTCAAGAGGAGCTGAGTCTAAATGATTCATGCATCCCAGCTTGGCAGGTAGTGCACTGCAGTTCCACAGGCTGTTCAGAGTATCCTTTCTTCTGCTTGAGATGCATTTCCACATACCCCCCTTTCTGTGGACAAAATGACCTCGTCCTACTTTCAGCCTTTTCCACTGCCATAAATAGATAGATATTCATGCACTTCATTTTTCCATTCCCTTTTAACAACAGGCAGGTCAGACCTTTCTGACCACTGGAATGGAGTATATTAACAGCACTAGTTCAGTCTGGTTCTGTCCTGCAGCTCTTCCATGAAGTATTCAGAGCTGAGAGATGTTTATGGACAGAATATCAATCCTAGTCCCGGGTTTTTCACTACTGACATGACAAGTGCCATTGTTTTCCTATAAAGCAATGATAGCCATCTGAATACAGTAATAAGGAAATAAGCAGAAGTCTCTTCAGATTAAATGAATATTTTTTTTAATTGCCAGCCGAACATCTGAAAGGAAGGCATGCAGAGAATTGTAGGCAGTTTACAGTTTTTCCATTGCAGAGATCAATGGAAGGGGTTTTAAATTATTTCATTCTTGCTACAGAATTAACTAGCAATGTAAGTCTAGCATGAAAATTTCCACCTTGTAACATTTATTCCCAATACTTTGCTTTGACATTCTTATTCCATTTTTTGAAAGTCACCAAAGGTTACCCTGATAGGAAAAATAAATTATTATTATTATTAATGATAATAATAATAAAAATAATAATAATAATTCTCTAATTTCCATTTTAAATAGGTTGTTGATGTATTTCAACACAATAGTCAAAATGATGTTTCATTCTTTTTGCAGGTTTCCAAACTCTGCAGTGATCATTAAACAAATGAGCAAGGAAATAAGTTTTGCCATAATTAAAACATGTTTTGCTGTATATTTTCCCATTTTACTGCAGCAAATCATACTGACATTTTTGAGCTGCCTGAATCATGATGGTGACTCTGATATTCTTATATCTATTTTTTTAGAAAAACAAGCAAAACAGCTATGACACAAATAACTAAAAACAAAAAACCAAATGCCAAAATAAAGTGTGTACCTGCCATACAATACCAATAGTCCCAATACACTGATAATCAGAAAGTCTTACTTCTGCTTCAGATTTTTGCATCTGGATCTTGTCTGCAAGAGGGAATTAGAATGTATGAGGGATTCAAGTCAAAAATTAACATAAAACATTTTCATTCACATAAATGAAATGTAGAGTCCTGGAATAGAATATCAAAAGAGATTGAGGACTAGACAAAGCTACAGCTAACCTCTTGTAGTGCTGGTGGTGCTAGATTTGTGATAGCTTGGAATAGGTCACTTCCAGTATTTCCTTCTAAATGACTCTAAAATTAATTGATTTCAGCAAGATCAGCTACTCTGGCGTGTCAAGAGCACACTTGCAAGGTCTGATGTCATACAGCAGCTTACACCGATTTTCATATAGATTCAATTTACAGTGACTTAGTGTATTTAGTAAAACAATATCTTTCATCAAAATGCTGACTGACACCAGGTTTCTAAAACCAAGTTCTGTTGATTAGATTCAAATAAAAACAGTATTATGATTTGTCATTCAGTTAGTTGAAACACTATAAGTGACTTAATATTAGCTGCTCTGCATTTCTTTCTGCATTCTACTCAAATACTTGAGTTGAGTGAGATTTTTGTTCCCTTGGCTAATGCATCTGATTAGAAATCCAAGTATACAGTACACAAATGGCTAAAATACCAACATCATCTGATTAGATCATTAATATGACTATAGACAATAACAAGGCCTTTCAAACACAGTTACAAAATACTGCCATTATATCAACTATGGGATTTAAAATAGAAATAATTCAACACTATATGACCAAGAGATGGTGAGAAAAAAAAGTGGGAGACATCCTAACAGAGCTCTATTTTGAAACACGTGCTTGTTTGCATTTCTTTTGCAACACAGGTTCAGGAAATTATTTTATGACCCAATTTTCCCCAACAGCATTTGTTCTGAAGCAAAGCAGTAAGGAGTTCTGCAATGCCCCATGCTTTGCTGATTGCAGCCCTGGTGCTCTGCAACTAATGGGGCCCAGATGGGGCCAAGAAAAAACGAACTGAGCTGGCTGGGAAGGAACTGATTTATAGTCCTACTCTTTCTCCTCCCCCTCCAAAACAAACAAAGTTAAGGAAAGGCAAATCTACTTGGCTGCCACATAAATCTCTAGCCTGTGTGACATGTGTACACTCTAAGAAGTCTCAAAATGGAGCAAGAAAATGAGACCATCACATGTGTTCGTCCTGACAGCACAGACTACTTCATAGCCAGTAAAAATGCTGTTTCTCTCTTGGAGCCATTGTCTTGGAGGAACATCTGGCCTGTGAGGGATGGTAGAGTCAGGTAAGCTGTGTGTGATATCTCAATTAAATGGTATGTATTTTTGGTGTGTATGGTAGGGCTTAGGCTCTCCCAGGACTGTTGTATCTGAAAGCTCTAGTACAGCAGAGGGCCAGCCTGTGTGAGTTTCTGTCTGCTCACACAAACTATCTATACAAATATTGTATACTTGGCATATTGGATAATGCATGAAATTAGGTATATTTCCTCTAAAAGAAATCCCATCTAGAGATAGAAATAAACCCTTCTTTGATATGCAAAACTTCTCACACACAATTTTTGCCCTTTCTCAACTGCTTTTTTGCACCAAACTCACTCCCCCCCAAAAAAAGGATTTTTGTTATTGCTAAGTAAGACTCTTGTGTAAGTCAAATTTCAGAGGGTATGTTTTTTCATCTGGCCTTCTTCATGTTTGTTGGAAGTCTAGTGGTGATCCAAGAACAGTCTCATTCAGATAAAACTGTTTTATGAAGTTACAATTCAGCATGATTTCATTACTACCTCTCGACTTGCAAGCTGGTGTACAGGATTAAATGACATCTTCAGTAATATTTCCAAGTATTTTTAAAAAATGTTTTGATTTGGAAATCAAATGCTCATTTAAATATTATTTTAACTTCAAAGGTAGGACTCTGAAAATGGTGGCATCACACCTGCTGTCTGCAATTTCAGACAGCTATGTAAAAAAACCCATCTCTGATACTGCTGAAGCTGAGCACGTGGCAAGGTGTCTCTGATTTCACCAAAATAATGCCACACAGCACTACAGCTGGACTCAATGATCCTAAGGGTCTTTTCCAACCTAAATGATTCTGTGACCAAAATAGTTAAAAGCAGATGTGTATGTCTTAAAAAGGAACAGCATAATGTTGCATGTCTCCTTTAATATAAATAAATTAATGAATCACCTGGTGACAGAAAATCACAGCTGCCCCCAAAATTTAAAAGAACAAACCACCAGACTATTTTCACTGCAGGAGCATCAGGGTTTGTAAGCTGTTGTCCCATTCTGTGGGGGATTTTTAATAATCTTATATTAAGATTGACTGCTTTGCAGTTGAAGCTAGCTAGAGGGTCTGATGCCTTCTGTTTGCCCTTCTACATGGAAGGCCAGCAGCAGTCGGTGTAATATTTTGTTTTGCCCTGAGCTGGTTTTGTTTGTGACACAAATGTAAAAGAACATTATTAAGGGTGAACAATCTAGTATGACACTGCTCATCAAAACATTTTCACGCTCTGCAGGTTATAAATCCTGCAGATTTATATTTCTGTATTTTGTGAATGGTTGCTGTGAAAAGTGAAGAGTGTCTGCATAATTTAATGTGACATGTAAACTACACTATGGGTTCCAAATCTGTCATTGTAGTGCTGAAATCCATCCTTGACACTGACTTGTACAAATGGCAGGTCTCACAAGGAGGAAAGTATTTTTTTCTGGAAGGCAGTGCAATTTGGCATTATAGGAGGCAAGTCTTTGTAGGTCTCTCTGCCAGTCATTAAACTATGGCTGTCAGCTAGATGTGTTTCCCATGTAAATAAAACTCTTTCCACAGTGTACTTTTTCCCTCCTGGAAGTGCTGTGTTTAAATATAAATGAATGCAGTGAGTGATCACATTTCTTTAAAATGGAGATGGAGAAGCTCATGATGGGGAGGAGAGCTGGCTTTCAAGAATTTTGAAGTTTCAGATAAACTTTTGAAAAGCATAAAATGTGCTGGTGTTATTTTTCTTTCAATAGACTTTTGGAGTAAAGAAGAATTTCTCTGACCAGAGTACTCAGAAATTAAAAAGCACTTATACACAAAGCCAACCTAAGACCAGGAAACATTTTGTATTTGTATTAAACACCAGCACATGCCATGATTCCTTTCCTTAGAAAGGGACTCTGCTCAAAATTAATGCTATTTATGTAGAATATAACAAAGAAAACACTGTACCTTAAATAATTTTTGAAGCACTGTATAATTCCAGGGATACCAAGCATTCTCCACTCTCATTGATTTCAAAACATAAGGCACTAGGCCCCAAGTATTTTTAAAGGGATCTTAAGCCATACAAAAGTCTCATGTGTTTTCTAATGAAAATCCAACTCACTTGTAAACCAATTTAATGCCAAGCATAGAAAAATCAGAAGAATTTCCTGCAAGATTTTTGATCCACAATAGAAAGAAATCTCTTTTCTTTTATCCATACCAAGCTTTTGAATGGCAGTTCCCACAGCCATGACCATGAAAGCCATTAGAAAATGTGATGTCCATAATTCCAATGTCTTTAACTCAGTCTGTAGACACGTGGGTTAACACAGTAAGCACCTCAGCACAGACTCTGCCCTAAAGACTATTTTACACTAATTATATAATGACACTGGAGTGAAAACAAGCCAGATAGTGAGGAAAATTTTGAATCTGGCCCACCAACACACACACACAGAGCTCCCAGAATATCAAATCTTCGTCCCTGCCATAGTTTAAAAGGCAAACTGTCCCAGCCAGCTCCTTTCATTTTATTCTTAAATAGAATTACTGAGTAGCTTGGTTATATGTGTGATTATCTTTCAGTTATGAGTTAAGATCATCTTTCATTAGGGATGTTACTGAGACTGTCATACATGAAAAGTACCTTATTTTTACTAGGGCTCTGCTGCTTGTTTGAGTCTTTCTGGGTGTCTGGGATAGCAACAGGCAAGGTCACCAGAAACCCTGAATCTCAAGCTCCTTTGCAAATGCTCAAGTCCTTCCCCAGTTTCTTGCAAAGCCTTCTGCTTTTCATTGTGCTCTCACACCACAAAGTCAAAAAGGAAAAACTTTGAAATGCAGAAAACATTTTTTCATCTTCAAAAACTCAGAAGGCTCTTTTTATGTAACTCCAAAATGCCACTGTGGGACACTGGACTCCAGCAGCCCCGGTGGGTCTGTTGGGTCAGAATGGAAGTGACTGTGCCTGGCTGACAAAGCCAAGTAATAGTTATGAATATAAACAAATAATATTACTACATTACTTCTTCAATATGTTTGTGTATGGTCATGTACATTGGATAGTGGTTATCTGAACTGAGGCTGAATCCCAACACCTCCTCTTTTTTCTGGCTTATAAGTTGCCCAAGCAATTTTCTGTTTGACCTAATTTTTCACACATGTGCTAGTCCAAGGACACTTGGAAAGCAGAAAGAAAATTACTTTAAAAATCCCCAAGCTTTGAGTTTTTTCTGCATTCAATAAATTGTTAAGGGATGTTTACCATTCATTATCTGCTTCTAATTTATGTACTGTTTATTCTTTCTTCCTCTTTAATAAAGAAATTTCCAAGCAATATCTTGGGTATGACCAAAGTCCAAAATACAGTCCTTGATCCAAAAGCCAACAAAAGTTTATATAACATTCATCATATTGCATTTATGATTTCTGCTCCCCAGAAAAAGGAAAGGAAGGAAGAAAAAGGAAAGAATGTAGCATATTGAAAGAGTAATTTGAAATCATCCAAAGGAAGTAGGAGGAAAGACTCAAAACCAAATTATTTTCTTCAATATCAGATAATCATATCTGTCCGGAATTTTAATCGTGTTTGTGAAGAATTCCAGTGTGAAGGACAGAAGCTTGCATATAATGTTACTTAATTTTAGAATACACATGGAACTCAAACTGAATATAATCAAGGAAATAATAAAATAATAAAAAAACCCAAACAAACTATTAAAAAAAATACTCCTTTCTACACAGGGAATGAAACAAAGATTTCTGAAACAGGAAAGGCTCCCCCTCTCGTTCTTGCCACCATTTCTTTTTTTCCTTTTATGCTCATATTTGTCACCTGTCAAAAATGCTAAATCTTTATTCAGGATGTATGATAGGTATATTTAAAACTGTGTTCATCCCAAAGAGATTTATTGGAAATTAATGTCTCCTTGTTCAACTTCACTTTTTGTAAGTCAAAAAAGTAACACTGTAGTGTTGGGCAACACTGTAAAATTTAGCTGGTCAAAGTAAACCCATTTCACTGCATTTTTGCCTTTGCCTTCTACTCCTGTGTGAAATACTGTAAATTATTTTTTTTTCTGGAACATTCACTCATTGACCTTATCACTCTTACAGTGCCAGAAGTGAAAAAACTTTGTAACTTGCCTCTGAGAATAAGATTTATAAAGAAGAAATGTATTCGTTTTTATGTACCTTTTTGGACTTGTAGGTAGAATAGACTTTTGGATCTCTAAATATCAATGTCATATGATCATTTAGACTCAGTAGAGATGTGGCCTTTGGCTTTTGATTTCCAAGAGGATGCACTAAATAGTATAATGTAATTCCTATCTTATTTGAAGTGATAATAATAAATCCTTAGTGATTTAACATGTTTTATAATAAAATATAAAATCCTGATGTTTCCTCCAGGAAGGTGGGAAATAGGTCAATGAAATTGGAAGATAAAGAAGAGACCAGTTGATTTGACAGTTGCACAAACAATGTTCAACTTTATCTAATATGGTATTAAATAAATTGCAGCTTTTATTTTATAAGATACTGAGATGCTGTGCATGAGCCACTTCCTATCAGTAATAAAGGATACTGTACACCCCAGAACTGCTGAAGAAGGTGTTTGGTATGCCTTTTTCACTGATTTATTGTTCCTGCTCTGGAAAATATTACTTGGAAAAGCCAGCCTCTAGCCACTTTGGAAGCATGAGGATATTGGAAGGGAGGCAGAGGAGCGGGTCAGTGCTGTGTGCTCCGTATGTGCTAGAGTTTAATCACGCTCTGAGGTTTCACCTCTCCTAACTGCAAGCAGATGACTCTTCAGCAGCTCTTCTTTGAAAAGGGTCTTTAGTTCTACAGCACCAGCAACAGGGTCATTCATCATGACCAAAACAACAATAACCAAAATTCAGTAATGGAGACAAGAAAATATTCTCTGTGCTGGTGGGGGTAAAAGGAGCTAGAGTTTGCTACTACCTCTGTATAATTTCCTTCTGATGTAAGTTTGCTGTCACCTCTGTATAAATATCTCTAGCTTTACCTACAGCAGCTCTGTTTTAAATTTAGCTCTGTTGTTTTCTAAAACTAATTTTAATATAACACTACATTGGCAGTGTCATAACCCAGCTAGAATTTAGTCAAGTTTTCCACTGTAAGGATCTCTTTTCAGATGTCTTAACTATAACTTAGTGGGGAGAAAATACTTTCTGGGACATAAAGGGATAAAACTCAACTTACAAAACCTTCAGTCCCGGGGAGCCTATTTTTTCTGAGCTGCTCCTTAAAAGTAAAGAAAATAGTTTAAGGATTACATATACAGTGCATTTTTTATTCCACTGTCTCAACTCTGTTGACTTGTCCTGACAAGTAAAAACAATAGGTTTTGATATGATAGAGAAGTATAATTATTTGGATACAAAGCAATTTTAATGTATTTTGGTTTTATTTTTTTTGAGGTAATGGTATTTGGGTTTCTCAGAGGGCTGGACTGGGATCTAATCCAACATATTCAGATTCATTAGCCGTGATTTTGTATCCCAAGGTAACTCTTTGGAAGAAAACAAATACATCTGGATTTCACATATATTGTAATGGAAAACTGCAAAAGGAAATGCTAAAGTAACTATTTCATTGCTAGTGCATTAGACCCAAAGTCTAACCAAAGTCAAATAGACTTAGGGATATTTAGGTAGCAACCAGGTTAACCACAATATATTACAGTGAAGAACTTAGTATTCTTTAAAATAATGCTACATGTCATGAGATGATGAGAACCATATAGAGTTTTCCAGGCTCATAAGTTTTATGTCTTTTCTTTAAAAACAGTTTTAAATGTTGTCTTTTTTTTTTTTTTCACAGAACCTCAAAAGAATCAAATGGACTGAAAAATGCTTATTTTTTTATTCAGAATTGCTTTGATCAAAGTTGAAAGTCAAAGCCTACAACCAACAAAACAGTTGTTATGATCTCTGTGGGAAATGCCATGAAATTATGCAGCCACATATGAAATACAAGCTTTTCAGTGAACACATAATTATCAGAATGTGTAATTTTTTTTTTCTGAGCAGAGCTCAGATAAAAATAAATATGTCTCTTTCTCTTTAGTACCATTTTGTAAATACATAGCTTCTAAAGTCTGCCTCCAAATGATGCAGTTTGAAGTAGTTTTCCTTTAAATTAGCTGTGGTAAAATAGCCTTTTAATTCCTAGGGGGGGAAAAATAATCATTCTCTCACTGTGTAATATTTATTGGCACACAGCTTTGATAGTCCAAGTCTTCAGCTGCCTTGGAACACCTGTAAGATATCCCATTTTTAAGCTGGAGAACTCTACTGCAGAGTCCAGCAGTAACAGCTGTGGGACAGGTGTGAGAGGCGAGGAGCCTGCCCGGAGTGAGCTGTCTCACTGCCACCTGTGTCTTCCAGGAGCAGCTCCCATTTGGGCCCCACACACGAGGTGCCTCTCCAGGACTTGGCAAAACCAAGCCAAGTTTTGGCACCCCGACTCTCCAGGCTTAGCAGGAAATGGGCCACAGCCCTCGATGTGTACATGTCAGTGCGTGAGATCCACAAGGTCTTAAGGCATACACTCCCGTATATTAAATATTTTCCCTCCAAATAGGCAAAATCACCTAATTCCTCACTTTTATCTGGCCACTGTTTTAGCAAATAAGCACACGGATAAAAAAGGTACAGTGTATTTAGGCAAACACAAGTTTAAACTCTCATTATAAAGTTAGAAACAGCTTAGAAAAAGAGTGCAACTTCTCTTTAAAAGAGATTTATTTATGAATGCCACATTTTTGGGTCTGCAGCTTTCACTTAGGATATTTAAAAAATGCCTCAGCTGCTATACCTGCAGAAACAGCCCACTTGGCAACATCCTCTTTCTGCTCAACAGACTTGAAACTTCGATTTCTAGATCAAAAGTTATATTTGGGAGGTGGAAATTTAGTTCCAAACTTCAACTTGCACAATCATTTATTGATCTAACCTCTCCCTTTTTCACTGTAATAGATCATCTGTGGCTGTGGTTGATGCCACCTCTGCATCAGTTTCTACATCAAGTGTTTATCAGTGTCAGAGATGAGCCAAGGCTGCAACTGGATTGTTTTCTCATTTTATATGAGTAGAAGTAAGCATGGGAATTCTTTTATTCCATATATAATTGCATTGGCATTAATCTTCACTATATTAATAGTCATAATACATTCATATTCAACTTTATAATATTAAAAATATTTTATTACCATATAAACCTCCTTTATTTTATTGCTTATCTTAGTTATATGTATTTCACAGATCATCATAGATACAGCATTCACAGGGTACCCTTAAAATAAAAAGTATAATGATTCCTCTGACTCATCTCATGCTTTACTTTCACTGGCATGAGACAGTGCTAAAGCACATAAAACAGCAGGGAAAGACAAACTGTATCATTTCTCAAAATTACAGCATTTTTCTTCTGAGTATAATTTTTCCTCAGTTACAAGAGGTTACTAATTTGCT
This sequence comes from Parus major, assembly GCF_001522545.3. NCBI lineage: Eukaryota > Metazoa > Chordata > Aves > Passeriformes > Paridae > Parus > Parus major. The sequence goes on from NC_031768.1 coordinate 23,051,271, forward strand.
CCAATACTTCAATGAGCAGTTGCAGCCTTCTTTGGGTAGCACATATTGTCCATCTGCAATAATCTCTGCACGCAGGGAAGCTTCCTCTTGTTTGGCTTGAGGCCAAGTCTCCCTCTCCAGCCACGAGAGCTCATCTTCCCAGCAGCAACTCTTCTCCAAAAGCAACACTATCTTCCAAACAGAGAAAACTGAGAGTTTCTACAAGAGAATCAGTTAGCTGTTCTCTGTATGCTTCCTGGAATAAGGGCCCAACTTTTTACTTTGCTTTGGGGAAACGAAGGAAAGAGGAAGAAGGGTGCTAATAATGCCGTGTGCCTAGGTGCACATTAAAAATTGCTAAGCTGATCCTAAATCTGTGGGAATTCATATGCATCTAAAATTGCCTGGGCATTTTTAGAGGTATCAGGCCTCATTTTTTTCTAGACAGTTACACACATTGATAAAAACTAAAAGTGCAAGCTGCATAAACGTTTTGTATGTTCCCTTGAGCAATGCATGATCCACAGTCAGCTCCTGTAGGTACTGCTGGTAGCAGCTGTCAGTAGGTTTCATGGCAGAAGAGCTTCCTTCTGGTATTTAACTCTGCAGAAACAGAGCTTTGCTCTGTTCACAGATAAACCTTTTCCTTTAAGCTTTTCATAAATTCTTCTTCCTTCAGTGGCACGTATTCAGACATATGATACAGAAATTATGATAAATTTCTACTGCTAGACAGTGTTCATAACTAATTTCTCAGGTCTGAATTTTTAATAGCCCTGAATGCAAATATAAAACATATGGCAGTCTTAATAATACACCAGCTAAATTTGCACAAGATAATGGAAATAACTTGCTGGGTCCTAGAGTCTGATTGTCTGCCTTTAAAGGCTGGTATGTCATACAATTATTTTTAAAAAGTAATTAAAGTATGTAAATATCTATGTGAATTAATTGTAAGTCTCATTAATCTATGAAATTTGTTCTGGAAGCTACCCTCCTAAAACCATCTTTTGACTGTTTTGTCCTGGGGAAATTCCTTTCCTTAAATCAGGAATTCTTTTTCTATGTTTACCTACCTGATATGTACATAGGAGGATTTCTGAGTGATGCCACTATTTGTTTCATTAACTTCACTGCACGTTCTAGAAACTCAGATGATTTATTAATGAATCCACCTCCTATCAAATAAAATTTTCTGCCAATTTGTAGATGGAAAGAGAAAAGATCTCCTCATGGTTACTGCTCATGGTACCTCACACAACTTGGCTTTGAGGATATTTGCAGCTGGCTCTTCTAAAATCATGTGTCTTTGACCTACAACTGGTCTTTAGAGTGCTCAGCAGGATCTTAAACTCCCCAGAGTTGTGATTAGCCTGTTCAAGGGTAGCACTGGTGGCTGTCAAGTCTTCTTGGTTCATGAGCAGTAAATTGGGCAGCACATAGTTCCTTGTCAGTACATCCAGCATCTGCAGCAGGAGTCAGTCCTCAGCGTGTTCCAAGAGCCTGATGGATGACTTGTGTACTGCTGTGCTGTTTTCCCAACAAATTTATGGGTAATTGAAGTCACCCATGAGGACCAGGTTCTGTCAGCCCAAGACTTCCTTGAGAAACCACTGTAAGGTTTTGTCAGCCTCCTCATCCTGATCCTGAACAAAAAAATATTTTCCTTTAAACCTTCAACCACATTTTACATATGGACAAATGTTACAAATAAGCATATTCGGTTCTAAATAAATATTGAAATTATCTATCTCCCACTTTAATTTTGTACAGATCTCTTGCAGAGGAACCAAAACCAGTGTCTTGTGTAACTTTTTTTTTTTTATATAGTTTCACAGAGATTCTGCATGTCTTATGACATAAAACAAATAAGAAATTACTTACAGTAAATAACTTAAAAAATAAGAAATAACTTACAATAAGCTTGAGATGTCTTTAGAGTTACATGTCATTTTATATGTATATTTTTTAAAAAAATATTAATGAAAACTATGCTGTTGAAATAATGAATTACAGAAATTTAAATTTAAAAAACCCTAGAGGACTGCACAGAAATACTATCTGTAAATTCAAATAATGAATTTGAATTGTTTGTCTACTTATTTAATAACAGAGACTGTTTTAATTTCCCTTAGGTAATCAATCTTAATTATGTAAGCTATGTTGATTATCATAACTTTGTTGTTTTTTTTACAACAACATCAAACTGATTAGGACAACGGGATTCCTTCTAATAAGTAAATTACAGATGAGTTAAAACAGCTGTCATTCAAATATCTTTTTCCCTCTAAAGGATCACAAGGCTATTTACAAATATCATGTATGCAGGAAATACTTCATCACTGATATTTATGCTTCTGGGAATGAGAGAGGGCAGGAGCATCATAAAGCATGTTAAGACTTGAAGCAATCACAACAGAGCCTTTGTTCAGAGAGAAAAAAAAGCTAATCTATTAACAGCACTGTGTTTTCCAACCAAGTTTTTGTTGGCAGTTTTGAGAACCCTGACCCAATGGCTGGGCGTGCCTGTGCCAGGCACGTCCCACCTACCCACCCAGTGCTGGTCAGCCCTAAAAAGCCCTGTCCCACTATCCAAAACTGCTGAACTTGAGTCAGTTTCAAGCCAAAGGCTGTGATGCTCAGCAGAGATTTTTAACTGTCTAAACTGAGCCCCACCAGAGCCCAGTGCTGACCCAAGAAAACCATTGGCTTCCAAGGTGGGGGTGCAGCAGCCTGAGCACACCAGGGACAAGCTGGAGTTCGTCAAGCCCCACCTAAGCACACCTGCCATGAGTTTTGGGCTGAAGTTGGACAGCTCAGCATTTAGCTTGCTTTTAGATACTGCTGAACTAATATATTTAAGAGACGTATGTTTTACCGAGGTTCCTTGTTTTAATTAGCATTACAAAAAGCAATTCTGTAGCTGACAGAAGAATTGACAGCATAAGATTGCAATTCTTAACACTTTCATTTCTCCACATAGCTTCCATCCACTCAGTGAACTCAAGCATGTTGTAGTTCTGAAATCATAAACCTTAAGAAATGTCTCCTGCATATAAAAGGATCTAGGGTTTTGCTACTTGCAAGCACTAAATTCCCCCATATTGTAGCCATCAATAGATCAGGTCGTGGTTATGCTTTTAATGGATATATCTACTCTTCTGAAGTAGTTCTCCTGGAACTTTCCTGTACACAGCTCATCATTTTGCATGAAGGTGCTAGTGGAGCTGGCATGCACAAACTGGATTTCTTTCAAGTGTAATTAAACTGAAAGATAACCTGGAGGACCACACCTAGTGTATTCCAGCAGTTTCAGCTTTCAGTGTCTGGGAGAAGTCTGAAGTTAGTTTGAAGTTAAAACAAACAAACAAACAAACAACCCTCAGGTATTGTGGGGCTATAGCACCAACTTCCTCATGCTGCAGATCCAGGAAATGGAGCACGCTTTGGTCCCTTATCTTTGCTAGGATAGACAGTGTCTCTACAACCTTATAGATGGGGTTTTGGCCAAATTTTACCCTTTGCTTTAAGGATGCAAAGACACTTTTCATAAAGAAGTGAATATAGCATGATATATTTAGAATTCTTATTTCCACACAGGATAATGCAGATTGCTTGTAATGTTCCTCTTGTAAAATAGCCTTACACCATGGTGTATTCTACTGTCTTGCCATCTCACATGACTGTTTTAAAGAACACAATTATCTCCTTATGTCCCATTTTAGGTTGCTTATCTTTTACCTCTTTCAATATTTATTGTAGTATTTCTAGAGTTATGGACAATGAACTATCAAGTAACTAATATGTTACTTTCATCAGTAAGGAGCCTTGCAAAATTTGGTAGACAGCTTCCTGAAGAATGTGAGATGAATGTTCTGTAAGCTCTTTGGCACTGCAGGCTAGCTGAGCTAGGGTTTACGGTGACATAATACATTTTTCCATGTAAATGCTAGGAAGAAAAAAACACATAAAGGAATCTAGATTTTATCCATATTGTCACAAAGTCTGGTAAATGCATTAGCTAAGGGTGGTGATTAATTCAGCACTCCTGTAAATGAAATGTTCTGTCAGAGTAATTTTTAGCCTTAGTCCAAGTAAAACTTCATCATCAGCTGTTGGTAATTTGTCACTTCCTAATTTTGGTTATTTCTCATCCTTATTCTTACTAACATATTGACTATTTTGTATTGTCACAATAAAGTGTCTTTTAATACAAATGTCCCAGTGGTTTCATAACACTAGCAGAACATTTTCCAGCAGCAATGTACTTCCCTTCACATATGATCTCATGACTAAATTATTCCTGACTTGCTGCCATATATACCCCTCAGTCATATATGTATTTTTCTTAAAGGGTGAACATAAATTGTACTGTATGGAGAGAAGTAAAATATGCCTAACAGGGAAGAAAACACATCCCTTGATAGGATGGAGGCAGGAAAAATAAATGTTGTTCAATTACCCCCTCTCCCTCTGCCACTCATTTATCTTTGCTCTTTTTTGATATAATCATATGTGACTGAGAAATTAAGTAGAACATATTGAACCAGCATTAGAAGGAACAAAAAAAGGGACATCGTTTTCATGATACTTAAAAACAAGACCTCAAAGAAAGAGAACTTATGTCATTAAACATGCAAGAGGAGCCATTCCAGGTCTAAATTTCTTGAAAGCAAGAAGAAACTACACCCAAATAAGGTTACACTCATAAGCCACATAATTTATTTGTCCACAGTAGCTTGACTGAGAGAGTGATGACCACCTCTCTCCACCTTGTACCCACTCTCAGTCTTCATGAACCCTTGCAGAGTGCACATATAAGCTTGTCAGGCTGTAAAGACGTGTTCCTCTGGAGGAATTCTTGGGAAGCAAAAACAAAAACAAAACAACACAAGGATCTGAGAGCTACAGCTCAGTGGTGTTAATAAACAGTAAAGCACCTGGAAAAACATTGGCTGGAATAGAGAAACCCCATGAGTGTGTGTGGAAGCATTATTTTCTCACCAAGCCTTATTTCAGGACAATGTTTAAATCAATCATACCATTTAAATTGTTCCCTAGCCAACTAAATTATTGTCTGAGATGTATGTGTAAATTTTTCCTCATAGCATCATTGTTATAGGATCTTCTGCTTCTAAACGTGGAAGAATCAGAGTATGCAAATTTTCCTACTGTAAACAGCATGACAAAGAAACCAGAGGCTTGTTTTGAAATCATGTAAAGTTTCCTTTGCCACATTAACATCAACTGGAGGTGCAAAAGCTCCTGGCCTCTGACAGCTGAACTGTTTATGCAGTCATGTGCCTGAAAAGAATCAGACATTAAAATCTGCAAGCATTAAATTTGAGGCTTGTTTGGGGTCTGCAATAATAACCCACCAGATACTTGCAGTCATGTGAAATGGCTCAGCCCTGTCAGACAGACCATAATGTCTCACTGGCATCTGTCTGGGTTTCTGTTTGTGCACTCAGATATGCCTAAGGAATATACTGCATGAAACTTGCAGGAAGAAATGCTGGTTAGAGGAGTCAGAGCCTGGAGGAAAGCCAGGGAATTATTTTATCCACAGAAAGTTAGATTCCTAAGTAAAGTCACAAATCTGGGCAAATATGGATTAGTATAAGCACAGGATTAGCATAAGAAATATGGAGTCCCTTTGTACAACATCCTTACACCAGCACAATACATAAAGCTCTAACTGTGCTTACATTTTATATCTGCAGATGGCTGAAAGGCAGAAAGGTTATGTCAATTTCTCTATTTACACACATAAGTCTAGTACTTACACTGAAAATAAATGGAGGATTTAGACTTATAACGCCTGAAAAAATTGCATTCCACAAAAAAATCTTATTAAGAAAGTTCTCGGCCCTTAGAATTTAGGTATTCAGCAGACCTGACTGCATCTTGTAAAAACCAAAGACTGCTCCTTATAAAGTCAGTATGTCCTGTTCTTGAGCAAACCCTTACAGATACAGCCAAAATAATTTTTAAAAGGTGAAGAATGTAACAGGATTTATAGTTCATAAAGAAGTGACACATGCACAACTATAGAAGACATTTTAAAAAAAAATTTCATATTTGTCTACACTAGATTATTAAAATTCAAATATTAATATAAAAGAGAGAGCAAAAAACAAATGAGAAATTTGTTTGTAACCAAAACTTTAGATATTTTTGCTAATCTGCAAAATCAATCATGGGGAACGAGTAGATTTTATGAATGGAGAACAAAATATACACTGTTTTAACAGTGAACATTTTGTATTAGCATGAGAAATATGACATAATTGTTTTTTCATATGCACAGGACTTGACTGAAAAAAGAACAGTAACTTGGAAAAACTAAATAAAGGCTATTTCAGAGAAGCATCAGTAGCTTTCAATTGCTCCCTGACTAGACAACACCTTACTTGCTATTTAGGCAGTAAGCTTGCCAAGGACAAATGGTCCAAGAAGGTCATTCTTACTTCAAGGCCAGTTTGGCTTTTCTCCTATTCTGCACCAATGAGTTTTATTTAATAATGAAAAAGATCCTTCAAAACAGCTTAAAAACACTGGTTCCTGGTGTCAGTCCAGATTGTCTTATCTACACTGAACTGTTCAAACACGTTGGATATCGGCCTTTTCAGAGACCCATAGAGTTGCATGTCAATAGACACAGCTACATCATCTAATCTGACCTGCAAGATACCAAAAGACCTTAGGTTTCATCCCCTTATTTCTGTATTAAACCAGAAAGGCATTCAAGCTTGAACCAAACAAGTTAAGAGAGAAGTCTACAGAAATCTTCTTCAGTAGTTTGTTCCAGTATGAGATCACAATGGTGGCTTATTTCCTGTTTGTGGTTACCTAGCCAGATATTGTCCACAGCCACAGGTATTTATTTAAAATATTAGTGACTCTAGTATCCCCCCTTCCACACAAGAAACCTGCATATTTCTGAGGACCCACCTCTTGGTACATTTTCTAATTGAGGCTTTTTATGTGACCCACTGTAAATTTTCTTCTGTGATCCTAAAACTGTGATTCCGTGATCCTTTTTCTGTGACTTCTGTTTCTCAAAGTCGTTTGAAAATGTATCAGAAGTGAATAGCTTTCTAGCCCTCTGCTACTCTTTCTTTATGTGCATAATTTCACTGATTACAAAACATTTCTTCAGACTATCATTCTGGCTGTTAATGACAAGCTAAAAGGACACTATCACTAGCCCCTTTTCACAGTCATTGTTTCCAGGATAGGCCCCCTGCTTGCCTTTTGCTGTCCAATGTGTGAATGACCTCCTAAACTAGTAATTGCAAAGGAAATTTCAGGTTTGTTTAACTGGTAATGTAACTAGTTTAGGATTCTGTAGGTCAGTCTTCATGTGCATTTTAAACATCACCATCCATTTGAAACTTTCCTGATATTATCAGTATTTATTTTAAAGCATGGCCTCAAGCTAAAATTTCCTTTGACACCTGTTCAAGTACATGGTCAATACAGCATTCAGTTCAAGACACACAGATACACACAAGATACACAGAAGGTATGATATCTCTGCATAATTATCTCAACTAGTCTGGGTCATAACTAAGGGGCCTACCTCACAAAAAAGGTCATAGGTGAGCTGTGCCTGAGAGCTGATGGTCCACTATTATCCACAGGTTTTTTTGTGTGTGCTCAGGAAAGGGCACTTTTCCTACTACCACCACTCACAATGCACATGGATCCATTCATCAGCTGCAGTACAGAGAATTAGAGGAGGTGTCATCTAGAGACATCATCCCACAAGGACAAAGTCAAGAATATAGCAGTAATGAGAAAATTGAAGCATCAAAACATGCACTCTGTGAGCAGGATGCCAGTCACTCAAATCATGCCTGCAGTGAATACACCTCTTCAACAAGCACAGCATACAGCAAATCATCAGTTTTCTCTCTCCTTTTTAGGTCTATCTCCTTATCCACCAGCTCAGACTGCAAGAAAGCCAGAAAGACTGTTCCATCCCTTCTCGAACAGCCTCAGTGTCATGTTCCTTTGCTTCTTTTCCAGCAGCATTAGCACACAGGGCACAGAGCAAATACTTTCCTCTGGCCAGGCTTCAGGGAACAGAGCTGGTGTCAGTGCAGCTGACTGGACCCAGTAGGTGGGAATAAGCCTTTCCCCACAGCTGCGGTAGGTTAAAGAGACCCTTTGTTCTCCAGAACACAGAGAGGCTGGAAGTGATAGGACTGGAGTGGTGCTCTGGCCAGAGGCAGTGCTCCACACACAGGTGATGCTCCACAAACAAAGGGTTGGGCTCTTCAGCTTCCCCCTCACCCTTATCAAACAGCCTGTGCCAAGGAGAAAGTTTAGAGAAAAAGGTTTGTTAGGAAAAAGTTCTTCACCAAAAGGGTGGAAAGGGCTGCCCTGGGAAGTGTTTAAGTCCCCGTCCCTGGAAGTATTTAAAAGATGTGTAAATGTGGTGCTTAGGGACATGGTTTAGTGATGGACTTGGCAGTGCTGGGTTAATGGCTGGACTTGATGATCTCAGAGGTCTTTTCCAACCTAAATGACTCCATAGTAGAAGTATGGAATAAACAGGGTTCAGGCCATTCATTCACATTAGGCCTGTGTCTGTTCTCATTTTGTTTTTCTTTGCCTTAGCCTGAGCTGAAGCAAAGCTCTTGATGTGTATGGCAGCAGGCAATGAAAGGTGACTGTTTCAAGGAGGAATTCTTCATCACAGATGTTTTTTAAATAAAGTGGGTTTTTTTTTTCTTTTAATGCTTTTAGCAAACTTTAAGGAAGTCAAAATCTGTTCTGAATGTATGAAAAGTCAACTTTTTGGAAAGATGTGTTCTTCTTCTTACTCTCCTTTTTTTCTTTACATATAATTTGAGGAAATATTTTTCTATCTTTTAATTATAGGAATGCTTCTAAAACAGGGTTAACTGGCTTCTATCATCTCTTTGCTAAGAAGTCAGATAGCAATTAATGACTTGTTGGGAGAGGAAAATGGTTTTGGTTTGTTGTTTTTTTTTGGGGGGGAGGGGGTTTTGTTGTTTTTGTGTTTTGGTTTTTTTTGAGCAGGTTTTTTACTCGATGGAAGAAAACAGGAAAGAAAAAAAACAGAAATAGAACAAAACATACATAACCCTTGAGTTATGAATGCCACCTAAACCCTGTATATTGTGTATAACTCTGAAGAGCTAGGGAGCCTGGTAAATCTATCTGAGCTGTCTGCAACAAAATTTTGTGACCTGTGGTTGTTTTTGGTAGAGAATAGGTTTTTTTGGGTTATGTCAGAAAGATCTTCTGAGTAGCAAAATATCCTCCATTTCATGCATTTTGTTTCCAATGTATACACTCAAAAGATGTTGTCTTAGAATTTAATTATCCAAATTATAATTTACAGTTGTTTTAATTACAGTGCATCAACCTTTGGATAAATTTAAACAAGAAGTTAAATTATAAATTAAAGCTGCACACCACACCCTACTCAACATACCACATTTTAATTATATACCATATATTAATTAAATTACAAGATGGTTAGAAATCAGCTTAATTGTACTTTAAATATCTACCTATTCCCAGATGCTGGGATATTTGGCATACAGATAAATTCTCTCAGATAATTTTAAAACACATCACAAAAATGGCTGTCACGATCACAAGACTTTTGGATTGCAAAGCAGAGATTCAGAGGACAATTACTCATCAAGAATCCCACTGACATTATAAAAGTAGGTTTACTACAGTACTTGTGTACTTTCCTTAGTTTAAGCTACCTAACACATAGCTCATCGTCAGGTCTCCTGCCTTAGAGAATGTCTGTGTCAGTGTTGCAAACTTAGCACTCAGATGAAAGTAAACCCTGACATTCAAATGACTCTTTGCAAGCAATCAAGGTAATTATCTGGGTTTGATTCACCTCTGGGAGCTGTATTCAGTTACATTTAGTCCTTCTGAACAGTCATGTTGAAAGGAATGCTGGAGGAGCCTTTGTATATTCTAACAGCAATAAACAGTTATTTTCTTAGCAGAGCAAGGAATTTTTACTTGCTGGCCAATACTGTGTTTCTCTACCCTCTAGTGGCGAAAACACTTGAAAAAGCCACTGTGCTAAAAAAAAACCCCACACTAAGTGTTTATGAGAAGATATATAAGCATTCAGAAGTTCTTAATGAAAGATAAAATCACTTTTTTCGGTGAAATAATAATAAATCACTTTTCACAGTGAAATAGGTTACCAGAGCAGTTAGGACACCAAAGCATACTAGGATTTAATAATTAGTAAGTTGTCTATATTAACAAACCCAGCCTCAAATGAGGTGTGCAGTGAGTTAGAGTGTGCATTAGCAATAGGAAATGTGTCTTGATTCAAATAGCTGCTTGCTCCTTATTTCATGGAGTGTTTTATCTAGGCATCTCCTTGGTAAACCTGAGCATAGATGTAGCCTGATGATCAAAAGCTGGGAGAGAGCTCCTAGAGAAAAACATTGACTTTGGTAGCATAGTGGGAATAAAGGAGCTGGTATTGCTGAACAGTTAGGGTTGGATGCCAGTTGCTATGAACTAGGGAAGGGAAGGGAAGGGAAGGGAAGGGAAGAAGGAAGGAAGTCTGTTCTGCTTCATTGAAAACAGAGACTTTTAAATGAATACTATAATTAGTAGATAGGTGGCATGTAAAATACAAGGAAATTTAATTTGTTTTTTGTAGAAGTATTTTATAAAGCATTAAAGACATGTTTCTTTGAAAAATTAAAGAAGAGGATTCTAGTTCGAGTTCAATGTCACCAGTAAAATCACTGCTTAAACTTCCGTAAGAAGAAAATAAAAGAGAATTCACAATTTCAAAAATATTTCATAATGACTCAATAGATAGACATTTGTGGGTATATTCTGCAGCAATGACCTTCCCAAGCTACACTCACAGTAGAATTTACTTCACTGGCCCTCAAAAAGGGGACATACCAGTACTCAACTACAAACTGCAAAAAGCCAAGAGGGAGGTCATGAGCAGAAAAATCAGACACATTAAAATAAAATGTACATATGAGGGAAAATGAATCAAATATTTTATTTTGTAAACTGGTAAGTAATTGGGATGGAGAGAACAAAATACAGTACTCAGCATTTTTATAAGGCTACACATGCCATAATATTTGGATTCCAGATCAGAACACATAAAGTACAAGCAAAAGTTCCAAGGGTATTTTGATACATTTGTCTGCTCACCTCTTTCCAAGCCTATAGATGTTGAAGTGAGATGTTAGATGGTACAGTACATTCATGAGTGAAAACCATGAGGCCACATCCATTTTCAGAGCACTTAAATGGCACAGTGGAACATGGTACAGACAATCAGTTCTACTGAACATGCACTTTGTTTAAAAAAAAAATACTTCTAGTAATTTATTTCATGTTAGCCATTTCTCTCCCCTCAAGACCATGGCAAAAATGCATTTCACACCTTTGACTAACACAGCCATGCCTGCAGAAGTCCGTAGCACAACCTTGGTTTCAGAATGCCATTGATATAAAAATATTTCAGGTCTCCTAATCATCCATGGTTTTGTTCTGTGCAGACTGTCTAAGCTGTTTCTTTGTGACTTCATTAGAAATGTTCCCACCATTGATTTCTGGAGTAAAGTTGCATTCCCTGAGGTTGCAAACAATATCCCTGTGATGAAGCTGCATGTCTCTTTTCTGCAGTGCTGGAGCCACCCGGGTGCTCAGCTGTTCTAGGTGAAATGGATACTTTTTGTGACTTGTGATTTTAAATAGGCAACAAGCTCTACTCTGAAGTCAACACTCCGTTCTGACAGACAAGTGCAAACTTGAAATGGAAAAATACTATTTTAAAGGACTTTGATTTAACAAGAACTATTTTAATGCTCTGTTTCAAGGTCAGTGTCCTCCTTTTTTTTTCTCTCCTTTTTTTTTCCCACTGGTGAAAATTAAAATTAGTAGGCAAAGAAACGAAAATGTTTCATGGCTTTGGAAATGCTGAACTCAGAATTCAGAAAATTACTGAAGATATTTTTAAGCTGACTTGTGAAGTGTAGTAACAGAATAATGAATATAAAGCACTAGAATTTGTTATGCCATTTATTTTACTGGAGTTTTATATAATATTCAAATATTAATAACCATTAGTATTAATTTCTAGTTAATAAATAATACTCCTCTACTTTATCTTGAAAATCTCTGATAAAATATATCAGCACAAAAGTATTCATTCTACTTGAGTTTATAAAAGCATTAAAAACCTGTGACTCCCTGTGAGTGTCTTATCTAGTTTTGTATTTACTGATACTGATGACTTGTGGTTTGTCAATGTTATCATACAAATTAATATGCTATTAAAAATATTTTTTATAAAATTCTCATAGTGATTTTTCTCAGTAGCCTCTGCTTATGTGAATGGATTCAATATCAGCATCAGAAAACAGTCTGAAGTGAAATACTGTAGATTATTAATCATTCCCTGTAGTTGTAATAGCAAATATAACTCTTGGTGTCTGAAAGAAGAGGTGCAGTAATGAAAAAATCCCAAGGCAGAAGAACATTGGATCAGGTAATACTTTCACATCCTCATACACTATTGTGCTTTATCCCAGCCGCTTACAGATTTAAGCAGTTTTAAAGGGCTGGGTTTTCAAGGATGCTCTAGTTATGTGCCTTGCTTCCACCAAATATCAAAATAAAAAACTGGTTTGTGTACCACATAATTTATCAGAATTATTGATATTCATGTTGGTTTTTTGGGAATTTTTTTTTTAGATCTCTCCACTCTGTGTTAATCTTATTGCTTATGGAACACTTGTTTAGGTCTTTTTAATCTTTCCATTTTAAACTTCAGTCAAGCAGTCTCAACTACCTAAAATCTCTCCTAAATCTATTTATCTCTTCTTTCTCATGTAAAAAAAAAGAGTAATATTGAGTTATCTCTATAAATTTTGCTATGTAAATATATATTACACAAGGGCTGTGTACTCCTGGGTGCCATGAGACAACAACAACAACAACAAAAAAGCTGTAAACTTTTGACAAAAATGGTGCACGACCACAGGCAGCAGAAGGACCTCAGGAGTCTGAATTAAGCACCCTCTTATGAAGGCAAGAATGAGTTTCCTTTCCATTTAAGATCATCTGGAGTAGTTTTTTTGGACAGACTGATTATGGTGCTTTTTGCTTTTAGTCACCTTATAGCAAAGTACAAGCTATTCTGAAGAGAGTTAATATCTATCTTTCTTGTAAAAGGTGGAATTCCTAAAAGGGAAATCCATAGCCATGATTCCTTATAAAATGCTCTTTATAAACGTTATTGATGGGCTTTACTACTAAAATAAATAAATTTTAAAAAAACAAAATCCACCAAAAATCATGGGAGCAGGATACAGAAGAACAGTTGTCATTTTTCAGCTAGGTTTCTATCCCTCTTCATTCCACTGAAGAGTTAGATCATGCCTACATGCAGCTTCCTGTCCAAACCATTTATACTGGCCAAAGTAGACTGACAGCACAGGAAATTGGCAAAAATGGAAACACACACAAATTTATAAGTTTCCTTGAGAGGTTAAATGGTGTGTAGGTAATCTGAATCATTCTCTGAGACTTGTGAGCAGCAATTCACAAGAGTATATGTCTAAGGCTCCTATGATCTCGGCCTCCCATGAGGAGAATGTTACCTCTGTTGATATAAACATAACTGCTTGAAAAGGAAGAGAGAGATACAGAAAGAAGAAAAGACAGACAGACTGCATGGAAGGGTTACTTTCCACTGAATGACTGGACTCAGGCAGCAGTGGAGAGTACAACTGATATCTGAGATTATATTTAAAACTCTTCTGTTGTCTGTAATGAGCTCCCAAAGGCACCTCTACTAGCAAAACAATTTTTTGCAATCCTCTGTCACCTTCCTTTTTACCATACAGCTTTCCTATGGCTTCTGTAACTTTTCCCATGCAAGCCTGAATGTCTGTGGCCCAAGACACTTGAAGGTGAAACAAATTTCCTACAGTTACTCCGACACCTTGAATGTAGAATCTGACACAATTTAATATGGAGAATCTCCCTTTTTCAGAGAAACAACTTCTTATATTACATATTTTCATTCTATAATAAAACATGTATCTGTACATTGCATACTTATTTGTACACTAAATCTTCCAATGTAATCCAAGGCTCCTCTATGTAACTATCATATTTGTATAAACATCATTAAAGACTGTTCACTGCCTCTGTTTAACCTCTTACCTTTTATTACAACCTGTGTTATTTTACCTTGAAGGTCATCATGACTTCATCTTTTGTTGTTTTCTTGTTGTTGCTGTTTTGGGGTTTTATAAGTCTCATAGCAAAATGCTCTTGAGCACTGTCAGGAATGATATTGCAATATAGTTAAGATAGGTGTAATGTCATCCCAGAACACCTGTCCAGGCAGACAGGGAAAAGTCACAGGTTGTCTGTGTGATGTAGCTACGTGTTCTTACTAACACAGTAATCCCACTGATAGAAAGGACCAGAATTTCAGCATGGCCCCATCCATATGCTTGTCACTTAGTGACTGGGATCCAGTGGTGGCAAACTCCAGTTGTGAGTCATCCTCATGTTCCTGTGAGGACCCTGATCTGCCCTCTCCACCCTCCTTGTCCATCTTTATGGGATGAGATGCTTTTCATATGCAGTTCTAGCATATAGGAGCGGCTACTTACCAGCACAGGATGGTCTTCTGCCTCATCTGCACTTCCCTCTGTTGAAGTCTGACTGGCTGTAACATCTGTCCACTGGGATTATGAGCAGCCATCATGCTTGTCACAAGGGTTAGAGAATCTGGAGCTTGAATACCCCCAGTGCCTGTTGCTGGAGTGGCTACAGTGGCTGTCACAAGGATTGAAGGAACTGCAGTGCTTGTCACTGAGGCTTGAGTAGCTGCTGTCCCTGTGGGAATTTATGTCCCCCTATTCCTCTTTTGAACTTAAGGGCTTTTCATGGGATTTGGGATGCTCTCAATCACTTAACCCTAGATTTCAACTGCATGCAAGCCCATTCTGATTCCCAACAATGTTTGTTTCAGAGATATTCAGAAGATATTCAGAGGGTTGGAGTGTCTCTCATATGAGGACGCTGAGAGAGCTGAGGTTGTTCAGCATGGAGAAGAGGAGCCTTCAGGAGTTTTATGGGGGCATATAAGCAAGATGGAGATACAGGCAGATAGCAATAGGTCAAGGGGCACTAGTTTTAACCCAGAGAGGACACGTTTAGATTTTATGTTAGGAAGAAATTATTTTCTTGGAGGGTGATGAGGCACTCGAGCAGGTTGCCTAGAGTGGTTTTATATGCTCTGTTCCTGAACGTGTTCAAGGCCAAGTTGGATGGGACCCTGAGCATCCTGATCTAGTTGTCCCTGCCTGCAGCAGGAGGGCTGGAACTAGATGATCTTTAAGATGCCTTCCAAGCCAGGACACTCCATGAATCTATAGCAAAAATCTTTAAAATTCTCAAACGCTACTGCCACCAGAAAAGTGGGCTGGAGGGCCTCCGAAGAATTGGGGAGGAAGGAAAAGAGGAAGGAGGAAGAAAATGCGGCGAGCTGTTTCTCCCGGCTCCCCGAGGGAAGGCGGGGCTGTAGTTTCGGGCAGTGCCCACCGGGTGGCGCGGCAGCGCCGGCGGAGCGCGCTCGGTTCTCCGCTCGCGGCCCGGAACCGGCACGGCCCGGAACCGGCACGGCCCGGAACCGGCAAGGCCCGGAACCGGCACGG